>NW_023276806.1:7041204-7341204 GCF_003668045.3 Cricetulus griseus
AAAAACAAACAAACAAATAAAAAATTCCTCTTCCTCATTAGTTATTTGTACACCTTGTGGATCTAAGTAGTTGGGTTCGAAATGAACTAAGCTTGTTAAGTTTTACTCTTTTGGACTGAGACAAGGTCTCACCATGTAACTGGCTGGCCTGGAACTCACTGTGTAGCAAGGCCAGCCTCCTGAGTGCAGGGATTAAAGGTGTGTGCCCCCATGCTCAACTAATTCTACTCTTTTTAACAACTGGATTTTTGCAGGAGATTTGATTTTTAATTGTATGTGTGTGTCTGTGTCTGTGAGTAGGTACCTACATATGAACTCCAGTGCCCATGGAAGCCAGAACTACCGATTCCCCGGGAGCTGGCGTTACAGGAGGTTGTGGGCCTGCACTGTTGGTGCTGGGAACCGAACCTGCTGCAGTTCCCCTCAGCACACCTTCCCGCACAATGCCTGAGTTTTTGTTGTTTGCGTTTCTTTGTTGCTCATGTTGGTCCAGGCTCACCTTGATCTTTAACAACTGAAATTTGAAGTAAAATGAATTTAGGTTTTGGTTACATAAAATGTTAGTGATTTTTGTGCTTTAGTCATACTTTGATAATATTCCAGGGTTTTTTGGAGTTCTTACTTCGTTGTAATTCATTTTTCTGTACTCTTAGCTTCCAGAGCACAGAGAAGCACGGCACACCTACAGCCTGGAGTCCTTTTGCCGATGCCCTTTTTATGAAGAAGCTATGCATTTGGTTGAAGAAGGGAAAATTTACTCCCGAGTCCTGAGGTATTGTTCCAGTTTAGCTTAGGGCTAATCATTTATTTTAGTGGCTACTATATTATTTTGTAATAAAATATTAAGGTGCTGTTGCTCTTTCTGTGTGACAGTTATTAAATTATGCTTATGGATATGGGAAAAACACATTTTTGGTCTGAGTAAGTTTTTTTCTGCGGTCTGTCAGTATGCAGAGGACATGTGTTTTATATTAAGGTCCTGTGGCGAAGCCCTGTTGAAGTCCGGATTTGCAGAAGGCTTGATCTTGAATGAGACTTGACAATTGCTCTCTGCTCTTTCCTGTACAGAACTGAGCTGCTGGAGTGTCTAGGAGACAGCGACTTCCTTGCCAAACTCCACTGCGTCCGGCAGGCTTTTCAGGTGCGTCTTCGGCATGAAGCGAGCTGTGAGCCTTCACATTGCTGCACCCCTACCTGAGCACACTTTCCTGGCTGCTCATGGCAGACAGGCAGTCAGCTCAGTGTGTTCGCCCTCCGTAGTGCTTTGTCTCCATCTGCCCTGACCTTCCCCACACCCTTCCAGGTCACCACACTTGTCTAAACAGAAGACCGTGGTGGTGGTAGTGTGTGGAAATGGCTCTTAAAATGATGCTTTGCTGCCATCAAGCAGCATACATTTAGGTTTTTAAAATTTGAATCAGTGATAAAAAGCACTGATTTCCTAAACAGAAGTGAGGCTGTTAATAATAAAGCCAGAATTGCTTTGCTGGCACACACCTCTAATTCCCACACTCATTGTGAGTTCAAGGCCAGCCTGGTCTACAGAGTGAGTTACGGGACAGGCAGAGCTGTTACACAGAGACGCCCTCATTTTTTATTATTTTATGTGTGTGTGCACATGTGTGTGGGTAGATAGGTACACGTAAGTGCAGGGGGCCAGGGGGCCAGAAGACGGTGTGAGAGTCCATGGAGCTGAAATTGCAGGTGGTTTAAGCTGCCTAACATGGGTGCTGGGAACCAGACTTTCATGCCCTGCAAGAACAGTGTGTGCTCTTAACCACTCTACGAGACTCAACTGTCTAAATCAGAATTATCTGCTCCTGGTCTTTTTGATCACTGGGTTTAAGAGCTCTTTATTTCTGTGAAACTGGACCTCCTCTGCTTCCAGTGTGACTGTGTGAGATCCTCACTAGATCACAGGCAGCACGCTGACGGACTGTGCTGGGTCCTTCATGGTCTCTGATGTCACTGGAACCCATTCTCACTTTGGGGTTTGGTATTTTTCAGGTGATTCTTTCAGAAGCAGCCAACAGGATATTCCTTGCTCAAAGCGGAAGGAAGATTTTATCAGCTTTAATTGTGAAAGCACGGAAGGTAAATGTATTCTCTAAGCAAGTTTTGTTTTTGCTGGTTTATCTAACTGAAGAGTAAATAATAATATACAAGGGGGTGTTGAGACAGCTCAGCAGGTCAAGGTCCTTGTCACCAAACTGACAACCTGAGTTTGAGCCCTCGAACCCACATGATCAAGAACCAATTCCCGCAGTTGTTCTCACACAGACGGTGGCATGTGCCACCTGACTACCAAGTGAAGAAATAAATATTTTTTAATTATTTTAAAGGTTAAAATGTATTAAAATTTTAATAGTGGAAGAAGTCTTTGTAAGCAATTGGAAAGGTCCACCAACCAGTATTTTTTTTTTTTTTTTTTTTTTTTTTTTTGAAGACAAAGCCTCTGTGTTCCTCTAGTTGGCCTGGAGCTCACTTTGTAGATCAAGCTAGACTGAGATGTGTGCTGCTTGTCCCGCCTCTGCCTCTGTCTCCTGGGTGCTGGAATTACAGATGTGCATACCCCGTCTAGTTCATAGAGAATTGGTTTCCACTTGAGTTCTTTTCTTCTGTGTGTAAAGCGCGTGTCCTCTGACCAGGCTGTTGCTTGTAACTTATAGTTGCCTGTGCCATCTGGAGGTCTCTGGTGAGCAGTGCTGTTCTCTGGTAGAGCTGTTGCTGTGGCCAGCTGTTGCTGCCACCTCCTCCAGCTGTGCAGGAAGAACACTGAGGAGCCTGGACACAGACTGAGCTGCCTGTCACTCATTGTCACTGGACTGAGGGAAGCAGAGACATTGATAAGAGCTTCCCTCAGGCTGCAAGGAGCCTCTTTACTCTATGCAGGCTTGTCCAGATTTAAACAAACAAACAAACAAACATAAACAGGCCGGCCGGCAGCTCTTTGCCGGCTGGTGTCCAGCTCCAGTCCCATTCACTCCCTTGATCTGTGTAGTGGAGTTGCATCTGTCCTACTGTACAGTTACCATTCTACTTTACAGAAACTATCGTGACTGAATAAATGATGGGCAGGAAAGTAACTTAAAGTGCACTGGGTGGCTCTCAGGTGACACTATGTTCTAGCAGTTCAAGTATAAACTGTGGGTTGCTTTCTTGGCCTTCCTATTGAAGACAAGCCCTGGGGTTTGAACCAGAGTGCCTCCAGGAGGAGCAGAGCTGCATAGGAAGGACCTCACCCTTCTGCCAGAACTCCATTTCCATTTTGAAGGCTGAGCAGCAGTGGGCTGTGAAGCTTTACTAACATTCTCATTCTTGGCTTCTGTAAACTAGGACTGAGAGTGTAGACTGCTTGCCTAACTGTCCTACAAAAGGGCCTCAGTTAAATCCCAGCACCACGTAAACCAAGTATAGAGGCACATCTGTAATCCCAGCACCATATAAACCAGGTGTAGGGAAATATCTGTAATCCCAGCACTGTTTAAACCAGGTGTAGGGAAACATCTGTAATCCCAGCACTGTTTAAACCAGGTGTAGGGAAACATCTGTAATCCCAGCACTGTTTAAACCAGGTGTAGGGAAACATCTGTAATCCCAGCACTGTTTAAACCAGGTGTAGGGAAACATCTGTAATCCCAGCACCATATAAACCAGGTGTAGGGGCACATCTGTAATCCCAGTACCATATAAACCAGGTGTAGGGAAACATCTGTAATCCCAGCACTGTTTAAAGCAGGTGTAGGGGCACATCTGTAATCCCAGCACTGTATAAACCAGGTGTAGGGAAACATCTGTAATCCCAGCACTGTTTAAACCAGGTGTAGGGAAACATCTGTAATCCCAGCACTGTTTAAACCAGGTGTAGGGAAACATCTGTAATCCCAGCACTGTTTAAACCAGGTGTAGGGAAACATCTGTAATCCCAGCACCATATAAACCAGGTGTAGGGGCACATCTGTAATCCCAGTACCATATAAACCAGGTGTAGGGAAACATCTGTAATCCCAGCACTGTTTAAACCAGGTGTAGGGAAACATCTGTAATCCCAGCACCATATAAACCAGGTGTAGGGGCACATCTGTAATCCCAGCACTGTATAAACCAGGTGTAGGGAAACATCTGTAATCCCAGCACTGTTTAAACCAGGTGTAGGGAAACATCTGTAATCCCAGCACTGTATAAACCAGGTGTAGGGAAACATCTGTAATCCCAGCACTGTTTAAACCAGGTGTAGGGAAACATCTGTAATCCCAGCACTGTATAAACCAGGTGTAGGGAAACATCTGTAATCCTAGCACCGTTTAAACCAGGTGTAGGGAAACATCTGTAATCCCAGCACTGTATAAACCAGGTATAGGGAAACATCTGTAATCCCAGCACTGTTTAAACCAGGTGTAGGGAAACATCTGTAATCCCAGCACTGTATAAACCAGGTGTAGGGAAACATCTGTAATCCTAGCACCGTTTAAACCAGGTGTAGGGAAACATCTGTAATCCCAGCACCGTATAAACCAGGTGTAGGGAAACATCTATAATCCCAGCACTGTATAAACCAGGTGTAGGGAAACATCTGTAATCCTAGCACCGTTTAAACCAGGTGTAGGGAAACATCTGTAATCCCAGCACTGTATAAACCAGGTGTAGGGAAACATCTGTAATCCCAGCACTGTTTAAACCAGGTGTAGGGAAACATCTGTAATCCCAGCACTGTTTAAACCAGGTGTAGGGAAACATCTGTAATCCCAGCACTGTATAAACCAGGTATAGGGAAACATCTGTAATCCTAGCACCGTTTAAACCAGGTGTAGGGAAACATCTGTAATCCCAGCACTGTATAAACCAGGTATAGGGAAACATCTGTAATCCCAGCACTGTTTAAACCAGGTGTAGGGAAACATCTGTAATCCCAGCACTGTTTAAACCAGGTGTAGGGAAACATCTGTAATCCCAGCACTGTATAAACCAGGTGTAGGGAAACATCTGTAATCCTAGCACCATATAAACCAGGTGTAGGGAAACATCTGTAATCCCAGCACTGTATAAACCAGGTGTAGGGAAACATCTGTAATCCTAGCACCGTTTAAACCAGGTGTAGGGAAACATCTGTAATCCCAGCACTGTATAAACCAGGTATAGGGAAACATCTGTAATCCCAGCACCGTTTAAACCAGGTGTAGGGAAACATCTGTAATCCCAGCACTGTTTAAACCAGGTGTAGGGAAACATCTGTAATCCCAGCACTGTTTAAACCAGGTGTAGGGACACATCTGTAATCCCAGCACTGTTTAAACCAGGTGTAGGGAAACATCTGTAATCCCAGCACTGTTTAAACCAGGTGTAGGGACACATCTGTAATCCCAGAACTTGGAAGGAAGGTGACGTAAGGGGGTCAGAAGTGTGACGTCATCCTTACTGTATAGTTCATTTGAGGCTAACCTGGGATACTTGAGACACTTTTTTAAAAAGTAAATATTCTAGTATTTTCTAGAATAATTAAGATACAACTAACTTTATTGAAAAGTAACTTACTTATTTTGTAGACTTACGTCTCATTATAAAGTTAAATTTAGACTCCAATATGTTTTCTTTGCAGAATCCAAAGAAATTTGAAGATGTTTTTGATGAAATGATCTATTTTTTAGAGCAGACTGATCACTGGGATAGTACTGAGATGGAACTTGCTGCCAGAGGGGTAAATGCAAATTTCATATAATCTGTATTCCTGTTATCTGCATATGTTTACCTGATTACGGCAGTGTTTCTTTGTCTTTTTTGTTGTTGTTGTTGTTGTTTTTGTTTTTCGAGACAGGGTTTCTCTGGGGCTTTGGAGGCTGTCCTGGAATTAGCTCTTGTAGACCAGGCTAGTCTCAAACTCACAGAGATCCACCTGCCTCTGCCTCCCGAGTGCTGGGATTAAAGGCGTGCGCCACCAACGTCCGGTTTCTTTGTTTTTTTTAAGTGATAGTGTGTGTGGTGGCACTGTCATCCAGTTGTGTAGTAGGTACTGTTGTATCCACCCGTGTGGGGGTGGGGTGTCATCCTATCCACCCGTGTGGGGGTGGGGTGTCATCCTATCCACACGTGTGGTGGGGTGTCATTAGTCATATCCACCCGTGTGGTGGGGCGTCATTAGTCATATCCACAGGTGGTAGGCACCATCTTGTCTCTGACATAAACAGTGGAAACTATATTTTTATGCATTGGTTGGTTGTAAAGAAATGACAGTTTAAAGACCTTTTTCTTCACTCTCATCTTCCATCTAAAAATCAAGTGGCAGGCTTCACTGAGTAAGGCAGTAACACTGTCCTGTGCAAGAGCAGTTTAAGACGGACAAGCAACAGGGCACCTTAGGAAAGCTAAGGAAGTAGACATCATAGGACTGAGGAGGCAAAGGTACCAAGAAAATTCAGAGGCAGACTCTTAGTGTCAGAGAAGGCAGACAAGCCTAGAACTTAAATTGCAGAAATGCATATGGATTCATAGACTATAGCATATACACTGTGGTAGGATTTGATAGAGACATAAAGGTTTGGGAATTATCTGAATCCTGGCTCTGGTTATGCCGGGATCTAGGAGCAACAGCAGCTCAGTTCTTGGCTTCTAACCAGCAACCACCAAAGCATAGTAGGAACCACTGGCACTCACTCTCTGTGCAGAGCCTGGAACAGCTTGCTGTGATGGAAGTTTATAGGTGAGTTTACAGGGCGCTGGGAGACATAGTAGCAGAGGGAACAGTAGGTACAGACATAGAGAGAGTTCCTTCTCTGGTGCTCTCTCTCTGTGAGCCAAATCAGTAGAAACCTGAGCTTTATCCTTCAGCTTTCCTGCCCGTTACCCACTTTTCCATAGTCATCTCTAAAATGAGCACAATTGAGCCCCCAATCTATTTTAGCATCTTCAGTTTTTCCCTATTCCTGTTGCCTTTATCTTGGCCTAAATCTCCATTGCCTTTGCCCAGCCTGCTTCATATCTTTGTGTTCTGTAACTCCCTGGCCACTGTTACCCTTCTCCTGTTCGGTTCCATCTACACTTGGGCTAAAATTATCTTCTTGTTTTGAGACAAGGTCTCATTGTAACCCAGAGTTGAACTCTAGGTAGCTGGTGATGAACTTTTTTTGTTTTTTGTTTTGTTTTGTTTTGTTTTTTCAAGACAGGGTTTCCCTGTTTTGCTTTGGAGCCTATCCTGGAACTCACTCTGTAGACCAGGCTGGCCTCAAACTCACAGAGATCTGCCTGCCTCTGCTTCCCAAGTGCTGAAATTAAAGGCGTGTGCCAACAACGCCCAGCTGGTGATGAACTTGAGTTTCAGATCGTGCTGTCTCTTTTTTCCATTTGACACCTTTGCGTTTCTTCTGGCCTCAAAGTCTGACAGGAATTCCCTGTTTCTGGGAAAGCTCACTCCCCAGGGAGGCCCTGTCTAATGCCCAGATTAAAACCAATCTGGCCTGCACACTCTTGATGCTTTATTGTGCTTATTGGGGTTGTAATTAGATATCTGTAGGATTGTTTTCTTGTAGCTGTCTGAACACCTGGTGACGGAGATAGACAGACAGATTGGGGGTGAGTGGGTAGCCATGGCCCATGAGCGCTGCCACCGCTCTGACCGAAGCACAGGAAAGGACAGTGAGCAGAGACTGATCTGACCTCGTGAGCCAGGAAGGGACAAATACCCCGAGATGTAGTTTTGTACTTACCATCGCTTTGTGGAGAAACACAATCTGAACTATTGAAAAGCCTGCATTGCAAAGCTCAGACTTTACTCAGCTAGCTCTCTGTAATACCCATTTCCATCTTGCAATTTAATACAGGTGAAAAATTTAAATTTTTATGATGTGGTTCTGGATTTTATCTTAATGGATTCCTTTGAGGATTTAGAGAACCCACCACCGTCCATACAGAGTGTGGTGAGCAATCGCTGGCTCAACTCTTCCTTCAAGGAAACAGTAAGTGGTATTTACTCTCCTCGACGTTCAGATTGGATGGGAAATGATGGGAGATGGACAGTTGATTAAAAAGTTACGTAGAAGTCAGGCGGTGGTGGCGCACGCCTTTAATCCCTGCACTCAGGAGGCAGAAGCAGGTAGATGTCTGTGAGTTCCAGACCAGTCAGAACTACAAGGACAGACCCTGTCTCAGGGGAAAAAAAAAAAAAAAAGGAAGAAAGAAAGAAAGAAAGAAGAGGGAGGGAGGGAAGGAAGGAGGGAGGGAGGGAGGGAGGGGGGAGGGAGGGAGGGAGGGAGGGAGGGAGGGAGGTGTGCTCATCCTTTGATGTTGGGATCACGTGTGTAGTATGTAACACTTCAGATGAAATTCTCCTTGAAAGCCGTGCCTGGGTACCAACAAGCAGCACCTGATACTGTGTTTCTTGATGAAGTCTGAATGCTGGAAATGTCTTTCAAAAGTTCCGCTGGCAGTTTCACAGTTGTTTTGGAACTTCCAGATACTACACTGTAAAGCCTTTTCAGCATACCTCTATCTCCATTAAACTGTGCTCTAGCCACAGAAAGTGAACGTCCTTCATTCTTTTTTTTTTAAGATTTTATTTATTTATTTATTTATTTATTATGCACACAACATTCTGCTTCCATGTGTATCTGCACATTAGAAGAGGGCACTAGATCTCATAACGGATGGTTGTGAGCCACCATGTGGTTGCTGGGAATTGAACTCAGGACCTCTGGAAGAGCAGTCAGTGCTCCTAACCTCTGAGCCATCTCTCCAGCCCCGAATGTCCTTCATTCTGATCACTGGTCTGGTAAAGGTGGATTAGCCAGACATTTCTTTTCATGCATCATGGTTGCAGGTTCTTAGTTCTTGAATAAAACTTAGCTTTACCCTCAGAGATTACAGCAATACTGTCCTTGAAGGAAGTACTTTATCTTCAGTGCTTTCCCATAGGAACAGAATTTAGGACCTCCAGTTTTGTTGTCTTGAGACAAGGTGTCCCTCTAGCCCAGCCTGCCTGGAACTCTGGTCTACTGCTTCAGCCTCTTAGGTATCAGGATTACAGATGAGAGTCACCATGTGTAGCTTTAGAATTTATGAGCCCTTGAGAATTTTGTTGTAGTTGCTAAGCTCCTTGGTTCTAGAGTTCAGCCTTTTTCTCTTGTTGGCTTTGTATTTAATTTTTAGTTTCATAAAAGTGAATTATCTCCCCAAATGTTCATGTTTGTAAACAAGGAACACGGGTAGCCTTTACTGTTACTCTTTGTAACCTTTAGAGTAAGAAACTTTGAATTCCAATACAAATCACTGTTCTTAAATGGAAACATTGATAATAGCTATAAATTTAAACCTTGTCTTTCTCCTCTGCATACATTTAGGCTGTGGCTTCAAGTTGCTGGTCTGTGCTGAAACAGAAAAGGCAGCAGATGAAGGTAAAACTCATGAGACCCCAGATCCCTGCCTTAGTCCACGTTCTGTTGCTGTAAAAACAAGCGGAACTGGGTAGTTAGTAGGAAATAAGGCGCTGTGCTGTTCCAAAGCCTGAGAACGAGCAGGCCCGTGTGGGAAGAGGGACACCAAGGGACGGCCTTGCTCTATAACAGTGCACATCACAGTTGCTGGTTCAGTCTGAACGGCGTGTTGGCTTGCTCAGCCAGTAAAGGCAGTCTGTGGCAAACATGTCTTCCCATGTATCTTCTAGTCTGTTACCCACAAAGCACTGCTCTCACCGTGCATTGCTGCTGTAAAGTGAGTGGACTCTGAAGTGAGACTGCCTGGCTTGAAATGTCACTTACCAACAATGTGACCTTGGTTAGTTGCTAAATTTCTCTATGCCTCAATGTCTTCTTTGAGAAATCTTTGAGAAAGAGGATGATGCCAATATTTATACAATTTTTAAAAGACTCACTGTGCAGTGCTAAGGGCTCAAGTGTAGCTCACTGGCCTTCAGTTCAATTCCAGCTATTATTGGCCCAGTGATCTGAGTTGTTTAAACACATGCATAGTTTTCAGTCCAATATTTGCAACACTGAGCCTGCAAAGCTAACCATAGAGGTTTCTGCAACGTAGCATCTTCAGTAGGTATTGTTAGAAATAATTCTGGGGACTCCTTTTGAATACTTGTATTACCATGTTTCTCTCTGTGTGTCTCTGTGTGTCTATCTCTGTCTCTCTCTGTCTCTCTCCAGGAGTGGTGTGAGTTTGTATGGATGTAGGAGATGAGTGTGTGTGTGTGTGTGTGTGTCCTTCATGTGTGTGGGTGCGGGGTGTGCCACATACACCCGTGGGAGTTAAAGGACAGCATTTGGGTCTCTGTCCACACAGTTCCACCTTATCATTTGAGAAGGGTCTTTCTGCTGCTATGTAAGCAAAACTAGCTGAAAATTCTCCTGTTCCCCACAGGGACATAGATACTGGCATTATGGATACTTGTGCCATGTGTCTGGCTTTTATGTAGGGTCTAAAGATCTGAATTTAGGTTGTAAGTCTTGCATGACAAGCTCTTTATCCACTGAGGAAACAAAAGTGCAATGGAAAGCTTCACTCATTGAAATGATCAAGTGGGAGAATACCAAGACAAGAGAAAGAACTGGACCAAAACAAAGACCAAAGTCAGCTTGGGGAGGAGAGCGTTTCTTTGGCTTATACTTACGTATTACAGGGCACCATCCAGGCAATTCAAGACAGGAACCTGGAGGCAGCTCTGGAGGAACATTGTTCCTGGCTTATTCGTGGCTTACTCAGCTTGCTTTCTTATGTCACCCAGAACTACCTGTCCCGAGATGCACCGCCTTGTAGTGAGCAGCACCTTCCCATAACAGTCATTAATCAAGAAAGTGCCCCCAAGTTGACAAAAAACAAAAACAAACAAACAAAAAACCTTAGCACACCCATGAGTGGAAAATTCATGAATTTTAAGACACTATAGCTGGGCATTGGTGGCACATGCCTTTAATCCCAGCACTCGGGAGGCAGAGGCAGGTGGATCTCTATGAGTTCGAGACCAGCCTGGTCTACAAGAGCTAGTTCCAGGACAGCCTCCAAAGCCACAGAGAAACCCTGTCTCGAAAAACCAAAAAAAAAAAAAAAAAAAAAAAAAAAAAAAAATTATGTTCAACAAAGTCGCAGAAGAAAGTTTCCCAAATTTAAGGCAAGAGATGCCTGTCAGATGCAAGAGGCATAAGCAAATGGTTGGGACCAGAAAAGGAACTGCCCGGGTAATATAGTGGTCAAAACACTGAATGTCCAGATAAAGAAACCATTGAAAGCTACAAGAGAGAAAAGACCAACTCGCATGTAAAGGCTCCCACCAGAATAACAGCTACACCCACTTTTAATGGATGTACTAACAAAACACTATCAGTCGTAAAAAGGGAAAAGAAAACCTTCCTATGGCAAAAACAGATCACAGGAATTGATGACCCCAGCCAGCTCTATATAAGACACTAGAAAGAATACTTTGGTCTAAAGAGAAGAATAAACACACCTAAGAAAACAAACTGTCAGAACTGCTAATCAAAAAAGGACTAACAAAACACCACAAAATGACAGGGACAATAATATTAATAGTCTTAATTCCCCAATAAAGAGACACACTAATGGATTTGACTAGTAAACAGGATCCCCCTTTTGTTGTTGTTGGGTTGCTTTTTGTTTTCTGCTTCCAAGAAACATATATCACCATCAATGATAGACAGCACCTTAGGGTAAAAGGATGGAAAAATATTCCAAGCAAATGGAACTAAGAGACAATCAGAGTAGCTCTTCTAATGTCTGACAAAATCAACTGCAAACCATAACCAGTCAGATGAGGTAAGGAGGGTACTTCATACTGAAAGAAAGAGGCCTCTGGAGGGCATTGCGTTTCTTTTTTTTTCTTTCCTTTTTTTTTTTCTTTTTGGTTTTTTTATTTTGTTTCGTTTGTTTTTCGAGACAAGGTTTCTCTGCGTAGCTTTGGAGGCTGTCCTGGAACTTACTCTGTAGAGCAGGCTGGCCTCGATCTCACAGAGATCGCCTGCCTCTGCCTCCTGAGATTTTTTTATTTAAATTACAAACAAGCTTCTTTTATATGTCAATCTCAGTTCCCTCTCCCTCCCTTTCCCCCTCTACTGATCCCCCTGTCCCATCCCCTTTCTGCTCCCTAGGGAAGGTGAAGCCGCCCATGGAGGATCTTCAAAGTCTGTCATACCATTTGGAGCAGGGTCTAGACCCTCCCCTGTGTGTCTAGGCTGAGGGAGTATCCCACTATGTGTAGAGGACTCCCAAAGTCCATTCGTATATTAGGGATAAATATTAATCCACTACCAGAGGACCAATAGATTAACCAGACCTCCAAACTGACATCCTCATTCAGGGGGTCTGGATCAGTCCTATGCTGGTTTCCCATCTATAAGTCTGGGGTCCATGAGCTCCCCCTTGTTCAGGTCAGCTGTTTCTGTGGGTTTCACCAGCCTGGTCTTGACCCCTTTGCTCATCAGTCCTCCCTCTCTACAACTGGATTCCAGAGTTCAGCTCAGTGCTTAGCTGTGGGTGTCTGCTTCTGCTTCCATCAGCTACTGGATGAAGGCTCTAGGATGGCATATAAGGTAGCCATCAATCTCATTATCGGAGAAGGGTATTTAAAGTAGCCTCTCAACTATTGCTTAGATTGTTAGTTGGGGTCAACCTTGTAGATCCCTGGACATTTCCCTAGTGCCTGATTTCTCTTTAAACCTGTAATGGCTCCCTCTCTGTGATGGCATCTCTTATCTTGCTCTCCTCTATTCTTCCCCTGACTAAATCTTCTGCTCTCTCATGTCCTCCTCGCCCCTCCTCTTCTCCCCTTCTCTTTCTTGTAGCTCCTTCTTCCCTCCCCCACCCCATGCTCCCAATTAGCTCAGGAGATCTAAACAAACTGACTGGGGCTGGGGAGATGGCTCAGCAGTTAGGAGCACATACTGTTCTTGCAGAGAATACAAGTTCAGTTCCCAGCACTCAAATCAGACAGTTCCCAACCACCTTAACTCCAGTTCTGGGGGATCCGAAGTCTTCTGGCCTCTGGGAGCACATCTGTGTTATTGTTTTGTTTAAAAAGAAGAAAAGAAAATACTGAGACAGACATATTGACTATAAGTTTATTATAAGGCCCGACAGAATGGGGAGACTAAGAAGAGGAACAGGGTAAATGGCTGACCACCATGGCCGGTCGCCATAGAGAGACAGAGCGGGGAAACAGAGAGACGGGAGAGCACACAGAGAGGGGGGGAGAGAGAGCGTAAAGGGGCAGGGGCCTATCTTTTAAAGGGGTCCTCTGCACCTGCGTGCAGACTTCTTTCCCATGGAACCTTGGGCTGACCAGGGTATTGCCTGAATGGATTCCACCAGGTAACAGGGGCAGGCCAGCATAATGCCTGAACCTTTCAATCTGTGTATGTGCACAGAGATACATACATATACACTTGATTAAAATTAAAATAATCTTTAGCAATATATACTCTTTGATCTAAAACCACAGATTAACCTCAGCACCATGATAATAGATGACTTCTATATCCCACTGTCTGTCACCGACAGACAAAGACTAACTAGGGAGCATGGGTGTTAAATGCATGAAATGGGCACAACAGACACCACAGAACACCCTGCCCAAACATTAAAGACTGTACCTTCTTCTCAACGGCCCTTGGAACTTTCTCCAAAACTGACAACATATTAGGACACAAAGAAAGTATGAACAGATACAGGGAAATTGAAATAACATTCTGTAGTCTATCTGGTCACAGTGGAAATAAACTGGATACCAAGAGCAATAGAAAGTACACAAAATCATGGAAACTAAGCAACATGCTCCCGACTGATAACTAGGTCAAGGAAGACCTCGAGAAGGAAAATATTTTTAATCAAAAATGTTTTAAATTGGATTTATTCATTTTATGTCATGGTAGAATACTGTAGCATTGTTGGAACTTTGCTGCAGCATGATAATTGCTTTTTGGAAGTAGAAGTTAAATGCAGAACCCCGTGCCCCGAGGTGGTTTGACTGAGAATGGCTCCCATCAACTCCTATTTTTCATGCTTAGCTTGCAGTTGATGAACTGTTTGTGAAGGATTAGGAGGTGTGGCCTTGTTGGAAGAGGTGTTCCAGAATTCAAAACAGTCTGAAATTCTTCTGACTGAAGCTCCTGGATAAGGAAGGTTCAAAATGTGTTTTTATGAGGTGACTAGAGTATAGTCTATAAAAACCCTGTGACCCTTAGTTACTGGAAAGTTTATTAATGTTCCATGATGAGACAATAAACTGTCTCATCATGGAACCTTGGTCTGCTCCCAAAGACTGTTGCCCACATAATGGCAGCAGTTTCTGTCTCATTAATGGAGAAAGTAAATTTAAGAAGATAAAATTAACCGGCTTCCCTTTTGCTTCCCAACAGATATCAGATGGATTTTTTGCCCATTTTTATGCCATTTGTGAGCATATAAGCCCTGTCTTAGCTTGGGGCTTCTTGGGCCCTAGAAATTCTCTATATGACTTATGCTGCTTCTTTAAGGTATGTTCAGTCATTGAATCATTGCTTTGAAAAAATAAAACAAAATTGTGAAACTCACCTAAATTCTGTATTTAAGTGCCAGTATTAAATTTGTGACATTTTTAAATACCAGTGTTAATACAATGGACCAGAGCTGACGCCCTACTGCAGAGTAGACTCCACATGTCCACTGACTTTTTACTGAGGGTTTTGAACCATGCTGCCATGTTACAGTGGCCCCTGCAGGTGTGTCCAAAATGACATGAAAGCCGAAATCCAAGTTGTAAGAAATCACATGGGAATTTGAAGTTACGTCCTCTTGTCAGAAGTTTGTGTTTGCCAAAACATTTGTTAGAGCTCACTGCAAAATGTTCAGGCTGGCAACATAGTAGGAAACCTCTCTGTTGGACTATATTGAGGTGGTACAAATTTGAATGCTTGGATGTCTCACTGTACTGAGAATTTTTTTTATTTTAACTTTTGTTTGCTTTAGTAATACAACATTTGTAGAAATGACTTAGGAAGTATTTATTTTACTGTCGTTTAGAACTCATTACTTTGTTTCTAGTCTACTTAACCTTCCAGTTGTAAAGTGTGGGTTTCAGTGGAAAGAGTAGAGCTGGTGTTTAGACATCCTGGAGTTCTCCAGCTCCCACCTCCTTCCCGTCTCTAGACTGGGGCACTAGAAGGCTGCTGGCCGATGGCCCTGCCGGGACTGGGAGATAGCATCCCTAGTGTTTCCTACACACGATTCCTACAGGATTAAAATTTGGTGTTGCCGGGTTTTCTCTTTGCAACTCACTCTTTCCCATCATTTCATAGTAGTTGAGGGTTAGTATTTAATAGTACACAACATACTTTAAGTGTGCTTTTGTGTTAATTCACTGAAATGGAACTCTACGGGGCTTGCCGCTGACTGTAGACATGAAACTAGCATTTTTCATTTGTGTCTTTTTAACAGAAAAATTTACATTTTCAAGTATAGTGATTAGTGATTGTTGAGAGGGCTTCTTTTTCCTATGCCTACATGGCCCAGGGCAAGGCTGGTAAGCAGCCCCTCACAGCTTTGCGTGCTTCTCATAGACTGTCTCTTTTGATCATTATGCTGGCTTTGTGTAGTAAACAGGACGTGCTAGTCAGGCCTGATGGCATACATCTTTAATCCCAGTACTTGGGAGTCAGAGGCAGGCGAATCTCTGAGTTGAAGGCCAGCCTGGTCTATAAAGAGAGTTCCAGGACAGCCAGAGCCACACAGAGAAACCATGACTATAGCTAGATGGATAGATAGATAGATAGATAGATAGATAGATAGATAGATAGATAGATAGATAGATAGATAGATAAAAAACCAAAAACCAGGACAAGTAGTATTTGCCCAAATTTTACAGACATAGAAAACAACAAGCCAAAAGATTAAATAACTTCTTCAAAGTCCTTTGCCTATGAAATGTAAAACCTGCCCCAGAATTAAGCTGTCTGACCCCTGGTTCAATGTCTGTTTCAATATTAGCAATTCATAGATTTAACAAATTGTGGTGTAATAAATGTCAATTTCTTGCATATTCATTTTCCAGAACCAAGTTCTTTTCTTTCTCAAAGACATCTTTGACTTTGAGAAGGTGCGCTATTCGAGCATAGACACCCTGGCGGAGGACCTCTCTCACTTACTCATCCGCCGCACGGAACTGCTGGTCGCCTGTCTTGGTGCCGATGCCCTGAGGCACGCCACTACTTGTACCAGTGGACCTGGCCATGCCGTGCCCAACACGCTGGTAGAAGGCAAAGTACAATAAGAACTGAAGAGGTCTGAGGGTGCTGTCCAGTATTTAACGTGACAACTGACTTTGTGAGAGTCAGAATCCACAGAACTGTTGATGCCGACTCAGGGAGGGGGAAAGACAGTCTCAAAGAACGGGTGATTGCACTGTACGTACACAGAAATTCTGTCATTGAATCTACGTGTGACATGTCCAGAGCTACTTTCTAATAACCTTTAGGAAATAATTTAAGTTCTGAAATGTTGCATATTTTGTGGCTGTTGCTGAATCAAGCCAATATGTAGGAGTCCATGAAGTGTCTTCACATGTCTGGAATGTACAATATCACTCTCAAAATGCGTCTCGATGCTTTGCACCTGGAAAATACACTAGCCCAAGGTGATTGTGGTTCACGAGTGTTTATGACTTCTAGTGTCAACATACCTAACTCTGCCTGAAATGTATTCTTAGCCATCAAGTTATCTCTTTGTTTAATCAAACGTAGGCAATAGTGGTGTTGAACTGTACTGTTTGCCTTATTGCTTGTATATTTGCTTTTGTATTTGAATCAAAAAAATTGTAATCACCAAGGAACAGTGTCCAGAACCTCAGTGAAGGAAACTGAGCCGTTTACTTGTGGAGGGTCCCTGCAGTGTCCAGAGTATATTACTGTCGTCCTGTGAGTTCTAAAACACTGAAGTATTTCTGTCTTTTTACAAATTAGAACAGTTTTCCTCAGATGAATCTTAAATTTGAAAACATAATTTATTTGCCAAGAAAAAGAATAAAAATCTTATCCCCTTTTAAATGTAACTTTGAGGCATAAGAAAGTAAAACTGGTAGAATCAAATAAGGTCTCCTTTCTCTGTCAGCAAAACAAATGTTGACTCCCCCACAGTGAGCTCAGCACACGGGAAGTTTGCCGTGTTATGCCCAAATTTTAAAACTACTCACTCCTTGAGCTTGGGTTTTAAAGGATTTTTCCTCTCAGAAATGGAACACATATATTTTAATAAGGAATATATTCTGTGTCCTTACGATGAATATATGGACAAGTGGCAAGGTATATTATGTATTTTCAAAGCCTCGTTAACTTTGTTTTAAGATCATGTACCACTTGTTCATCAGTAGATTGGACTTGTTGACTTGTGGTCCTAAAGAGGGCTGCATTAGTTTTGAGAGTGAGTTATATAGAAAGATCTGAAATGTGTGTGTGTGTGTTTTTTTTTTTTAAAAAAAAAAACACACACACACATTTTCAGTTTAAAGTGCCTAGATTAAGGTTAATGGTGAGAAAATAAAAAGGTAAAACTAAGTTTAATTTTTTTAAGGTTTTAAATTTATATATACATGGTGATGTAAATTAATTAAAAGATGTAAAATTTAGACTTGTGCCATTAGAGTGCATAGGCTGTTAGGGCCTTAAACTTGCTTTGCCATACAACGCCTTGCCTTCTCCTACATCCCTTCTTAATGCCCTAATTGCCTATTCATGATTCTTACTGGTGACAAGTACCAAAATGCATTGTACTCTGCTTCCCTTTTTACTGTCACATGAGGTGTGTGTGTCTCCTGAGGTGTCACTGGATGTGAGTGACACACGTGGTCACCTCGTAACCAGGACAGTTATGGATTGTATTAGTTAATGTGAGAGAGCTAACTGTTTGTGCTGAGGCTTTTACAAATGGGAAAAGTACTGTTTGAAATAGCTTTTGAGGACTTGCACTATGTAGCAATAAATGCTGCTACAACATGAGATAATCTCGGGTGGGTAGCCTTTCCGAGAAGTGTTTGATTTCTCCGTTTTTAAATTTCAGTTAAAAATAAATTGCCAGTCTTCAAGAAAGGGTTGGTTTGACTGGGTGGTGGTGGCACACTTCTTTGACCCCATCACTCGGGAGGCACAGGCAGGACGATCTGTATGAGCTCGAGGCCACCCTGGTCTACAGAGCTAATTCCAGGACTGCCAAGGCTACGCAGAGAAACCCTGCCTTGAAAAAACCAAAAAGAAAGAACGGGCTGGTTTGTCGAACTTAAGTGCTTAAATCTGATGAGTTTCTGGTGAGCTAATTATAAAACTTACCAGATTCTTTCTTTGTGGCCTTTGATAAAAGAGGTAAGGATGACCAAATAGGATTTGGGGGCAATAAATACAGGAGAAAAATCTTTTGGGAGGTGGGGGTGGGGGATCTTAAGTTTTTAAAGCAAAGTGTCTTTTTAAAAAGAACATCTCTGCCTTGACTGTTGAAAATACCTAAGTCATACACACACACACACACACACACACACACACACACACACACACACACACACGTATTTTGATCAAACTAGGCTAGCGCCTGTTGGGGCGGGCAGCTAATGGGACTCATGATATTAACTGAGGATCACCTGCCACGGCCACCACACGAAGGATGTAAGAGGGCAGAGTTAAAACCAAGAAAAAAGGAAAAACATCCAGTTGGTTTATTTTCCTTTGTTCGTTTCTCTCTGTTCTTGCTCAACTAAAACGGCAGTTATTTCTTGCCAAAGGTTAACGCTATGTTAGTGAAATGACAAAATGGAGCTGTCTTTTTACAAGAGGCCAAACTTTCTGTTGTTGACGTCAGCTCCGAAGACCTGTCTGTCTCCTGAGTGAATACTCACCTTTCATCTGTTCGCCGTGATCCTGTGGGTTTGTGGAGCTAACTGGCTATACAGGACTATTTGCAATTGTTTCTTTGCTTTAAGATGCAGTGTTTCCTACTTCATCCCAGGCAGTTAGCCTAGAAATGAGTAATACCAAAGTAAGGTTGACAAAGCGGTGGCGAACTACTCCAGGGCCTGTCATGATCAGAGCTATGTTGATCACTCTTGTTTTAACTTTTAGTGCGAACATGGATTCAGAAATTAATTGGGATGTAATTTCAAACTGACTATAAAGATAAATTAATGTCTGTAAACTTTTTAACAAATATGTATGAGATGTAAGAGTTTATATAACCTGTGATAAATGGACACACGAAACACTTTGTTCTTAGTGATCGTATTGTGTTACTGCTTCCTTGACTGGCCTCAGCAAATCTGTTTTTTCAGTGTAAAGGCTGAACTCATCTGTGTAATGTTAAACCACCATGGGAACAGACTGCAGTGGTCCCGTGCAGGCACTGGAATGAGCATGTCTTTCTGTCCCAGCCAAATAAAAAAGTGATGGTGTCTTGGTGATGTGCTGGCTGCTTTAAGTAACACTTTGTATGGTTGTGAGGCCAGTGTTGCCTCAGTTGGCCTACCCTTTGACAGGGACCACATATGGAGGCAGAGAGAACAGAGGACTCTGGGAGCGCTGAAATCAAGTGTAAAATATTACCACATATCTGTACGCACTAGCGTGGAAATAAAGATAGCATTGTGATGGACAAAGTCCCAGTATTCGTGTTTTGGTTAAAATATTTGAATGAGCAGGCCATCCAACAGTATAAGCTTCTGGGATGGATTGCCTGCAAGCATCCCTCTCACCAATGATTTCATTTCCAGTGCCGGAGATGAAAACCACAGCGCAGTGCCTGCTAGGCATGTGCTCTACCGCTGAGCTACTCACACAGCTCCTATTTCTTTTAGTTTCTTTGGTTTGCTTGTATGTTTTTTAAAGAGAGTCTGATGTAGACCTAGCTGGCTTTCAACCCCAGATTCTCCTGCCTCTACCTCCCAGGTGCCAGCAGTACAGGCATGCACTACCATTCCTGTTTTAAACTTACTAAATATATGGACTGAAGTATATTATTTAATAGCCAGGTCACACAGGTGTGAGCGGAATCTCCATGATCAGAGATGCAGGGTTGGGGGATGGGGACGTACCTGCACAGGCATCGGGGTCTCACTTCGTCCCTCATGTCCTTATCTGGTTATTCTTTGTCATCTCTTGTGTCCTCTTGGGTTGTCCTAGCTAAACTTAAGGTTTTGGCACCTTAAAAATCTCACAGAATTCTTTTTGTTTTGTTGTTCTTGTTTGTTATTGGTTTTGTTTTGAGACAGGGTCTCCCTGTGTAGCCCTGGCTGTCCCGGAACTCTATAAACCAGGCTGGCCTTGAACTCAAAGATCCGCCTGCCTCTGCCTCCCGGGTGCTGGGATTAAAGGTTTGCACATCTCGCAGAATTGTGACATGTGTTTAAAAGCCTCCTCCATGGGCCCCTCTGTGTCTGTCATTACATTCCGTGGGGACACATCCGTAGCGGTGGCCCTGTCCCTGCCGTTCGCCTCCCTTTCATGAACACTCGTCTCTGTGCTGTCTTCCCTGTCTGTGACTCTGATGCAGCTCTTGACGTCATTTCCCTGCAGTGTTTCTCCACAGGTGCTGTATTCTCTAACATTCCACACGGCTGCTTCTTGCCCTTTTCTCCCTTGCTCTTCTCTGCTGCCTGTGATCAGGCTGAACAGACTTTGGGTCTTTTCAGATTCTCTGGCTTTTTGTACATCAAAACAGTGGAACCCCTGTGGTAACCATCACTTGGGCAAAGAAGGGCTGGATTCCAGTACAGCAGAGAAAAAAGAACACGCCTGCCTGGTGGCACTTTTTATCCTTTACTTAAAAAGCCATAGCAGAGCAGCTGCCCTGTCCAATATCTGTCCCCTTAGTATTCTGCCTGTCTGTATGTGCCCAGAAGCTTTCACAGGCACACTTATGTATAGGAGGTTTCAGGGCTTGGTGATTTGCAGTTTGAATACCACCACAGTACCTGAACACAGCACCGTGTCCTACAACCTTGCCAATGCTGCTAACCCTCCTTGAGACAAGGGAGCCTGAAAAAGGAGCACTGCCTACATGGCAGGAGGCAGGCATTCCCCTTCCTCTGCCTCTTATTTCCTTTTTTAGGTGTTGAGCAAGGCTTGTCACACACTCCTGGGTCTAAGCCTCTGGAGTAGCTGAGACTGCAGGCACTTGCCACCAGTCATGTGAAGAGTGTCACACCGTTTAACAGCTTGAAACAACAAGCACTCTCATTGCCAGTACCATCCAATTTCCTATAGTATGAGCCAAATAAATCTTTTTAAAAATGTGACCCCACGTCAGGTATCTGTAGTAGTAACACAGAATAGTTAAGAAGGCTGGGAGATTTGCTGACTCAGGGCTGCAGTCAGTAGGCTCTGTCCATTGCCGGCTGTTGGCGGGAGACCATAATTTCTTACTGACTGAGCTCTCAGCACAGTTCCCTGGGAAGGAGAGCAGGGTGAAAATCAGTATTTGTGTGATAGCAATGTTTGGGGCAGGGGGCACACTTGCTCATGCAAGCAGAGGCCAGCCCATGGTGCATGTGTGGAAGTGAGGACAGCATCATTGGGTACCAGTCCTCACCTTCCACTCTGAGACAGGGTCTCCTTAGCCACAGGCTATCTGGCTCGTAACTGCCAGTGATTCTCTTTTGTCTTACTGTAGGAGTGGCCTGCAGTGGGGCAACAGACCCATGACCTACTGAGTTTGGCTTTTTATGAGTTCTGGGAACTGAAATCAGGTGGTCAGGCTGGAAGGAAAAAAAAATAAAAGTCTAAAACCCAGACTCCAAAGCCCAAATAGAAAAACTCTTAAGCTTCTCTGAGTTCCGAGTTCCCAAAAGGCAGTCCAACAGACAAGGTTAAACAAAGGTCCACATGACTCAAGGCCTTAGACCAGATATCACACCCTTGAGCTGTGTTGGCCTTCCTGTAGTCCAAAGAGGATCAGATAGTTATCAAATGTAGAAGTCCCCAGCCCAGGAGACAATTAACAAACTCATTTTCTCTGCAGCATCCTGCTTCATTGCACCTTGCCTGAAGCACACAACCATTGCCCTGTCCTGTGCAACCACAGAAGTTTTGTAATCTTGGGGCTTCCAGCCTTACAATTTCCCCTTATAAAAACACCCCTCAGGCCGGGCGTTGGTGGCGCGCGCCTTTAATCCCAGCACTCGGGAGGCAGAGGCAGGCGGATCTCTGTGAGTTTGAGGCCAGCCTGGTCTCCAGAGCAAGTGC
The DNA here is from genome assembly GCF_003668045.3 of Cricetulus griseus. Classification (NCBI taxonomy): domain Eukaryota; kingdom Metazoa; phylum Chordata; class Mammalia; order Rodentia; family Cricetidae; genus Cricetulus; species Cricetulus griseus. The sequence goes on from NW_023276806.1 coordinate 7,063,395, forward strand.
CAGGATAAGCTCCAAAGCTACACAGAGAAACCCTGTCTCAAAAAACCAAAACCAAACCAAACCAAACCAAACCAAACAAAACACCCCTCAGTCGAAAGTGGGTACTCATTTGTTCTCGCACAAATGGGGTCCTTGCTTCGGCTCGTGTCCTTGAGTCAATAAAGAAACCTTTGTCCTTGGATTGAGTGAGTCGTCTCCTTGTTGGTGGCTTCTTTTTGGGGTTCCGAAATCTGGGCACAACAAGTGTTCAGTTTAATTTTAGTTTAGTTTTGCTTTATGGAGACAGGGTCTCAATGTGTAGCCTGGCTGGCCTGGAACTCACTATATAAACTTGGCTAGTCTTGAACTCGCAGAGATCCACCTGCCTCTGCCTCCTTCCCGGGTGCTGGGATTAATGTTCTACACCCACACATCCTGCGAGACATTAATTTTAAATAGGTAAATGTACATTCTTTGGCCAGCCTTTTGTTATAGCTTCAAGAATGTCAGTTGGAGCATTGGTCCCCGTGGTTCCTTGGAGTCTCAGAACGTTAACACACACACACACACACACACACACACACACACACACACACACACGCACACGCACACGCACGCGCACGCACACGCACACACACACGCGCACACACACGCACACACGCACACGCACGCACGCACACACGCACACACGCATGCATGCTCAGGGTCTCACACATGCTAAGCGTGTGTGCTACCAATGTGCATCCTGCACCCTACAAGTCCCTGACTTTCTTTTTTCCTTTTGACAAGGTGTCACTATGTAGCTCAGGCTAGCCTGGAACTCATGGGTGTAAATGTCTGACGGCCTGTCTCCCCATTTCACAGGCCCCCATGCCCAGCACACCTTGTTTGCTGTTGCTGTTTCCTTTAGAAGCTGTATTAATTATGACATTTCTCCCTTCTTTCCCCCCTGCAAATCCTCCCATCCGCACCCTCCCATCCCTTCAGATTCAGGGTCCCTCGTCTTCATCAGCTGTTACTGCAGACATGTGTTTGTATATTCATACATATGTTCCTAAATATAACCTGTCCAGTCCATATAATGTGACTTGCATGTGTCTTTTCAGGGTTAACTGTTTGGCCCTGGACGACCCGTTGCAACCGTTACTTTTAAAAGTGAGAAATCCTTTAGCAGTATAATGATGAGAGACTCCCAGTGGGTTTCTGTTTGGACCCAGCATTTTGCAATTGTATTCTCCAGGCTTGATGGTTAACTTTTATAAGCTGTTTTCCTTTACCAGTTCACTTCAAAGCTTCAACTTTGTTTCCCTATCTATGTTGCAATGTTTGTCTAATTTGGATGGAGGCTAAAGGTATAGTTCAGTGTTAGAACACTCAATACACTTGAGGTCCCAGGTTTGAATCCCAGTAACATAAACTATAGCTAATACAGGTTGAGATCAGACCCAGTTGATTTGTGGTGAAAACAACAGGAATTCATATACATATTTGCAAATCTTGGGTGTTGTAGTTTGAATGTAATTTGGCCCCATAATCTCATAGGGAGTGGCACTATTAGGAGGTGTGGCTTTGTTGGAGGAAGTGTGTCACTGTGGAGGCGGGCTTTGAGGTCTCATATATGCTCAAGCCATGCCCAGTGGCTCAGATCACTTCCTCTGAAACTGTAAGTTACCTAGTTTAACATTTTCCTTTATAAAGTTGCCTCAGTCATGGTGTCTCTTCACAGCAATAGAATCCCAAAGTAAGACACTGGGTTTCTAGTAATGTCAAATTTATACGTCAAAACTTAACCTACCTTGATCTCTGTGCACTGTTGTCTTCCACAAGTATTCCCCACCAGAACTTTTAACACCTCAAACACCAGGAACCTCTCTTCGTATCTGGCAGGCAGTCTATTCACAAAAGCCGGCCAGTTCTGTCTGACACAATCCTCTAGTTCCTCACTCCCCTTCCAGCCACAAAACTCCAGCTACCTTTCATCTTGGTTCTGTGGACCCCTCTTGATCTGCCTCCTGCTTCCCCCCTCAGCCCATTTGTCTATTTGCTGCAAGCAGGTCATAGCATGCCACCACCGTGTTTAAGACCCACTGGTGGCCACCTATCTTAGAGTAAAATCAAAACCACCCAGTGCCCTACAAAAGCTCCTGTGTGGTCTGGCCCCGCCCACCTCCGCTCCTGTTATTTCAGCCTTCAGGTCCCAAGCATCACCCACACAGGCCTCCTTGTTTTTCTAGCACTTATCAGGTAGGATCCCTCCGTGCACCGCAGTAGCGCAGTAGCTTCCCCGAGGATTCACTTCTGAAGTTGTTTGTATAGCTCACTGCCGCCTGTGGTGGAGGTGTGGCTCTCTTCACTCATGCTGAGAGGAGGTAGTGGGAGCCCTAAGGCCTTTTGGGGAGGAGCTGCTAGGGCTGAGGAGGGAGTCAGAAAGCGACTGCCTTTCGAGTGTGAGGGCCCACGATCAATCCTCAGTACCCACACATAAGATTGGCAGGCGTTGGTGTATACCAACACATACATGCGTGCACACCACACACACGCAAAACAAGAAAAAGAGTCTAGAGAGGTCGCCACTGGCCTTCCTACATACACCACGCTTTCCTGTCTCCATGTGACAGTGTGCCATCTGAAATAATGTGCACATCAGACCCCAGCTGACCCCAGCTGACCCCAGCATCGTGCTCTGCAGTCAATAGCCATGGCTTGCTTACACAGCCTCAGTTACTTTGTTCCAGTCACAGGAAATGCTCATTCAGTGCCTCACTTTCCTGAAGACTCCTCTCAGGAGACTTTCTGAAGACACCAAAATCACAGCATGCACCCAGCCAGCCAGTCCCTCCTTCCGTGTGCTTTTCTCCCTCCCTGCTTGGGAATCTGTTCCTGGAGAGCAGGAGTTTTGTCTCTTCTGCTTGTTGTGGGTAACTTGAATGAATGACGAAATGACACACTGTCACACTGCTATAATAAACACCCTTACAAAGGCAGTTTAAGGAAGAAAGGCCTTATTTGGCTCACAGTTCCAGGTTCCAGCCCATCATTCCCGGGGGGGGGGGAGTGGGGGACACGGGATGGGGGGGAAGGGGGGACTGATAGTCACTCCATGGTGGGGTGGGTGTGGTGACTCACCTTTAATCCCAGCACAGGTCAACCCGGATGTTGCATCCAGGTCCAGGCCAGCTAAGGTCCCACAGTGAGACCCACACTGGCCCTTTCTGCCTTAAAAAAAAAAGGCAGAAAGGGCCAGAGAGGTGGCTCGGTGGTTGAGAGCAATGACTGCTCTCGTAGAGGAGCAAGGTTCAATCTCCAGCACCCACATGGCAGCTCACAACTGTCAGTAACTCTTAAGATCTGACACCCTCACACAGACATACGTGCAGGCAAAACACCATTGCACATAAAATAAAGACAAATAAATTGCGTTTTTAAAAAGTCAGAAAGAGTGAATGGCATGTATGCTCACTCAAACCAGGACATGATGCCCCCAGCCCCTGCCTTGAGGGTTCTTCTCCCCACCTAAAGTAACCCAGGCAAACTCTCACTGGTCCTGGGCCCACAGGCTGCCTGCGCTTAGAAAAGTCCTCCCCGAGGCTCCTTTTGTTTGTTTGTTTGTTTTTCGCGACAGAGTTTCTCTGTGGCTTTGGAGGTTGTCGGTTGTCCTGGAACTAGCTCTTGTAGACCAGGCTGGTCTTGAACTCACAGAGATCCTCTGCCTCCCAGTGCTGGGATTAAAGGCCTGCGCCACCATTGCCCGGCTCCCTGAGGCTCTTCCCACGAGATCCTACAGCAGAGGTCCCCAGCCTTCCTGATCTTTTAACACAGTTCCTCATGGCGCGGTGACCCTCTACCATAAGATTCTTTGTTGTTAGTCCGCAGATGTAATTTTGCTACTGTTATGAACCCTGTGCAAGTGTCTGTGTTTTGTGGTGGTTGAAGGTCACCCTTGGAACCCAAAGGGCTCCAGACCCACGTGTTGAGAACTGCTGTTCTAGAGTGTTCTGCAGGACCCCCCAGTGTTTTATGGAGAGACCGGAAAACTTGCAGTCTGATGAGGCTATTGGGTAGAAATATAAAACCTCATCCTTAAATAAATCTCAGAATAAGGATACAATTATAGTTTAAGTGCCCAGTGAGGAAAAGACACCAGCAGCATCTACAGCAGACCTAGGGAGTGGTGGGAGGGGCTTGTGGGAGGGCTTCCCGGAGGGCGCAGCATTCAAATGGAGGGCCGGAGGCTGTGCCCAAGTTAGGTCGGGAAAGGTCTGCGAGGGAGCGCACGTGAGGCTGTGGAGAGTTCCCGGAACTGCAGAGGTGAGACTACTGAAGGGGGAAAGGGGCGAGCCAGCAACTGCAGGCCTCCTGCTGAGTGGTGAGGGGTGGGCGAGCAAACGGCTGTTTCAAGAACGAAAGGCCACACCACCTGCGCTTCGGTCTGTCCCGTGAAGCGGTTACCGGTGTCCCTGGGTTACTCCCTCGATGCCTCTGAGTTTTCTTTTCCTTATGGATTTCCAGGAGATGGCCTATTGAAGCCCAGGCTAGCTTTGAACTCCTAGTCGAGCCTTCACCTCTTAAGTGCTGCAATGGGACGCCACACTTGCTAACTTGTCTGGTTAATGCTGCTCTTGTTTTATGTACTCGGGGCGCGGGGGGGGGGGGTTTGAACCTGGGACCTTATTTGTGTGGCACGACCTTCCCCTCCAGTTTGGTTTGTTTTTAATGCAGCGATGAGCTGAGGGCCTGTCCTTCCCCTGGCAGGCCTCAGCTGGGCGAGCCTTTCCCAGTTAAACGCGGTTCCCCTGGAGGCCTGCGCTGGGAACTCTTGGATGGTGAGGGAGGGGGAGCACTGTTGGTTTGCCCTCAGCCCGGGCCAGGTGAGCCATGCTACCCCGCTACCCCGCTACCCCGCTACCCCGCTACCCCGCTACCCCGCTACCCCGCTACCCCGCTACCCCGCTACCTCTCTACCCGGGCGTCTTTTTCACTTAACCGAGTTCAAAGGAGCCGCGAGCGCAGTGTTTTCTCGCTGCCGCGGGCGCCTTGGGAGAAGGGGGAAGCTGGAAGTCGGTGGGGTTGTTTATGGGCCACCGGGGCAGGTAGAGAACCAGCGACGCGCGGCGGGGTGCCCCAGGCCGCCTGCAGTGGCAGCCGCCGCCCCTCTTCTTCCTGGGAGCCTCCCTCCCGCCCCTCTGGGCGAGCCGCGGCGGGCGGGGCGGGCGGTGGGGGCCGGGAACAGCTGCGGCGGGCGGGCGGGCGGGCGGGCGGGCGGGCGGGCGGGCGGGCGCCGGGCCGTGTGGAATGCGGGACCGGCTGCGCACCGGGACTTTTATGGAAACTTGCTGCTGGCGCGGCGGCCAGAGGGCTCGGGACGGCTGGGGCGGCGTGGGCAGCGCAGAGCCCGACGCGCGGCGCGGAGCAGGAGCAGGAGCAGGAGCAGGAGCAGCGGCGTGGGGCCCGGGCCGCAGGCGGGTAGGAGGGCTGGGTGGGGCGGCCACGGCGGGGATCCCGGCCGCGGGGAGCACTGCGCGGGGAGCACTCGCTCGCTCGCTCGCTGGCTCGCTCTCCCGGCGGGGCGGGGCGGGGAGGGGGTCCCTTACCAGGCCCGGGGGCGTCCGCTCCACCTGCGTCGGGACGGCCGAGTTTGGGGAGAGAAGGGTCCCAAGGTGGCCGAGTGCGCGTCCACTCGGGGTCCGAGCGGGTGAGTTCGCCGCGGCACCCGGCACGTGCCCGCCGCGGTCTCCGCCAGCCGCGGCTGTGGTTTTAACGAAATCACTGATGGATCCCTGTGGAAACTGGGGATTTATAGCCTGCTGTCCCCGGTCTCCACCTGGGTCCCCATCGCCAAGACCGGGATGTACTTGGAGGTTGAGCTGCTAGCTCTAGAAGTCGGAGTGAAGACACGGTGTGAATAAATTGTGAGATGTTCCAATGCAACGAATGCATATATATATAATATATATTATACATATATACATACACACGCGCATGAGAGAGAGAGAGAGAGAGAGAGAGAGAGAGAGAGAGAGAGAGAGAGAGAGAGAGAGAGAGAGGATCAAGTTGAGAGATTAGGTGACTTCTCGGTGGCTTTGAGATACGCATTTTATTTTTAAGGCCGCAATTGTGGACCAGGGTTGAGCGTAGATAATGTAGTAAAAATAGCATATGGCACGCCCTCCCAAAGTGTCTGCCCTTGGAAAAAGGCAGGCGGGCGAGAAAAGAGCCTACTGACCAGCTCTCTGACCGAAGTCATTCATCAGCCGCATTTTGTTAATGAGTTTATACAACAGGGGCCCATTGCGCGAGTCACAGCAGAAGTATATGTCTCAATAAAACCAACTCGAGGTTTTAAGATCGGCTTGATTGCACGAAATTGAGCGAGTTATATGAAAATTTCACCGACATTATTCTGCTGCTGTCAGAGAATTCAAACTGCATCTCTGATCCCCCCCCCCCCCCGCGCGTAGTGGGGTGTTTGATGTAACTGGTTCCTGCCGGGCAAGTACTCTTACCACCCAGTTGTTTCATATCCCTCTTTCTGCTTTTGAGACAGGATCTTATTAGGTTGTCCAGGCTAGCCTTGGACTTGCTCTGTATGGTACTGTGACTTCAGGGTGGTTGGAATTACAAGGCTGTACCCTCAGGCCCCCCTCTGTATTCTGTCTCTTGCCTGATGCTTCTGAGGGATCGTTAAGAGAAATGTGTGCAAATCTGGATTTTACCTGCAACAGTTGACTTAGAGAGCACAAGGCAAAAACTGCAACGGAATTATTGTAAACCTAGATTCCCTTCTAGCAGCTTTTGATACAATGCAATTTTAATAGATTTCTAGTGACACTGACTGCTTACCTTAAAATGGAATCTGTGCTATTTTAGAAAATTTGACATACAAGGCTGATCACTGTCAAAATGTATGTCATCTTGAGAAGACTATATTTAGCATCAGCCAAGGAATGCATTATCTAGGTTTTGAACAGTGCTTTGCCCTGGAATTTCATTTGAAGCATTTAGGTTAGGGCTTCATTTGTGAGCAACATGGAAACTATGTGTGTGCATTTGGGAGAGGTTAACTGGGGGTTTAGTTCACTCAGAACCAAGTGCCTGAAGTGACAGGCTCCATTTGTGGGGAGAAAGCTCTGTTATCTTTGAAAACCCTAAAAGAATAAAAAGCCCATCAAAACCGTATCAGTTATGGGTGCCTACGAGAATGAGTATAGGGTGCCTGTGAAAGAGTGGAATGCACAGCGTACATCTACCTGTGTTTGTAGGAGTCTCTTCGTGTCGTTTCATTGTGGAGCCATACACAAAGCTCCGTGGTTTCCTTTATAATTCAGAGGGGAATGACTTGCTACCTACCCACAAGTGAGTGTTTCTGTTCTTATTTGACCACTCTGGTCCACGCCACTTGCGTAGTTTGTCTCATGGCCTTTCTACTGGTTTTATTAGTTACATAGTGCACACATTTGAAATTGCTACCTTTAAATTTAAATGTCCACTGTGTAGTGTGGCTTATTTTATGGTCATGTATTTTTGACTCCATGTATGTGTGTGCACTGCGTGCATGCAGTGCCCACCGAGGCCAGGAGAGGGCACCAAAACTCCTGGTAGTGTACATCCTGGGATGGGAATCAGTGCCTTGCACATGCCAGGCCTGTACCTGTGGCAGTGTTCTTTCTATGCTCTAAAATGGGTGGCTTTAAACCCAGAAATTTATGTAAATTATACATCATGATTTTATCAAAATATAGTAGATACACACACACACACACACACACACACACACACACACGGTTGAAAACGGTGAGGACAGCAGGGCATGGTCCCAGCACTCAAGAGGCAGAAGCAGGCGGATCTCTGAGTTTGAAGCCAGCCTGGTCTGCAAGAGGTAGTTCCAGGACAGCCTCCAAAGCCACAAAGAAACCCTGTACCCTGACTCGAAAAACCAAGAAAAAAAAAAGAAAGAAACAAAAGAAAGAAAGTAACTCTTGTGAACTGACTGTCAGTTTGTCTCCCAGAGCAGCAGAAGATGGCCATGAATCAATAGCTAAAACAAATCAAATGATGCTAACTATGGAATTTAGAAAGCATTGGAAGAGGTTTGACAAAGAAGTCCTTTCTAGGACCTCTAGTCCTGGTTCCATTTATTTTTAGTAGGTTTTTTTTTTTTTTTTTTTTTTTTTTTTTTTGCCTCTGGAGCTGGCTCACTGTCTTGGCTTTACTAACCCGCAGTCACCTGAGAGGAAAGCCTAGATTACATTGGCCTGTGGGGTTGTCTGTGGGTAATTATCTTGACTACTGATGCAGGAGGGCCGCTCTCGTAGGCAGCACCCTCCCTAGGCAGGTGGCCCTGGGCTGTGGAAGAAAGCTAGCTGAACAGAAGCCTCAGTTGTTCCTGCCCTGACTTCCCTCAATGAGGCTTTGTGAGCTGGACAGGTAGCCAAGCTCACCCTTTCATTCCCAAGTTGTGTTCAGTCAGCGTGTTTTATCACAGTAACAGAATGAAAAGGAATTACTTAGTATTCTACTCTACTGCCCCACTCACTTGTTAGCCAGAGGCCCAGGTCTTCCCACACAAACTGGTCCTCGGTGAAGACGGTCTTCCATTTTAGATAGGGTAAGGAAGCTCGGACCTCCCCAGTAGTCACCATAACTCCTGGATGTTCTGAAGGCAATTTCCTGTCCCGGGTTTCTGATTGTGACTTTTTGTTGAGTATAAGCCTACCCCACTCTGTTCTGTTGTCTTAGGCAAGTAGTTCCCTTGAGGCTCCTTTGGCAGGATTACGAATGTCTTGTATAGGCTGATTGTTGATCCCATAGGTGTCCAGTTACCTCTGTCCATCAGTCTACTTGCTCAAGTATGACTCGAGCTTGCCCTGTGTCCTGCATGGTGTGGAAAACACTAACAGCATTGAGCACAACAGGTTTACTTGCCAGGGCTCCAGTGTGATAAATACACGTTTGAAAAGGATTGCAACCACATAAAGTCAGAATGTTATAAAGTTATTACAGAAGAATGTCAAGGCTGAAAAAAAATTTTTTGGACATCTCACAATTTTACAAAATGCCCTAATTCACATTAGCTGTCAACTTGATGGCCTGGAGTCACCTGGAAAGAATTTCAGTTGTGTTTTCATTTGGCTACATCTGTGTGAGATTCTCTTAGTTGACATAGGAGGACCCAGGTTGTCCTGGGTTGTATAAAGAAGCTACTGTGAGCAAGTGACAGCCATGTTCCACAGTTTCTACCTCCTGTCCTGCTTGAGTTCCTGTTCTAGCTCTCTTTAGTGACAGTGACCCGGAGTGTAAGCTAAGTCAAGTCTTTTCCTGCCCGAATTGTTTTTGGTCAGTGTTTTATGGAAACAATAGATGGACACAAGAATCTGACCTTTGATTTTTTCCTTTTGAGCTGTGGTGAAGTGAATGTAGGTTTATAGTGCACTTCTACTTGGTCTTTTAACAAGATGGGGTCTTGGCTATACAGACCTTGAACTTGAACTTCTAGCCTTGAACTCAGGCTTCTGAGTGCTGAGCAAGGCATTCATGGTCCCACCGGTTTGTAATTTTCACTAATTAAATATGATACAGTTGTATTTAAGTTTCTTTCTCTCTTTTTATTTATTTTGAGCCAGGGTCTTGCTGTGTAGCCAAGGCTAGCTTGGAGCTCATAGACATCTGTCTCGGCTTCCAAGTACTTCAATTCCAGACTTGCACTGCCCAAAGCTGGCTAAATGTGTGATTTGTTTGTTTGCTTGTTTTGTTTTTGTGTTTTGTACAAGTAGAAACTGATAAACGCTTAGGCTTAAATTTTGTGAAGTTCAAAACAATTTTGTTTCTTTCAAAGAGTTAGGTTTTAACATTTATTTGTTTATAGTTAGTTTTTCATTTAAAGCTTCCTTAAAGAGTTGAGGCAGCCCCATATTAGACACTAATCTCAGCACTGGGGGGCATGAGGAGGACTGGAAGTCAGGCTAGGCCAGGCCTGACCTACAAAGTGAGTTCAAGCCAGCTGTGGTACAAAATGAGACCATGCCTCCAAAATAAAAGAAAAGAAGAGAAGAAAGGAGAGAGGGAGAGAGGGAGAGAGGGAGAAAAGTCAGGGAAGGGAGGAAGGAGTCAGGCCAGCCTGGCTGGCATAGCAAGACCCTGCATCCAAGCGGGATGGGGACTGGAGGCAAAGAATGTGCATGCCACTGTCTGGACAGTTTTGGCTCTCCTGAGATGATTGACAGTACAATCACAATACGTGATGGACAGCTATGATTGCAAATTTGTGCATTATTTGCTGTTCTTGAAATGCTTTGGTTGCATAGCTAGAATGTGAAGGAAAAATAACACAGAGAAACAAATTAGTCCAATGCGTCTATAACAAGAGTTATTCTAGGTGGGGGAGGAGCGAAGCTCTGTGGTGGAATGCCTGTGTGGGAAGCCCCGAGTTCACACGGCCCAAGGTGGCTCAGTCAGTGGAGCACTTGTGTGTGCCCGTGTAAAGCCCACGGTGGCTCACACAAGCACTCCCAGCGTGCCAATGGGGAGATGGGAAGCAGAGTGAACAAGCCAATCCCTGCAGCTCAGAAAGCCCATCTCAAACAGGTAGAAGGTGAGAGGCAGTCCTCTGACTGACACACGAATGCTGTGGCACACATAAGGCTGAATTCAAACACACACACACACACACACACACACACACACACACACACACACACACACAGATAAAAATGGTGTCACACTAGTGTCCTGGTGTGAGAGCAAGTGCCAGCAAAGGCCAGAAGAGGGTGTCCTTAGTCGGGAACTGGAGTTATGGACCGTTGAAAGCTGCTGTGTGACTGCTAGGAATTGAACCTGGGTCCTGTGGAAGAGGCGCCGATCGATTTCTCCAGCTCATGTTCTTAGTACTCCAAGCCGCTTGCCTGGAATAACTTTACAACTACATAGGGTGGTACTGTGCTGCTGCTGCCGCCCCTCTGTGGCAGCCAGCGGTATTGCATCTTCCTGCTCAGACACGTAAGTCTGGTATCCTTTGGTATTCAGTTACTGGGCACAGAAAGGAATTTCAACCAGTTCTCATTTAGCATTCTAAATATAGTGAGTAGGTCCCAGTCTCAGTTTTTACTTTCTAGAATGGGAATTGACTTGATTTGAAAGGATGCTCTTTGCTGTAGTTAGTGACTCTTAAAAAGGTGTTCTCGGAACCCTGTACCGTAGGGTCTGCGACATCACCAATTTCCAGCCATTTCCTTTATAGATTTCAATTAAGACAACATACCATAGCAATTCAAGTGAGGAAGCAGGTAGAAGAACGTGCTTCTCTCTTGTTAAACCAGATACAGAAGAGTTTTCAGAACTGTAACACAGTACTGCTCCTCAGGTTGTCTTTACTTTGGAAATAGTTACTTTCATGAGGTTTTGTGGTGATAATGGTGTTTGTAAGGGGCTGGAGAGGTGGCTCTGGCTGCCCTTCCAGAGGTCCTGAGTTCTATTCTCATCCACCGTATACGGTGGCTCACAACCGGCTACAATGAACTTTAGCGCCCTCTTCTGGTGTGTAGGGATAAATGCCAAAGCACCGGAAACATAATAAAAGTTTTTTTTAATTGGAATTTTATTTCAGTGAACAAGTAAATTTATAGTTGATCATCATATCTGTAGATAAATTTATGTAAGTCAAACTTATCCGGCATCTTCAAAAACAGACCTGGCGGGGCGGTGGTGGTGCACGCCTTTAGTCCCAGCACTCGGGAGGGAGGCAGAGGCAGGCGGATCTCTGTGAGTTCGAGGCCAGCCTGGTCTCCAGAGTGAGTTCCCGGACAGGATCCAAAGTACACAGAGAAACCCTGTCTCAAAAAACCAAACCAAACAGAACCAAACAAAACCTCCCAAAACAACAACAAAAAAATCAGGCCTGTGCTTGAGCCCCGAGCCGCAGATATTCAAACCCCTCCTTCAGGCAGAGATTCACTTTGATGTCTTTCTATTATTAACGCAGTTTCTGATCTCAGAACAGAAAGTGGCTAGAGAGATGGCTCAGCAGATAAGGGTGCTCACAGCCACGCCCGGGGACCTGCGTGCCACGCTTGAGAGCCACATGGTATTAGGAGAGCTGATTCCTCAGAACTGACCTTTGACCTGTAGATGTGTCCTGTGGCACAGGCATGCCCAGATTCATATGCAGATACGTGAATCAGTAAATTTTATATTTATTTCTGTGGTATCCTGTCGGGACTTTGAGTTTGTCACCGTATAATAGGAGCAGGGACTGACCCTAGCAGCCAAAAGATGCTCAGCAAACATTTCTGGATTTACATATTTATCAGTTCTTTAAAGATTTATTTGTTTTATTTCATGTATGCGAGCATTTTGCCTACATGTATGTCTGTGCACCGTGTACATGCCTGGTGTTTGCAGAAACCGGAGTTAACAGATGGTTCAAGGCAGCCATGTGGGTGCTGGGAACTGAACCTGGGTCCTCTGCAGGAGGAGACGGTGCTTTCAACTGCAGAGCCAAGAGTTCAAAATCAGGGCTGTGAGTTCCAGCACAGCCAGGACGGTGTAGAGAGACCCTGACTTCTTGTTTTCTATTTTTTGAGGACCTTTTCATTGTTTACTTTATGATGTCATCAAGTGAGACTTATCAACTCTTTTGAGTGGTTAATCAGTCCTTTGCATGGCAGGGACATGATTGGATAGGAGGGTGCTGCATGCATTGTGAGCAGGTGTGGTGTGGTGACTGACTAAGGACGCATGTCTGAAGTAGAGGTGTCTGTAGGACAAGCGGTGCTGAAATACATGATACACAAGTCTGTGAAGCAGACTGTATTTTATCAGACAAGCTGGTCCCTGTTGGAACCTGCGACAAGTTACACACACACACACACACACACACACACACGCACGCACGCACGCACACACACACACACACACACACACACACACACACGCACACGCACGCACGCACGCACACACCACACACTCACACGCACGCACGCACGCACGCGCACACACACACACACACACTCACACACACACGCACACGCGCACGCACACACACACACACACACCACACACACACACACACACTCGCACGCACGCACGCACGCGCGCGCGCGCACACACACACACACGCACGCACGCACGCACGCACGCACGCACGCACGCACGCACGCACACGGGGTGGGGGCTGCATGAGAACCTGGACACAGTCTGTCGCTAGAGACAGACCAGAAGAGCCATAGATGGCATTACGGTGGAACTTCTAGACGCTAGTACCAAGAATTTACACTTACAGCTGTCCTGCTGGTAATCCATATTAGTTAGACACCTTGCATAGATAACGGGAGCCCTGTTGGGAGTGGAAGTGAGTATGCTTTCCTTGCATCCTGGCACCTCTTGAAAAGGAGTTGATAATTTGAAAATAGTTGCCAGGGTTGTGAAGGAAAGTAAACTGTTAAAATGGATACTACCCATCTGTAGGACGTAGAGAAATACTGTATTTCTGGTAAGCATGGTTGTGTTGAACTGGGGAGAAGCTCCCTGCAAAAGAAAACAAACTCCTCCCCAAGACCATTGGCGGTAATGTGCACAAGCAGAAAACGTCCTGAGACCATTGCGGTAATGTGCACAAGCAGAGAACGTGGTGAAATGAGCCAGATTGCCACCATTGCCTCACTACTGAGATGGGAATATTGTACCAAAGTTGCGTGGGGTTAATGCGTGACACTGGGGATCTGAGAATAGGGCCCCAAAAGACTGCTTTAAAAATGCTGTCCCGATAGTTTACAATGAGAATGGCAGCTGATGGCTATAGAGATGGCTCAGCCAGAGAGCACTTGCTGCACAAAAGTGAAGGCTTGAGTTTGGATCCCTGACACCCACATAAAAAGTGCACACGACACCCCAAGTCCCAGCAGAGAAGCGGGTGGGTCCCCGGCCAGCACTGCCGAGTCAGTGTGCTCAAAGTTCAATAAGAGACATAGACACCATGCGTGTTTCTGCACAGGTGTGTGCACACACACTCACGTTTGCATGCGCCCCAACTCCTACCAAGGATGAGAAATGGAATCAAAGAAGATTCCTGAGACCTGTCAGTTTCTACCTGAATGTTGTTAAGACTTCCAGGATGGGGTTTATTTTAATCGTAGTTGAAAGGTGGCTCCAGAAAGCAACGATCCCCTGTAACCTAGACAGGAAACACAAAGCACGCCAGGTTTGGAAGCGAGAGTGCTGACCGTCAGTGCAGAGTGCAGGTCTCTAGGCCTCTGACTGAGCACACTGCCCTCCGCTCCTGTTGTAGCTGGGCTGGAGCATTTGTTAAGAGGAGGAGGACAGGGACAGTGCCTGGTCTACTCAGGCTTCCGTTCCTCAGCATCTCCTAGAGCAAGCCCAGCATGGGGTAGATGTCTAACCAATACCAGTAATGAATGGAACCTAAGTTTCTATGCTGTCATGGACTAGTCATTGTCCTGTTATGGGCATGGTGGCCATGCCTATACTCTCAGCATTAGGAGGTAGACGAGGGCATCAAAAGTTCCAGGCCAGCCTTAGCTACATAGTGAGACCTTGCCTCAGACACATAACAAACAAACTCTCTCGCAAATCAGGAAAGACTACAGACATCTCACTAAAGAAGATAAGCCCGTGGAATGTGAGCATATGGAAAATGTATCATATAGTACCAGAAATGCAAATTAAGATGAGATAGCATTCAGTACTACAATAGGCACAACCCAGAACACTGGCATCAAGGAGAGAACCACCCAAACCCTCCTACATTGCTGGCGGGCATGCAACAACTTGCACCACTTTGAAAGTCAGTTTGCCATTTGACTACGCTAAACGAGTTCTTACTATGCCGTCCAGCAATCAAGACTCAGTATTTATTCTGAGGGATTTGAAAAGCTTTGTCCATGCAAAGCTGTGCATGGATGTTTAATATCAGTTTTATTTACAATAGCCCAAACAGGCATAACCAAAATGTGTTTCATTAGTTAAATAGACAAATATATAACAGGCTACTATTGTTCGGTGGGATTGAAGGTATACACCACCAGCAACCTGAGAGGGCAGTTTTAAAGACTATAGTACAATCAAAGTGTGTTCATATTTTACTGATGACATACACAGTACACACTTGTCAAGCGCTCTTGTAGGTTGATTGAGCTCCGATGGCTATATACACTCTCGGGCCTTCTAAAAGGCCCTCGTATTTTCTGTACCACAGATCTTAAAGGAGCCGAAGATTACCACAAATTACTTATTTGAACTTCTGAAGGGAAGTTTATAATTTTAAAATTATACATTTCTATATAAGTATATAAATTGCATATTTACAACTTTATATTGATAAAATAATACAAATAATATCAAAAGGAAGGTTATCCAAATTCGTATACATTATTAACTTGGTTATTTTGTTTTTTGAGACAAGGTCTCACTTTGTAGCCTTAGCTGACCTGGAGCTCTTTATGTAGACCAGGTTGGCCTTAAACTCCAAGAGATCTGCCTGCCTCTGCCTCCCAAGTGCTGGGATTAAAGGTGTGCATTCTGGGGCTGGAGAGGTGTCTCAGCGGTTAAGAGCACTGGCTCGTCTTCCAGAGGACCTTGGTTTAACTCCTAGCACCCACATGGCAGCTCACAACTGTCTGTAACTTCAAGATCGGATGCCCTCACAGACACACACACAGGCAAAACACCAAAGAACATAAAATAAAAATAAACAGAAAAAGGTGTGTATGCTACCACACCCAGCAATGTTGTTATTATTATTTTACAGGTACAAAAATATACAAAGCGTCAGCCCCAAACCATATAGAGCAAACATGAATGACGTTTCACAAAAGGCAGAGGTAAGTAAATATCTCAAAAGCTGTGTGTGTCTGTGTCTGTGAGTGTGTCTGTGTGTGTGTGTGTGTCTGTGTCTGTGTCTGTTTGTGTGTGTGTCTGTGTCTGTTTGTGTGTGTGTGTTGTTTGTGTGTGTGTCTGTGTGTGTGTGTGTGTGTGTCTGTGTCTGTCTGTGTCTGTGTGTCTGTGTCTGTGTGTCTGTGTGTGTGTGTGTGTTGTTTGTGTGTGTTGTCTGTGTGTCTGTGTGTCTGTGTGTGTGTGTGTGTAGGGGATGGTGCGGGGGTGGGGGGGTCAGGAAGAGACTTGGAAAGGGGGGAGGAAGAGGGAAAGGGAGGCCATGACAAGCAGTGTGTAGTTGACAGGAGGGTTGTGGGAAGGGTCATTTGTAGGTGTTTGTAATTGGTGATGTCGGATGTACAATGGGAGAGCGTTCCTTTCACACACTGTTTTGGCTCAGTACTTTAATCTGGACGCATGTGTACTGAACTTCTGGAAGGCAGTGTAGGGATAAAGCTATCATCTCACGTAGAATTTTAAATACATTGGTCTTAGAAATGACTCCTTCAATGTGGTTTTACCAGGGCTGGGACCTTTGGAGGTGATAATTCACTTTGAGAAGGAGGACTCTTAGCATCTTCTAGAAACTGTAGTTAAGGCCTCTTAACTGACCCCTTTTCAGCTTCTTGGCTGTAGTTACTGAGGACTGAAAGACCCCAGATGCTGACACTCAAAAGTGACAGGCAAAGAAACCTGAATGGGCCAGTGACATGCAGCAGATAAGCAATGAGCCAGATCTGTCACAGAACAGCAAGCCGCTTGTCCTTGTCGTGAGGAGAGTTTGGCATTCTGACACTCAGTTTTCTTTTTACAGAAACTTCTTTCAGGAACTAGCTCCTGAAGAGGGGAACTACACTGCTAGCTTTCGATTAGGGGAACCGCTGCTCGCTCGCTCCCTCTCCTACCAGATTTCCTTTCTTTAGGGCTAACCTTTTAGAGCTGCCCTGCACACTTTATTTAATGAGCTTCTAGGCACTTACACTTGGGCAGCAGAGCCGGAAACGTGAGTCACCTCCTGTGGGGTTGGCCTGGCTTTCAGTTTTGCCTGCTTTCGCTAATACAACAGCAGGAACATGTGTGTAATACATGTGTGTAATATGGGCTTAATCTTGTGCTTTGTTTCCAAATTCATACACTTTACTGAGATTGATCCTGTTAAATCAGGGACTGATGGCAACCCTCAGTCCGAATCCTTAACAATAGGAAAATAAAATACAAGTAGTTTGTAATCAGAGTTCAGCACTTGATTTCTGTATTTTCCTGGCCTTCAGATTCAGTAGAATGTGCTTTAATTGGGGCTTTGTTTCTGAAGAATTTTTAACAAAATTTCTGCTCTCATACTTACTATAACTTCAGATTATAGAATATCTAATCAGGCTAAGATGATTCAAATAGAGGTTTGAAACTTGTGCCTCTTTGTTTTGGTAAGTATTTTAATGTCTTATTCTTATCTTTATCTAATTTCCTTTTCTCTTTAAACTTTCTTCTGTTTATTTTCTTCTAACTAAGATTCTGCTGTCTTCATCTAAACCTGTTCCAAAATCCTATGTGCCAAAACTAGGCAAGGGTGATGTAAAGGATAAATTTGAAGCCATGCAGAAGGCCAGAGAAGAGAGAAACCAAAGGCGGTCTAGAGATGAAAAGCAAAGAAGAAAAGAACAATATATTAGAGAGAGAGAATGGAACAGGAGAAAGCAGGAGGTCATTTTATTTTATTGTGAAAATATTAATTTTCTTTTTAATGCATTATAGACACTAACATTTTATATACACTATAAAAATGCTTGTTTTATTTGTAACCTGATTTAAACCATGCACCAGCCTTCCTTCCCTTCTCTAAGTCCCTACTGTGTGCATCAGCCTTCCTTCCCTTCTCTAAGTCCCCACTGTGTGCATCAGCCTCCCTTCTCTAAGTCCTTACTGTGTGCATCAGCCTTCCTTCCCTTCTCTAAGTCCCTACTGTGTGCATCAGCCTTCCTTCTCTAAGTCCCTACTGTGTGCATCAGCCTCCCTTCTCTAAGTCCCCACTGTGTGCATCAGCCTCCCTTCTCTACAGTCCCTACTGTGTGCATCAGCCTCCCTTCTCTAAGTCCCCACTGTGTGCATCAGCCTCCCTTCTCTAAGTCCCCACTGTGTGCATCAGCCTCCCTTCTCTACAGTCCCTACTGTGTGCATCAGCCTCCCTTCTCTAAGTCCCTACTGTGTGCATCAGCCTCCCTTCTCTAAGTCCCTACTGTGTGCATCAGCCTCCCTTCTCTAAGTCCCTACTGTGTGCATCAGCCTCCCTTCTCTAAGTCCCTACTGTGTGCATCAGCCTCCCTTCTCTACAGTCCCTACTGTGTGCATCAGCCTCCCTTCTCTACAGTCCCTACTGTGTGCATCAGCCTCCCTTCTCTATAGTTTCTCTCCACTGCTTTCATTGCCTGTAGTCAATCATGGTCTAAATAGTCAACTGAAGTTTCTGGAAATAAACAAAAGCTTTAAATAAATTGCATTACAATATTTTTATAAATTTTTATAATTTTTTGTTATATTTTTACTATACCTAATGTGTAAAGTTCCTTAGAACTATAAGACCTATGACATTATTTTTCTTTTATGGATATATTATATTTTTCATACAAGAAAAACAGCATGCACAAGGCTCAGAATTATCTCTGGTTTCAGGAATCCAGGTTATCCTGGTGGGTTCTCTCGCAGCTGCGGTGGGGGGACTACTCTATAATAATCTAGTCTGATGTTGGGATGTGTGTTCATATTAATCTATTTAACCACCTAGATTAAAGAAATGCTTGCTTCAGATGATGAGGAAGAGATTTCTGCTAAAATAGAAAAAGCTTATGTCCCAAAGCTAACAGGTAAGAACCTTGAGGGGTAAACGAAAAAGGGATTGCAAGAGAAAGAAACAAGGCAAAACACACAATTTTTTGTGTATTCTTAGGGACGGTTAAAGGTAAATTTGATGAAATGGAGAAACACAGGCAGGAAGAACAAAGGAAGAGAACAGACGAGGAGAGAAAACGCAGGCTTGAGCAGGACCTGTTGGAGAAGAGGAAAATACAGCGTGAATTAGCAAAAAGAGCTGAGCAGGTAGATGCTAAATGCCGTATTGATGTTTGTTTCTGGACCTAACAGAATGGATGAGAACTAATTCAAATATTTAATACAATGTGAGCTTACTAACAGTGGCTAGCCTGAAAACAGCTTTGGAAAATATTCAGCGTCAGATAAGCAGTAGTGTGGGCAGGATGTGCCTATTTTAAGAGGGTGACCATAGGGCTTCTGCTCCAGGATCTTTCCAATTGTTTCTACATTCCTCAAACTATATTCCTAGCGTCGCTCGGTACCTCCGAGAATGTTACAATGTCGTAAGACATTTTCACAATAAGGTATAAAGCACAATTGTAACTGCTATCATTTATAAAACAGATTCTTAGGAAAGATGTTTATGCGAAATCATGTTTTGGTAGCATGTGTGTCTGTGTACACGTGCACGCAGAGCTCAGAAGAGGGCACGGGTCCCTTGGACCTGAAGTTAGAGAGTTCTGAGCCGTCATCATGTATGTGCTAGGAACCAAGCCCAGGTCATCTGCAAGAGCAGCGGTGCCCCGTTAACCTCTGAGCTGCCGCCACAGCCCCTTACAGCAACACTCCAAGTGTTAAATCAGTGTCCTGTGCTCCTTCCAGCTTCTGCCGCTTCTCTAAGGAGAAGGGCGACAAGGAAAAGAAAGCATCCTGCCAACTCCAAGTTTACAAATAGCCTCCTGTGACACAGACAGCTGCTTAATTGGTGACAAATGCTGACACACGTCACATTAGATGTGAAGAAGAATGAGAATTTTCCTATACTTGATGGTACCCTTATCTGGAGAAAAGATGCCATGTACTTCAGGGTTGCCTCTTCCAGTCATTAAAGATGAGCTTTCATTTTGCAGTAAAATTTATAAAGAAATAGGATTATAAAATGAGAACTATTGAATTTTTAATGATTTCCATGTATAATTACTACAAGTATACATATGTAGATACGGTTGATGACTATGTTATATTAAAACTACAAAGTGAGTAATACTAAAGTATATGCATGAGACACACTATGTTCGCATGCTGAATTACTCTTCTTTCATTTGTCTGTACTTTCAAAGCCCTGGTGTTTTCTAGGCCTACTGGCCCATTTTAAACCTAAGAAGGGAATGGTAAAAGCCATGTTTTCTCAAACAAACCTGTGAGCTTGACTATAATAATAGAGACTGGATGTTCAAAAGGTAAATTAAAATATGATCATGAAAAAAGCCAGTGTCTTTACACCAAACACTCACTGTGTGTAGGGTGCCACAGAGCCCCGGCTAATGATGCTTTAGCTCTGTTAAATTAAGGCTATGACAGCAATGTAATAACTAATTTATTCTTATAAATGTGTAAAAGTTTAATTTTAAAACGTAAGTACATTTCCACTCAAATTTAATATGACCTAATGCAATGTAATGTAATGTTTGTTTACAGTTTACTTGTACAAACCAGCATACAAAAGGATTTCCTGAGCTGGGAATGGTTAATTACCATGATATTACCACTTCTAAGAGTGTAGGCTCTTACAAAGAGTTTATTAGATACTAGAATAAAAAAAATGTATGAGAAAACACTGAGGGTGTATTATCTGTTTAACACTCAAGGTACCCTGATAGAAAACTAAAGCCCATCCATTTAGGGGCAGATATTGGTGGTTAATAGGATCTTGAAAAGAGGCAAGGAAAGGGATCTGGGGATGAAACATTCACTTTTGTATAAAGCAAATATATACAATATATATATGAGAAACAGTTCTTTCATGTTAGCTGGTGAAAGTCAATGCTAACTGGATTCTGAACATCTGTTCCCCTTGACTACACTAGTAGCATAGCCCCTGAAATAAATTCATTTTCCATGTGTGTTTATTGCTTTGTAATGGTTTAAAGTGAGCAAAGAGAAGAAAAGGATGACAACAGAAATCTAAGCAAACAATGGAAAAGTCCTGTAAAGGGTTCTGTCCACCTTAGCGAGGATAAGGAGGACCAGGAAGAGCTCTAGGAAACAGAAACCTGGGGCTAATAGATTGTTTCTCTTTCCAATATTCTCAGTGTCTGGCTTCTCACATGTCATGGATATCTTTCATTGAGAAATGAATTCGATTGTCCATTGGAAAACAGCTCATTTTGTAATTATTTTATTAGAGAGCCATTAAAATTCTACTTAGTATGATACGTCATTGAAAAAAACCTATTCCATTTATACAGCAAGTCAGTTTAATAATTCTGTAATAAAACAAGTTATTCTTAAAATTTAAATTTTGTAGTATAAATTACTCTGATAAAACTATTTATTATTAAAAAATAAGTTACTTTGAATTTTATTTTTTTATTTGAGACATGGTACCACTCTATAGCCCTGGCTGGCCTGGAACTTGATACATTTCAAACTCACAGAAATCATCCTGACTAAATTTTCACTCTGACAGTTCTTTGTTTGCTGGTTTGTTTGTTTTTTTGAGATAGGGTTTGTCTGTGTATCCAGACTGTCCTGAAACTCACTTGTCTGTTAATGTAGCCTTTTCCTGAAACGTCAAACACTGCATTGTTAAAATCACCTATTTTCTTTCTCTCAGGAGTTGCTAAAATATCAGCCTGCCTATCAAGCTAACCTAATGATGTTTCTTCAGAGAAAGTGCTCCAACTTTAGAGATGGTTTTCCCAATTCAGTGTGGCCAAAATATAAGAAAATGTTATAAATACCAGAATTAGCTCCCTTCCAATCTAGCGGATATTTCTACCATACTTTATTATTGTATCAGTTACATTTTTGCCAGATAATTTTTGGGTAAGAATTAGGGGTCCCAGCCGCTTTATTGCTTGTGATGGAATTTCCTTCTGCTATTGCAGGGCCGAGGATGGAGGGCACTTGTGTGCATCTGTTTAAATTGCTGCTAAATTTGTTCCTTGTAAGCTCACAGTAAAAAGTTGAAATTTTACCAGAAGATACGGAAGTTACTTTTCAATTGTATGTTTAAAAGCACCGAGTACAAAATTCAATGTAATATAACGATATGAAATTCTCATTCAATAGATTGAGGACATAAGCAATACGGGAACCGAATCCGCAGCAGAGGTAACAGACGTTTCCTTTAATGAAACATTCACTGAAAATTACCCGATTCACAAGTTATCTTGTAATCCAAGAATGGTGTGCAGAAACTTTTATTTCACTATTGATTATAAATCTCACAATAACAAGGGCAAGCACATACTTGGGCACTTTCAAACACTGGACAGATCTGCTTCTGCTGCACACTTGGGTCATGAAGACAGGGCCCATGAGTCTGTTGTGGACACTCTGCCAAGACCATGTTCCCTGAATTAACGTCTGGGGCTGCTAAAAACTGACATGTTTAAAAGGCAGTTTCCTTTCCATCATTTTTTGTCTTTCCTCAGAGTCCCTAAGAGCTCGAGTTCTGGTTTTCACACACCAGAGTAGAGGGTAGTATGGATCGCCAAGAAGGAATGTCCGATAACCATGAAAACATAGTCCAGTTAACTAGCAAGGTTAAAATCCAACCGACCAATTTGATGGTGTGCCTAAAATTACGAGATAAAAGTTGGAAATTTTTTATTTTAGGAGCATGTTCATATTTTTATTTTTGAAAAATGTTAGAAGTTATGATAAATCTATAGTAAAGCCAACTAAAATCAATTTTAAAAGAATGCATCCTAGCTAGGTGTGGTGATTCGTGGCTTAGTCCAGCACTTGGGAGGCAGAGGCAGGTAGATCTCTGAGTTCGAGGCCAGCCTGGTCTATATGCAAGTTCCAGGACAACCATGGCTACACAGAGAAACCCTGTCTCAAAACTAACAAACAGAATTTGTTTTCAACTTTAATAAGATAAATGCTTTACAGCTTTATCTAAGTTAGTACATCACTTAGGTAAATATTCAATGGCTTTTCTCGTTAAATACTACTTTACTAAGTGCTGAAAAACTTGGAGAAGCAGATTGTGGAGAAAATTTCATTGTATAAGTCAAAACTATCCACCATCAAATTGGTTTGAAGTATGCTCACGTGCACAGTACCTCATGTGCAGTTAATGTACAGATTGTCTAAAATAAGTCTGTGTTACTACAGTCTTGTTACTTAATCGGGGAGGGTATATTAATTCTGTCTTCCCAAATGCATAATGTTTCTTGAAACTTCTATCAATGGATCTCAGTAAACTTCATTGATAATACACAATGAATTCAGAGAAAGATGTATTTAAGAGTAACTAGTTGGAAAAAATAAAAGTATTTTTTTTTTGTCCTTCATAGCCTTGACAGCAATGTAATTCACCACTTATGGAGGTGAAGTACCCTGCCACCTGCATTTTTATTAAGAATATAGATGCTAATTATCTGTCTTATAAATAGGAAGGAGATGACTCACTGCTTATAACAGTGGTGCCTGCCAAATCCTACAAAACATCTGGAAAGATAAAGAACACTGAGGACCTGGAGAAAGAACAAGGGAAAGAGAGGGTTAATCATGAAGATGATAAAACAGGAAGATATGAGGAAGAGTGCCCATCTCTCAAGGAAGCAAAGTGTCTTTCATTAGTCATGGTAATTTATTTATTTATTTTTTTACAAGAACAAATCCAAAGTTTAGTTAACAGCAATTGTTCTTCGGGTAACAAGTTTGTTTTCGTAGGATGATGAAACTGAGGCCAAAAAAGAATCCCATTTTCCTGGAAAATTGAAATTAACCTTTGAAGAACTGGAGCAACAAAGACAAGAAAATCGCAAGAAGCAAGCTGAGGAGGAAGCGAGACGTCGCTTAGAGGAAGAGAGGCGAGCCTTTGAGGAAGAGAGGCAGCGCATGGCAAGTGCCTTTCACGGGGAGCTTAGCATGCTAAGCAAGTGCTCTACCACTGACCCTACTCAAATCCCAAAGGCAGGGCTCTGAAACCATACATAAATATACACACAATACACACGCTTATAATTCATCTGACCCTACTCAAATCCCAAAGGCAGGGCTCTGAAACCATACATAAATATACACACAATACACACGCTTATAATTCATCTGACCCTACTCAAATCCCAAAGGCAGGGCTCTGAAACCATACATAAATATACACACAATACACACGCTTATAATTCATCTGACCCTACTCAAATCCCAAAGGCAGGGCTCTGAAACCATACATAAATATACACACAATACACACGCTTATAATTCATCTGACCCTACTCAAATCCCAAAGGCAGGGCTCTGAAACCATACACACAATACACACGCATATAATTTATCTGTATTTTCTTTGAGCTTTCACTTTGGGGCATTTTGTCTCCCATGCTTTACATTTTTACTTTAGAACTGTAGACTGTATTAATATGTAGATATTACTCAATGCACCTGGTTTTTCTTCATGTGTAAGTTAAGCAGTCTATTTAATGGTGTGGTTGTAGGACATTCTCAAGTCCAAGTAGTCAACTTGAGAACTGCTCTATAATTCCATCTGCTTGGGAGGATGAGGAAGAATCAGTCAGAGCTAAAAGCCAACCTGGGCAACTTAGTGAGTGAGACTCAGTGACAGTGCCCTGGTCTCTACCATCTGAAGAAAGGGAAGCACAGATTCCAGGCTCATTTTGAGAGTTTAAAAATGAATGGGTATAATTCAAAGTTACCATGATTTTCTTGATCAACCTTCATTAATAAAGTTATGAGGATTGCAGCTCACCATTTTAAAATTTCTAGACATTTATTTAAAATGTAGTAACGTTTGGCCAGGCGTGGTGGTGCATGCTTTTAATCCTAGCATTTCAGAGGCAGGGGCAGACAGGTGAGTTCCAGGACAGCCTGGTCTGTAAAAGTAAGACTCTTTCTCAATATCAAATAAATAGATAATATAACTGGTCATCACCTTTTAATAACATGGTTAAATAGGTTTCAGTTCATGTTTAGATGAGCAAATAATTGTGAAATGAATTTTATATAATGCTAGATCAGATGGCAGGTTTTTTTTTTTTAAATAGGATTAGTATAAGGAAAATCACCATAGTTCAAAGTGAGGAAGTAATTTTTTCTTTGAAAAAATTTTTTTTTCCAGAGACAGGCTTTCTTGGTGTAGCTTTGGAGCCTGTCCTGGAACTAGCTCTTGTAGACCAGGCTGGTCTCCAACTCACACAGATCCGCCTGCCTCTGCCTCCCGAGTGCTGGGATTAAGGGTGTGTGCCACCATGGCCCAGCTTGGAAATTTTTTTGAGTCAGAGTTTTGCTGTAGCTCTGTCTGTCTGGAACTTATTGTATAGACTGGGCTGGCCTTGAACTCATAGAGATCTGCCTGCCTCTGAGAGCTCAGATTAAAGTGTCTCGCCTTCTCCAGACACATATTCTCTCTCTCTCTCTCTCTCTCTCTCTCTCTCTCTCTCTCTCTCTCTCTCTCTGTGTGTGTGTGTGTGTGTGTGTGTGTGTGTATAACTGAACTCTTAGGTCAGCCAAGTCCTTTAAAATATGTTATGCAGTCTCTTTTATTCAAAAGCTAGAGAAATTTTATTTAATCTTATTGAATATTGAGTAATTTTGTGTTTTTTAAGATTATTTATTTATTATGTATACAACATTCTGCTTCCATGTATATCTGCACACCAGAAGAGGGCACCAGATCTCGGATGGTTGTGAGCCACCATGTGGTTGCTGGGAATTGAACTCAGGACCTCTGGAAGAGCAGTCAGTGCTCTTGACCTCTGAGCCATCTCTCCAGCCCTACATTTTTATTTGTTAGCTTCTCCACATTTGATTATTTTATCATATGGGACGCTAAAATGGAAGAGGGTTTGGCCAGGCATGGTAGCTTTTAATCTGAGCACTTGGGAGGAAGAGGCAGGTGGATCTGGATCTCTCTAAGTTCAAGGCCAGCCAGGTTTACTTAATGAGTTCCAGGGCAGCCAGTGCTATTTAGAGAGACCCTGACTCAACAAATCAAAAATACAAATAAAAAATGAATGAAAAGGAAGAGGCTTTGGAGTAAGTATTCTGGGAGCATGGAAACACTTGGTCAAGCTGCTAAGTGCATGTCTTTCACTGGCAATGCATTCCTGTCCCCATGAATCTCAACTTTTAGTAATACATATTTTGTTTATTAGGTAAATGAGGAGGATGAAAACCAAGATACGAGAAAAGTTTTTAAAGAGTACCGCCCTGGAAAACTCAAACTCAGTTTTGAGGAACTAGAAAGGCAAAGAAGAGAAGAAGAAAAAAGAAAAGCCGAGGAGGAGGCCCGGAGGAGAATAGAGGAAGAGAAGAAGGCATTTGCTGAAGCGAGGAGGAGCATGGTAAGACAGCTGACATGACATTCAGCATGTGTGTGTCATATGTGCGCATCATGTGTGCACTTGTGCAAGCTACAAAAAGCCAGAGAGCCACCTTGGTGTCGTCCTCGGGAATGCTGTGCTCTTTTAAGACTGGAGTGGCTAGCAGTCTGTGGAATCCCGCCTCTGCCTCTCAGTGCTGGGGTTGCAGGTGTGCACCTAGTTCACTTGTGTTCCAGGGGTTAAACTCAGCTTGCAAGACAAGAACTTTACTGACTGAACTGTCAAGCCTAGGGATTCCGTTTTTTTTAGAGGGTGTAAATGAAATGATTAGACTCTGAGGAATAGCCTATCATCTCTGAAATCTGTAGCAAGCCTGTGAATGCCAAATAAGTCAGCATTTTCTTCCCTTGTGTTGAAAGGGTTCTGATTACCAGTGCCATCTGTGCCTGGCATAAAGAGTTGGACACTATCAGCCCTCACTGGAAAGATATGCTTTCTAGACTAGATCTGAGTGTCAAAAAAAGAAAATTTGAGCTGGGGAGAGGATCAGCAGTTAAGACACTGGATGCCCTATCCCGAGGACCAGGGTTCAATTCCCAGCACCCACGTGGCAGCTGACAACTGTCTGTAACTGCAGTTTCAGGGGGTCTGACATCCTCACACCAGTGCACATGAGATAAATTAAAAAATGGACTGGAGTCCTATTTATTTTAAAAAAGAAGATCTGGGAATTTTCCCCTATAGCTCCCTCCTTCCTGTTCCTTCTGTCCTTCCCCCCTTCCCTGCTGCCCCTCTCCTTTATTCTTGCCATTTTAATCCCACTTGATGTATTGTAGATGGCCAAAGTCACTTAATCATAATTATCTAACTCCTCAAAATCCCCATCATTCTTTCTTACATATTGATTCCCAATTTGTCACAAAGGTAAGCTTTCCATGCCATGTTAAAATGACTATCTTATTAACCAATTTACCCATACACTCCAATCTGAAACTCGTGACTCCATCTTTTCATTCATACCTAAGTGGCTACAAACGCCCATTTATTCAACTCCCTGACTTCCTCTACCATCTTCACTGCTGTACCCGTATCATTGTCGCTATTCCTTGCCTGGGAGTCCAGGAGAGGCCTTCTCACTCTGTCCATGTCTGCATGCAGGCCACAGTTCAGATCACAGAGAAAGTGTTTATTTCCAGGAAACAGAAAAACAGAATTAAATTATTTTTCATGGTACAATGTATTTGATATCAACAACTTGCCAGCAAAGGTTCTAGTTCAGTTTGGGAATTGCTTGAATTTAGGATGTGGCAGTATAATAAAACTGTTATTGGAGACTGAGAAGATACTACTAAGCCTGAGTTCAATCCTGGACATTTGCATGATAAGAAGAAAGAACTGAACCCTGAATTTTTTTTTTTCTGATACCTACATGCCCACCCCTCCAAAATAGACAGATGAACATTTTAAAAAGTTAAAACCTTACTGTTGGGAGCACTAAGTATTTCCAAGCTTCATTGTATCCAGTGAGAACCATAAGAAAGTTGTCACAGGGAGGCTCAGAGAGGTAAGTGGCTTGCCCAAGGTCAAAATCAATTCCTCATAGAAATGTTCAAAATTATGAAAGAAGTCTGTTACTCACATTTCTAATGAACTTCTGGTTTCAGCATGGCACTTTCCCACAGGTATGACATCATTTATAATCTTACTGGAAATATTCCGAGACCTGACTTTTGGCTTTGCTCCCTGGCATTTCTGTTCACTTTGGACAAGTTACTTTTCAGTCAGTTTCCCAGGCTCCTCACATGTGAACCAAGGATATTTACCCAAAGCTATTTTATAAGGTTACAGGGATAACTAAATATATGTATCCATAAGTGGACCTGGCAGTTCTAAGAATATATTAAATATTATTTCTTTAAAACATCTTGGCAGCAAAACTTCCGCATAATACAATTATGGCATTAAAGCTTTTGTTTTTCTGATAAAAGCTCATGATGACCCAGATGTAATCAACTCCCTAAGACTATGATTTAACTAAAATGCCTTCTTTCGGTGACCAGATTTGGAGATTCACTTCAGTCCAGTTAAAATATTCTCGATGTCATTAAAGAACTCATTGTATAAATATTTTTGTTCATTTGAATGGACAGATGCAGAGGGTTACCATATCTCCACACCACAGATACCCAGTCTTATGTTTTTGATAGGACCCCTATGAAAGTGTATGCTTTCTGAATTCTTAGATCAACTTGAAACACTTTTATTCCAGAAGTCTGCATCTATAAGAAATACTACCTTTTCAGTATGCACAATTGTGGAAAATATGACAAAATATTTATTTTAAATAGGTACAAGATGATGACTCCCCAGAGATATATAAAACAGTTTCTCAAGAATCTCTGATGCCTGGAAAACTGGAAATTAATTTTGAGGAATTATTAAGACAAAAGATGGAAGAAGAAAGACGACGAACCGAGGAGGAACGGAGGCATAAACTAGAAATGGAGAAGCAGGGATTTGAGCAGCTGAGACAAGAAATGGGAGAGGTGAGGGGAATATTCACTTCGAAATTTAATTGTTTTTCTTAGATTGCTCTATTGTGACTATGTATTAATCACGTAAGATATCTGACACACTTCTATGACAGATACACTCAATAAAGGTGTGTGTCCAACCCGGTAGAATATAGCTAGAAATGTGGCCTGACAAAAAACTAAAATCGCACTTAAAATAGTAAGATCTTTGTAGGTATTTATTTGTTGTAACTAAATTGTCTGTTTCTCCTGTGTGGTGTTGTAGGTAACAGTGTCCTGATGCAATGTCAAAGATAAAGTTGTTCTTCCAAAGGACTGAGATTCAATTCCCAGCACCCACATGTTGGCTCACAATCATCCATTCACTCCAGTTCTAGGGAATCTGATGCCCTATTTTGACCTACACCGGGCATGCATGTGGCATACACACTTCATACAGGCAAAGCATGTGTAAAAAAATAAGATCTAAAGGAGTTGTAATCAATATTGTATTTAATTGTGAGTCCTAAAGCAATAGTATTTATTGAATGCTAGCAATTAAATATGCCAAAGAGAAGTTTGTTTTTGTTTTTCTTTTTGAGACAGGGTTTCTTTGTAGCTTTGGCTCTCCTGGAACTAGCTCTATAAACCAGGATGGCCTCAAACTTGGAGATCCACCTGCCTCAGCTTTCCAAGTGCTGGGGAGCCCATCTAGCTGCCAAAGGGGTCCTATCAAAAACATAAGACTGGGTATCTGTGGTGTGGAGATATTGTAACCCTCTGCATCTGTCCATTCAAATGAACAAAAATATTTATACAATGAGTTCTTTAATGACATGGCTGTACATGGCTTCCTTTATATGAAAGGTTGGAAGTTCTTAGTTTTTTTTTAAATTTAAAACTTATGTGTATGGGTGTGATTTTTTTCTTTTTTTTTTTTTTTGTTTGTTGTTGTTTTGTTTTTTGAAACAGGGTTTCTCTGTGGCTTTGGAGGCTGTCCTGGAACTAGCTCTTGTAGACCAGGCTGGTCTCGAGCTCAGAGAGATCCGCCTGCCTCTGCCTCCCAAGTGCGCCACCACCACCCGGCCGTGTATTGCCTGGGTGTTTTATAAGGGTGTTTTGTCTGCATGTATGTTTGGTGCCACATACCAGCAGTGCCAGTGGGCCAGAAGAGGGTGTCAGATCTCCTGGAGCTGGAGTTAAAAGGTTGTGTGTGGCTGCTAGGTACTGAACCCACATCTCCCAGGAAGATTAGCCAGTGCTCTTAAGCACCAAGCCATCTCTCCAAACCCAGAAATAAAACAGTACATAAAGCATTCTATTTGGCCCGTGGCTTCCAGGCATCTGCTTGGTTGTCTTGGAACATATTTCCCCCACACAGATGAGTGGGGATCCATTGTAATTTTCTGATATTCAACACACAGAAATCTTTATCTTTTGAAGGAAGAAGAAGAAAATGAAACTTTTGGATTGAGTAGAGAATATGAAGAACTAATCAAATTAAAAAGAAGTGGTTCTATTCAAGCTAAAAATCTGAAAAGTAAGTTTGAAAAAATTGGACAGTTGTCTGAAAAAGAAATACAAAAGAAGATAGAAGAAGAGCGAGCCAAGAGGAGAGCAATTGATCTTGAAATTAAAGAGCGAGAAGCAGAAAACTTCCACGAGGTACATCATTGTATTTGTTATAACCTTGATCTTAAAATAAGTCTTAGTATTTATAGTTTCTAATTGGTATATATGTAATCATCTGGAAACAAAATAGCAAAGACCCTTTAGGTCATACAGTCCAAAAGGATGAGGAGGAGGAATGGATGGACGGCAGAATGGAGACAAACCTGGGAAGGCAGCAAGGGTTAGCAATAAACAAAGCAGGCAGACAAGTTGTTCTGGGGACACACAAGTGAGCCAGGGCTATGACTGAAAACAACCTATGTGCCTCATGCTCCCTCCTGCTGTGAAGTTACATTGGACACGGTGTAGTGCAGAGTTATTTCAGCGTGATGTAAGTTACAGCTCTGCCCTAGCCTCC
The DNA here is from genome assembly GCF_003668045.3 of Cricetulus griseus. NCBI lineage: Eukaryota > Metazoa > Chordata > Mammalia > Rodentia > Cricetidae > Cricetulus > Cricetulus griseus. Next base: position 7,094,120 of record NW_023276806.1, read on the forward strand.
ACTGATGCTACTTGGCTACCTTTGCTGACACTGGCTCTGGGCTTAGTGAGGTGCAAGCATCATGTGATGTTGTAAAATTCAGGGTAACAGTGGGAACTAATAAAACAATAGTGATGATTGGAGAGCACTCATATTTACTGGCCATGTGGTACAAAATAAAGTTAAAATCCTAATCTTTAAACATCACATCATAGGCAAAGTTCAAGCTGGGTATGATGAATTATTGCTGCAATCCCAGCACTAGAGAGACTGGATGAGTTCAAGGGCAGTCTGGGCTCCAGAAGACCCTGTCATAAACAAAATCCCAATCTACCAAACAGTTTCTCCTTTGTTAAAGGTAGTTACTAGAAAATCTGCAGGAGTAAAACCTGTATGTTTGCTGCTTTGCTACTTCTGGCACTTAGATGTTAACAGCTTGTGGGGTACAGTGGGAAATGGGAAAATTGGTGGCTTGCAGCAGTGCTGCAACTGGACGCTGCTGCTAAGTACTTACCTCCTACCAGAATGGGCTGGTACCCCAAAAGCTGCTGGCTGAAGGTTGTTCCCACAACAGTCAGATTAGGGTGTCAGTTGTTTCCAGCGAAGGATGTGTAAGTCTGTCTCTTCTACCCACCTTGGACTAAGGGTCATTATACAAACTTTAGGTGTTAATAAGTTCCAGTGATGGACTTGCCCCCAACTCCCTGAATCTCCAACTCTTGTTCTATTGAGAACTACCAACATTCGTTCTGGAGTGGTAGTGCACTCCTTTTATCCACAGGTAAATGGATGCTTCTAACGCTGGAAGTGCTGAGTTCCAGGCCAGCCAGTGACATCTTGTCTTGGGGTAGGGGACATGAATTAGTATCTTCAAAATTAAGATCCCCGACTTCAAGGTTGAATTCACCCATGTAACCTTTGGCTAAAGAATCAATATAGTACTTCACACCACCCATTTGGCCTTACATTGTTTGAATGTGTGTCTTCTATATCCTAATCTGGCATCAAACTTAGGGGTGACACCTCGTCTCCGCCCCACGAAGGGATGGAGATTAGAGTCACATGAGGACTCATGCTAGACACCCACTCTGCCAACGAGCTACGCTCAGCCTCTAATGTCCTGCTGTGTCCCGAAAACACCACTGCTTTAATATCCCAACGCTCAATCCAGTTAAAACAGGACTTTCTTAGTAGGCTCCTTTCCCAGAGCACCAGCCTAGTTTTCTAAATGTTCTAGAAAAGCATCGAAGTCTGACATTCCTTTCAGTTAGGTCAGGAACAACTCAAATCTCTCATTTTCTAAATGTAGTTTTGAACTAAATCCTTGAAAGAGAAATTATATGTCCTATGATGATTCAGTTAAAACAGTAGTTAGTATACTGGCTTAAGCATTCTCATGTATGTGGAAAGGTCTGTGACAATGGAAGCAAACCACTATCCAATGCCTGGCTCTTGCTTCCACTTCTGTGGTGATGGGATCATGGTACAGGCCCTGTGCACACCAGACAGGCGCTCTACCAGGTAAGATACATCTGTAGCCCCAGGACATGTACTTTTCTATCTTGTCACAATCAATCAGTGTCACTGACAACTAGTCATCAAGAGGCTAAATAACAAGACAATGACAAAACCCAATAGCTATCTCATGTTCTGGGATTTCCCTAAATACAACTAAAATGTGACCTGAGAAACTGAGAAACTTCCAAACTGAAGAAAGCATGCATCTGCCCATGAGCCATTATATTATTATTATTATTATTATTATTATTATTATTATTATTATTATTATTTTCGAGACAGGGTTTCTCTGTGGCTGTCCGGTTACTAGCTCTTGTAGACCAGGCTGGTCTCGAACTCATAGATATCCACCTGCCTCTGCCTCCTGAGTGCTGGGATTAAAGGCGTGTGCCACCAACGCCTGGTGAGCCATTATTTTCTTATAGAATTATTCTACAGCTCGCTTCTCAGTTTCCATTTATTGGATAATTACACCCTTCCATCCCCCACTGCACTATGGTAACACAAACTAGTTTTTCTCCCAGAGGCCAAGGAAGGCCTTAATTTAATGGCTGGGGATGCAGCTCAATTGGCAGAATGTGCCCAGCATTTAGGAAGCCCTCCCTGGCTTCAGCCTTTGGAACCACATAAACTTGACAAGGCCTCACATGCTTGGCAGTTAAATGAGTTTGCTGCTCTTGGAGAGGACTGGGGTTCTTTTCCATGCACCCACAGAACAGCTCACAATTATCTGTAATGCCAGGTCCAGAGAATGACACCCTTTTCTGGCCTCCCCAGTCACTGCATCATACATAGACAGTACTGCAGGCAAAAGTCTACACTTAAACTTTGTTTAAAAGTTAACAACCTTTAGAAACAATCGGTTCAATACCATTGTATCAAAGATCAAAAAAATTTTGACACTTATTGGCCTTTCCCTAGACTCACACACTTAGATGGCTGATCCTGCCCTTCATTTTCCTGGTTTCCAAAGTTCACCTGAGTCACTTTCCCATATTTATTTCAGCTGCTTGTCCATATTCTTATGTATGCTTCCTTGGCACTTGACCATAATTTACATAATTTATTTTGTGCCTATAAACTACCAAATCATTAATGTAATCAATTCCTGGCAAGCAACTTTTATTTATTTTTAAAGGAAGATGATGTTGATGTAAAGCCTGCAAAAAAGAGTGAATCTCCCTTTACTCATAAAGTGAACATGAAAGCCAGATTTGAACAAATGGCAAAGGCAAGAGAAGAGGAGGAACAACGGAGAATTGAAGAACAGAAGTTACTCCGAATGCAGTTTGAACAGAAAGAAATTGATGCGGCACTACAGAAGGTATGTGTCTGCATATTCAGAGTGAGTTCCAAAAGTGTTTGCAAGCCATTAACTTGTCTTCATTGCTTTCAAGCCATTGGGATGGTTTAGAGAGAGAGCATCATGCATGCTAGCCAAAGGCTCTAACACTGAGTTAAATCCCAAACTGTCTTTTACTTCAAAATTCTATTACTAAATGACTTGATGAATGCACTTATTTTAATATAGAAAAGAGAAGATGAGGAGGAGGAGGAAGGTGGTATCGTTAATGGCTCCACTACTGAAGATGAAGAGCAAACCAGATCAGGAGCGCCATGGTTCAAAAAGCCTTTAAGAAACACCTCAGTTGTAGACAGTGAGCCAGTAAGGTTCACTGTTAAAGTGACAGGGGAACCTAAGCCACAAGTTACATGGTGGTTTGAAGGGGAAATGCTGCAGGATGGAGAAGACTACCAGTACATTGAGAGGGGTGAAACCTACTGCCTTTATCTACCAGAAACGTTCCCGGAAGATGGAGGAGAGTACATGTGCAAAGCAGTCAACAGCAAAGGCTCTGCAGCAAGTACCTGCATTCTTACCATTGAAAGTAAGGACTGACTGGCTTTCTCCTTCATTTTATTAAAGAAATAAATAGGAAAAACAGCATTCCTATTCTTTCTCTCTCTCTCTCTCTCTTTTAGTGGATGACTACTAGGCTTCCTTTTCTCCTTGGAACTCTTTCTCCAACCCTTTTGCTACATCTCTGTGGAGGGGCCAAAAGGAGACCAGAGGTGCCACTATGTTGACTCAGTCCTCTTTCCCAAACCAGGAGCTCATCCAAAGAAAGCCTTTTCAAGCGCACATCAGGTTACCATGTTGTGCCCAGTTAAAATGTAGTTGACAGGAAAGGGAGATGTACTCACTCTGTCAGAACCCAAAACAAACGCTTTGTATTTTCCATATTTATACCAATTATGCTTGCATGACTGAATTTAAGAATAAGAGTTTTATGTCTAAAATGGGGCAGAGAACAGTGACTCAGTCTTCCTCTGCAGTATGTACCTGCCGTAGACTCCAAGTCTTCTGAAGCAGATACACTGACAGGAGCATCATTCTTCTCACAACAAAGGTGTTTTGTTTGTTTTGTTTTTGTTTTTAAAAGAACGACTACTAAATCTGATACAAACCAAAGCTGCACAGTATTCCAAGTGTGACTAGTTAACTAAAAGTTATAAAGTGTATGCTGTGACCTGCCTGAATAAATTATACTTTAATGAGAAAATATTAGTATTCCATGCTAATGGTTTTTTAAAGCATAGTTGAAGGTTTCAAGACCTAAGAGAAATAGTCTGTAAATGTCAGGCATGATAGTTGCACACCTTTACCCCAGAACGTGGGAGACAAAGGCAAGCAGAGTTCAATGTTACCCTGGTCTACACCGTGACCAGGATAGTGAGACTGTCTGGAAACAACAACAAAGTCTGTAAATAATTATAACTATTATGTTCTGTTATTTGATTGTTTTGTAATACAAATTTCTTGGAAAAAAATTAATTTTACATTGTGAAATCATAGTAATAAAGTTACCCGTGCTTTAAAATATAGGTGGTCTTTTTTATTTACTTATTATGTATACAATATTCTGTGCACCAGAAGAGGGCACCAGATCTCACAGTGATGGTCCTGTCTCCCTCTTCCCAAGTGCTGGGATTACAGGTAATACTGTTCTTAGCAGAACTGCACATATCTCCTTGACACAAGTGATTTCGTCATTGTGTGAGTATCAGCGTGTTAACACAAATTAAGATGGCTGTGATATCACTAGGCAATAGACGTCACGTAGTTGCTGTCATCTGTGTGATTCAGTCTGTTGACTAAAGCATCCTTGCCGCATGGCACAGGAAAAACAGAATGAAAGAGGCCTGTAAGCACTGCTTACCAAGATGCTTGTCTTCCTAAAAGTGTCATCCTAAAGCTTGGACCCTTTAAAAAGTATCATAGCCAGGCTTACTCCAGTCGTCTCTGTGAGTTCGAGACCAGCCTGGTCTACAGAGTGAGTTCCAGGACAGCCTCCAAAGCCACAAAGAAACCCTGTCTCAAAAAACCAAGACTAGGCAGAGAGCTAACAGGAGCCTTCATTGGATGGAACATCACCCTCTCCATAGTATCTTAATGGCGTTGTTTCCTCTGACACTCACCTGTTTCTTTATTCTGCACGTTCTGTCTTCCCCAGGGGAATATGCACTGAATGACAGCGGCGGTGTTTGTCCCATGGCACTGGGAACAATGTGGAACACTTCTGAGCGTTTGAAGTGTTTGCTCAGCAGCTCATTCATATCTTATGGGAAGTGTAGACTTTTGTAACGATTATTTTGTTTCTGTTTTTCAAGACAAGGTTTTTTCTTGGCTGTCCTGGAACTTGTTTTGTAGCCCAGGCTGCCTCCAACTCAGAATCTTCCTAGTGCTGGAATTAAAGGTGTGTTCCACCATCGCTGGTCCAATTCTTCCTCTCCCGCCGCCCCCCCCTCCCAGGTGCTGGGAATTGAACCTAAGAGCAACCACCTTTAGAAAAAAAATTCATGGGGTACCTACCAAATGTTGATTTAGATGATGCTAACAATGTGTCCACACTACTTCAGTAATTTCAAGAAAGGCATTTGTAGATAGGGAGAAGGTGGGATTTCTAGAACAGTTTAATTTTTTTCTTTTTAAGATGGGTGGTCTTACCAGGCATTGGTGGCCCATGTCTTTAATCCCAGCACTCGAGAGGCAGAGGCAGGCTGATCTCTGTGAGTTCAAGACCAGCCTTATCTATAGAGCGAGTTCCAGGACAGCATCCAAAGCCACAGAGAGCACCCCCCCCACCCCGCAAAAGGATGGTCTTGTTATGTAGCCAAAGTTGGCCTCTACTCTCTACCCAGAAACAGTTTAATCTTTTATTTTTTTTATTTATTTATTATGTATACAACATTCTGCTTCCATGTATATCTGCACACCAGAAGAGGGCACAAGATCTCATTGTAGATGGTTGTGAGCCACCATGTGGTTGCTGGGAATTGAACTAAGGACCTCTGGAAGAGCAGCCACTGCTCTTAACCTCTGAGCCATCTATCTCTCCAGCCCCCCCCACAGTTTAATCTTAATAGGGTAATGTTTTAATGTTACTTGCTTTAAGTTTCTGTCTTCTGTCTTATAACCTAAATGAGGTAAGGTCTAGAGACGGAGCCCTTAATAGTTGAGCGCTTGCCTAACCTGCACAGGGCCCTGGGCTCATTCCCTGTGTGCGTGCACACACACACACACACACACACACACACACACACACACACACACACACACACACACACACACAAAACCCTGTCTTGAAAAACCAAAAAAAAAAAAAAATTGTTTTTCCTTTAAAATAAAGCTTAAGTTATTGGTATTTTAGCGTCATGAAAGCCTTTCCATAAGGTTGGAAATTTGGAGTCTGGGTTCCAGACCTGACAGTTCTTTTAGTGTCCACAGGCTTTTAAGGAAAGTGTAAACGTGTAAATAAGACATGGTCATTAGTAGATGACTAGTAGTTTGATTTTAGAGAAGAATTTAGACACCCTCCCAAAATGGGCGAAATGGCAGAGGACACAGCCCAGTGCTCTTTTTCAGGCTGACGCTGGAACATTGTCTATTTGAGTATTGTGATCATGGCTGCTGGGCATCAAGACTCCTGCCTGCAATTCCAGACTTAGGAGCCGAGACAGCTGGATCGTGAGTTCAGAGCCCACTTGTATTACAGAAAGAAACTGTTCAAAAAACAAAACAAAAACTTTCAAAAGAATATCATAGCTTTATGAAAGCTTCTCTTGCTTAAATACCAGGCATTTTCACACAAATAGCAAAGAAATCAGAGAACATACACAAGTACTTTCTAAACTGCCGTTATATAATTGCTGCTATCAGAAAGGCTTGGCAGAGTTCCTCTATGTAAGAAAAGAATGGGATTCAGATATAAAAGTCTGAAGGACCCTTGGCTTGTAGAATGATAGCATTGGGTGTCTGACTCCTTTGAGGGTTGGTCTGGCAGTTACTGGTTTGGGTACTGTTTTGGCAAACTACAATCCAGAGTAAAGACCTTATCAGAAGACCTCCACTATCGCAAAGTAGTTTGTACAGCTTAAAATAGTGGTTTTATGTACACGTCATAAATTTCATTTTCATTTTGGGATTTTCTTTGGCTCCAAGTCCTGGAACTCACTGTGTCCACCAGGCAGGCCTCCAGCTCAGAGACTGTCTTGGAATGAAATATGTGTACCACCACACCCGGCTTAAAATAATACTCTTTAAGGTAGACTACAGGGCCGTCTCACCTGTCGTTTTTATTACTTTTTATGATCATTGGTGTTTTGCCTGCATGTCTGTCTGTGTAGGGGTGTCAGAAGCCCTGGATCTAGAGTTACAGACAGGTGTGAGCTGCCACGTGGGTGCTGGGAGTTGAGCCTGGGTCCTCTGGAAGAGCAGCCAGTGCCCTTAACTGCTAGCCATCTCTGCAGCCCCCAGTTTCACCAGTTTAAGTGGCAGAGCGGACATCAGAAACCAAGAATATAAATATACAAATGTTTGTTCTTTAGACATTTGTAGTTTTGTTTTCTTTTTTCTTTTCTGAGACAGGGTTTCTCTGTGTAGTCCTGGCTCTCTATAGACCAGGCTGGCCTCCAGCTCAGAGATCTGCCTGTCTCTGCCTCCTGAGGGCTGGGATTACAGGTGAGTACCACATCTCACTGACTCCAGGACCTCGAGACCAGACTGGGTGACACAATGAGACCCCTGCCTATAATCAATAAATCAGATTTGAAGTATGAGAAATATTAGCTGTGTGAAGTCTTGGCTAGCTAGGAATTGAATTCAGGACCTTTGGAAGAGCAGTCGGTGCTCTTAACCTCTGAGCCATCTCTCCAGCCCCCAAAGGTGGTCTTCTTCAGTATACACAACAAAGACACAAAAGACTAAAGCACTCTTGTAATAGTAATCACTGTACATTTATTTTTAAATTAAGGAAACCATAACGAATACAAAATTACAACAATCACATGCCCTTTACATACAATGTCATTAAAGGAAACTCTAAACCAGTTTGTAAAGTATTCAATTTACCTCAAGTCCAAGCTGCATCTCCCTAAGACACTGTTCCCATCACAGTAGCCATTTTAAGCCAATCTTCTGTTAACACACGGGTAGTTTCTGTAGAGAACACTTTTCTCAGGACGAAAATGCATGGAGCATGCATAAGAAAATATATATATATTCGCAAATGCATTAAGTTTCTTTAGGGTATCACTGAAGAAAATAAAGCCCTGGGCTTTGCTTCTTTAAGCATCAATTTAAAAAATCACTCAAAGTCAATTGACTGATCAAACAGAAAATAGGGTTATTTTCAGTCAAATTATCTCTAAGTACTATGAAAATGCATTTTAAAGGCAGGCAGAATTTGCAGAAATAAAAATGAGACATCTCCAGTGATCAGTTAAGTCTACATCAATATTCTAGATGACACGTAACTATTTTCAGGAAGAACTGGTTGCATTGGCAAAGCATTCAAGTCAATGAAAACTTCCCTCCCGAGAGCACTCACTCACTACTGCTATCTAAACTCACTTTAATGAATTAACTACCAAGATATTTAAGAAGACAATTTACTAGTATCAAATCACTAGTTTTAATATCAAAATGAACCCCATTACCAAAAAACAAGTATACGCATTTCTGAAACAAACATCAAAGAATTCAAAATTATCACTACACTAACATGTATGTCATTAAAAAAAGCTGTAAACTTGTTTAAATATTAAATGAGTTTAATTTCAATTTAAACCATTCAATTTTCTACTGCCCTTAAAATCTCCTGGCTCACATTTTCACGCCCACTGGCTCACGTTTTCTGCTTCCCAGTTTACTTAGAGGCTAAGAATGGTGCTACTAAAATGCTTAAAGCACAGTGACGGTCATGGTAATGAATTAAACCTCAACAAGACAGACAATCCCCAGCATGTATAAGCATTCTCCAGACTTCCACACAAAAAGTATAACTAACCAATACTTCTCTACAGAGATTTGTTTTCTACGTAACATGCAGATCCCTCTCTCTCTCTCTCTCTCTCTCTCTCTCTCTCTCTCTCTCTCTTCTCTCTCTCTCACACACACACACACACACACACACACACACACACACACACACACAGTGCATGTGCAATAACTATATAATTTTAACTCAACAGTTCATGGAACATTTAAGTGAACAGCACTTTAAAATGAAAAGTGATCAAGAGCAGGTACATTACACCCTGTATCATTATGTATGGGAATACATTTCATACTTCTCAATTATGACTTGCCAATTTTACCTTCTACATTGAGCCCTTCTATGGTCCATGCTCATCGGCTCACCAATGGCATACACTGAAAGGATTCCTCTTTATGGGTAACTATCTCAGGACCTGATTTATGAGCTATGATTTGGTGCTTGCAGCATCTTCAGCACTGTGTGTGAAAATGAAGGCAGTATTTTTGAATAGTTCTCTTTGTTGTAAAGATAAGCAGGAGTTTTTTTTAATAGGATCAGCACATTTTAGAAACTGAATAAAAACAAACTGATACGGTGCTGCTTTAAGACAGTCATCTTAAGTCAAAATATGTACTAGTTATAAACATTGCTAAGAACACAAACATTTTAAACTGGCAAAAAATAAATGCAGCGTCAGTTATTAAGTTATAAATCAGAAACTTGGTTATGCAGACTATGAAAGGTTATTTGTTACACAGTTAACATTTCACTGATGCACATGCCTTTTTTTTTTTTTCAAAAGTTACTGCCAATATTCCTTATTCTTCCTTGTCAGCAAATATAAGTCATGAAAACAGAACTGTCTACCACTGACCCAAAATGTTCTTACTGAATTACTATACTTTAAAGCAGTAATAAAAGAGGAAAAAATAAAACAAACCCCCCAGGTTTGGAGGATAAAGAAAATGCCCTATCAGTTATACAAACAGGCTGTGAAGGCTGTTGAAATTTCTGACCGAATCAAGTATTAACTATTCTTACTGTAACACTTCTATAACTTGGGGGAGGGAGGCACAAAAAGATTCAGATGTTTTTCATTTATAGCAGCAATCTACTAATTTTAATGAAAAAAATTAAAATAAAAAAAAAACCATTACCCAAAAGTATAAACAGTTGCTTGAACAACTTAACGGACTTTCCACTAGAATGGTAGCATAGGTAACAGAGTACACTTGGGGAAGCAGTGGCAGACTGCTTTCGAGTGAGTACACAACCACAGAGACCTCACAGGGACAACATCAATGCACTGATATATTTATACATATGTCCTTAGGCTGTGCTTACCTGTTGCTTTTTGCAGCAGAACCTAAGGTGGAAGGTCTGGGAAGGCACTGTGAAGTATAAATAATTGCACTGTTTGCAATTAATAAAGATTTTAAACTTTAAACGAATCAAAATCAACAGCCTCCAACTTGTGAACTATGATACTGAATCCAACTATTTCCTTCAGTTTAATTACTAAGTGCACCACTTTCCTAGGTCATCTATGCAACAACATCATGCAAAATACTGAAATTGTTCATGTCAATACCCTACACTTAAGAGAATAGATAACTCCTTAACTAGACTATGTATACAGATCTAAATAGGGGTTAGGGAAGTCACTCTAAGTTACATAAAACAGTCAAAAACATTTCAAAACATCCACAATCAGCTGTACTGGTTTCTGCCCTATTATCTCAGTATTTTGGCCTCACACACCTTCCTTTAAAGTATATGCCAAAACAAATGGTGCTCCCCACAGGTGATAGAACACATTTATACAAAGGTGTTAAATGCTACATGGCTTATAATTTGCAATCTGAAAACACTTCTGTCCTACACATTTCAAGTGTTTCATATCACTATAAAAGATGCACATTTTACACTGAAAATCGGCATTTTAGGAGCCACGATAGATAATACTATTCAACTTTGTTAATGATCAATTTTCTTTAGCTATTAGCTAAAGCATATCAAAAATACTTACCCATTAAGCTCACTTAAAAAAAAATACAGAACTATAAAATATTCTATGGCAGTTATGGTTTCCCATAATATCAGCACTGTATTCCAACATAATATTCACACAGAATATAGCAATTGCATTATGTGGAACATGACAAAAAGACACTGTTGCAGTTCATCAATTTGTCACGCTGATGTACTTACAGTGCAATGCTCCTTGAAGGAACACAATCAAGGGTGACACACAGCACAGTCCTCCTCACCCCTACAGAGCTAGTTCTATACTGGCTGGATCAAACCTGCACTTCAACAGACAATGGCAAGACAGACTGTATTTGCATGTAGTCTAATAGATTAATATGCAAAGAGCCAACAAATATGCAGAGTAAAACAATGGTTTTCAACAAAACATCAGAACTTCAGCATGAATGTTAAAGAGTAATAAAATGATTCAAATACACAAAAATTAATAGATTCAATGACTGGACTTGTGCAATTACAAGACAATGCTTATCTATACTGCAAAAAGAAAAAAGTTCGAACATCTTCATACCCCAAATGTTTCAATGGCAGATGCAATGTAGCTATACTTTTGCATACTATTTACTTTTCTATCCTAAATTTAGAAAGAAACACACTATTATATACATTGAAAGAGTTGCTTTACATGAAAAAACAAAAGGCTTCTTATAAACTACTCAAATCACTGTCTGAAAACTGTTCAAAATGAGTTATGCTGAAACAGTCTTGGAAATAAGTGAAGAACAGAAAGGTTAACTGTTGTAGCAGCAGTACAGGTCTGAAACAGTGCTCATATATAAAAGGAAATTTCACTGTTAATGCAATGAAGTATACTAAAGATCACTGTATACACATGCAGTTTCTAATCAAACAGAAGGGAAAAATGAAGACATCAGGATTACTTGTGCTGAAACAGCCAAATACAACAGAAAAGATCCTCCAATCTACCACTATACTACAAGGGGGAAAAACATGCCAGTGTTTAAAAACTCAGTACTTCATGGGGAAAGCTTATAGATTTGTGTATATGTATCTTAATTTATCACTGCTAAGAAATTATGAATCCTTTACCCACATATATCCAACTTACCGACACAGGAGGTTTCATATCATTTATTGTAAAGCACAAAACAGGCATTTTAAAAGTGAAAGTATACATTGAAAAAGTACATTTATATCACAAAGCATTGACCACATAATAGTTGCAAATACATTTGCTGGAATGTGTACATCTACACTAAGGACTAAAAACAAACCAATTTTCATTTCTACACAGAAATAGTAACCTCCTATCAGTAGTGATAGATATTTTGTACATTTTCAAAATAAAAAAAGGGGGGGAAAACACTACTTTAAACCAAAAACAAAATTAAGATCTTCATCAAGTCGTCTGCATCCATATATTTAACAAAGGTTTTTTTCCCCCACACAATGAAGCAAATACTGTATTGTCCACTTCTTATTATTGGCCCTGTGCAGAAGAGATACATAAGAGATACACAAAAAGTTAAAGAAAATCCTTTAAATGGAGCTAATTCAGGAGTGAATCCTTTAAGAAAGAAAAACTGGTTAATATAAATGATGGTGGCTTCTTGCATGATTTGCAAATCCCTGGGGGAAGAAAATTTATTTTTTAAAATCAAAGGCATTATAAAAATAGCACTCAGATGCCAGAAAGCATTATAAAAAAAAACCAAATCCCCAAACACACCACACTATCGCAATTATACTTTACCAGTAAAAAGTAGAACATATTCCCAAACAGACAAACATGCAGAAAACATGGTTGAAGTGTGTGGGGGGGGGAACAAGGAGGAAAAAAAAAGAAAAAAGAAACCAAAAACCAATTAGCAAGCGTGTTATACCTGAGGTGCTGGAGGGTGCTGTGGCATTCCTTGGGGACTTGTCTGGGCATAGTATGCTGCTTGCTGTCTATAGTATTCAGCCCATGCTGCACTATAATCTGGCTGACCACCTGGTGGGGCCCCAGTGGGAGCAGGAACTGCTTGACCTTCAGGAAAAGAGAGGAACTTTATTGCTCCAACTATAATTAAGTCTCACAGAATCTCTTGTCTAGTAAAGATACCTTGCTTCTTGTAATATTCCTCCCAAGTCTTTGAATATTCTTGTGTCTGCCCTTGTTGACCTAAAAGAAACCCTTGAATTTTAATACAAATTTCCACCCACTGTATATACAGTTTATATGACAGGCCCAGAGGTCCTTGTTTCTCTTGAGACAGGGTTTCACTCCTGCAGCACAGTCTGGCTCAGAACTTGTAATCCTCTTGCCAACTTCCCAAGAGCTGGGATTATGTATGTGTCACTGCCCCTTCAGCTACTGTTTATCTTAAATATGCCTTAAAGAGAGAGGGAGAAAAGTGCAGCACAAACAAAAAATAGGTTCTTTTCATCTTAATCACAAATTGTAGTCTTTAGTTCATTGAACTATCAATAAAGACAAACAATGCAAACTCACATAGCTTTAGAAACAAAGGCAAAAATTCAGACATAATCTTTGACAAGGAAGGAGAAGAAACTACTTTAGATTCTATTTTTTTGTTTGTTTGTTTGGTTTTTCAGACAAGGTTCCTTTTTGTAGCCCTGGCTGTCCTGGAACTGGCCCTGTAGACAAAGATGGCCTTGAACTCAGAGAGATCCGCCTGTCTCCGCCTTACCAGTACTGGGACTAAAGGTATGTGCCATTACCACCACAGGCGGGTCAGACAGATCAGGATCTCACTATCCAGCTTGGCTGGCCTGGAGCTCTTGCTATGTAGACCAGGTTGGCCTCATCTTCAGAGATGTACTTGCCTCGGCCTCCAGAGCGCCAGGATGACAGGCATAAGCCACCATACCCAGGTCACAATTCTTTATCTGTTTTGGTCATCTGTTATACTATTGGTCTTACCCTACAATAGAGACCTACTGACATTTATAAATATTTAATCAGTATTTTATAAAGATACAAAACACGCACGCACTCAAGCCATAACACACAAAGACCTACTATGTTCATATCAGAGTACAGTTTTGCTAAAAATAGTCTGGCAGATGACATAAAGAACACAATCAATGAAACATGTAAAACTCAGCTTTAAGTAGTTGTTTTGTTTCTAAGCAGTGACCATTTTGAGTTATCAAATGAGAAATAAAATCATCAAATCATAGGAATATTGGACAGATTCTGTAAGGGAAGACAAAATAACTGTAGAGACAGTTTCTTAGTACACTAGTTAAGAACACAGGGTATTATTCAATATATTTAAAACAAACTGGTCTGCAACATACTTTGCAATGGCTCAGGCATAAAATATAAATGAAGTACATTTGGCTAAACACACCGGCCAAACCTGTCACTGATGACACCATTTTTCTAGCTTTTTGAAATTGCTAGTGCAGGGCTGGAGAGATGGCTCAGAGGTTAAGAGCACTGACTATTCTTCCAGAGGTCCTGAGTTCAATTCCCAGCAACCACATGGTGGCTCACAACCATCTGTAATGGGATCTGGTACCCTCTTCTGGCCTGCATTGTATACATGATAAATAAATTAAAAAAAATTGCTAGTGCAAAAAAAAGCTAACGAGCAAGCTCTCTTTTATGTATCTGGCTACATGAACAGGGAGCTCTATGGGAAGACAAAGGGACACCTTTTACATTTTGTAGCCTGCCACACACTGTAAAACTGCTCACAGAATAAGTCCAACCAACTATGTGAACAAAAACTGAGATCTATGACTCAAACTTAAAATGCACAGGGCAGGAGGCTTGTTTGGGCAATGCAAAAAAAAAAAAAACAAAAAAAAACAAAAAAACAAAAAACAAAAAACAAAAAAAAACTAATAGTACAGAAATTCTCTATTTTTACTTTCCATAAATAACTTCTCAAGATTTTAACATTTGGATCTTGAAAGGAGATACAATTCAAACTAAGTTTCAAAATTTAGAAAACTCTCAAATACCCAAACAGGGTATTAAAAGCACACAATATCTTTTATAAACTGTGCATGTGAGAGCAACCCTGGTTTTGACATAAGATAGATGGACTTGTAAAGCACTCTTCAGGCTCACATAGTCTGTATGAAAAACTCAAATCCCCAAACAACTCTGACCAATTAATTCATTCTAGGTCTCACCTGACCCTGCCTTTCCATCACACCCTCCCAACTCCCCACCGGTTAGTCTTGCCAATCTTCTGACACTTGAATCTGATTTGCATCTTAGCAGGCACTCCCCAGTATTTATGTGTAACTCAATAGAAAGCCTCACTGTTTCTGTAGGAGCCACCCTTATTCAACAGATCACCATGCTCAGTTATTTCTTCATAGACCTGCATTTGTTCTACAGTCATATTCTCTGGGCTTCAAGGTATCAGATGTCTTCAGTGTCAATACTTAGCAGTGTAAGGGCTTAAAAAAAAAAAAACTGTTGAGTATAGTTTGTATGTCTGAGCATACAGGACATGTATATGTGTGTAGATGTCAGAAATTGGTAAGTAGCCTTTCTGGACATTAGGTCATCAGTCTTTGAACAACTGTTTTTACCTACTGAGTCATCTTACTCAATGTCCTACAAGGGGCTCTTAAAAACATTACCCCAAATGGCTTCACTTACTTTCCTCAAAATGGGAATTACCTGTAACTCTGATGCACAATTCCTTACTGATTATAGATGTTTTTATTCTACTTATAACCTCTGCCACTCCATATTCTGTTCTGCCTCATGACGCAAAACACCTCTTCCTCCAACCTAGAATCTCATCTGTAAGAATCTTTGGTGTTGCCAGGCAGTGGTGGTGCACACCTTTAATCCCAGGAGGCAGAGACAGGTAGATCTCTGAGTTTGAGGTTAACCCTGGTCTACAGAGCAACTGGAGTTGAATTACAGGCTCCAAAGCTACACAGAGAATCCCTGTCTTGAAAAAACAAAAACAAAGAACCCCAAAAGAAGTCTTTGAAATTTTCTTGAAGTGGTACCTCAGGAATTTAGATCTTTTAGTAGAGGGTTGCTACTGGGGAGATGATGACAATTTAGTTTATTAACAATGGATTTGCTTTTAGCAAAAGCTAAAAATGAGGGCCCCAATCTGTGTGAAAACCTGGGTATGGTGGCACAGGCTGTAACCTTGGACCAAGTGGAGTGCGGGTCCAAAATCACCTCAGCCATATAAGTTTCAACTGCAGTCCCAGCCTGAGTTACGTGAGTCTTTATCACAAATAAGCGTTCTTCTTGCTTATTGGGTTTGTGAAGAAGGTACTTGGGAGCAAGGAATCAGGAAGTCTGATCAGGCTACTTTGGAGATAAAAGATCACTGGTGACTGAACCCAGAACCCATGTGAGCTAGTTAGCCAAGTACTCTACTAATTCAATTAAGACCAAGAGCCTTCAAGATATTCTTTCCATTTCAAACACACCAAGTCAGAACTTATAGCTGGTCAGCAAGCTCCTGGGAAGAGCCTGCCTTCCAACTGAGGTTACCAGGACACGCAACTGGCCAGGTTCAGCTTTTTAAGATGTAGTAGGGATTTGAACCCTATTGCACAAAAAATAAAAGACTCAAAGTCATAACTCAAATAAAAGACTCAAAATTTCAAGCTATGGAACAGAAAAGCAAAGCAGTGGTCACGGTCTCTTACCACTACACCTCAGGCTGAATGGGCTGATCCTGCAGCCGATCCTCAGTATGGCTGGAGAATCCTGACACTGAATGTCTCCCTAACCCCAGTGTGGTTGGAGAGTGAGTGAATCACTGATACTTGAGACTTGCTCCTGTCTTATTATATACCGCCCCCAATGCTGGGATTAAAGTTGAGTGATTTCAGGTGCTGGGATCATCTTTTCATGAGCTATTTCTCTTTAGGACTGGATCAATCTTTCATAGCTCTGGGTGGCTTCGGACTATCAATTAATCCTGAGTTCTAGGATTAAAGGTGTACCACCACCTCCTTGCTTCTGGCTGCTGGGATTAAGTGTGTGCCTGGCTTCTATGGCTTTGCTTTCTGAATCCTCAAGCAAGCTTTATTAAATCACAAATAATACATCACCACAGAACCTAGGTCCTGAAGCACTCTTATTTATCTACCTCCTCAGTCCTAAACCAAAACTTTTCACTTTAAGGTCTCTTATTTGTGATTATTTTAAAAAGATATTGAGGACAATGGGTTCAGAAGATTAAAAGAATTTTTATAGGAAAAATTAGTTTAACTATCATACAGTTAAAACTATTTAATACTTAACTAAATTACCTAAGTGTGTTTCAAGAGTTATGTGGCAGGAAATTGCTCAGTCTATTTTGTGCAAAACATGAAGATCCTCCCTCATTATTACAGAAAAGTACAAATGAAGAAAACAGACCCCCACACACAATTGTGTCATCTATATTCATCGACTGTGTGCTGGGAAGTGTTAGTAAAAAACTAAAACCAAAGTTAGTTAAAATGTCTATGCTCAATAAAAGCTACAATTAACACTTTAAGTGTACAGAATGGAAAACATTTGAAAACTGACTTCCCATGTAAACAAACCACAGGACATAACAGCACAGATTCCAAGCTTTGGCCTTATCATGCTCAATTCCTAATAATAATAATAATAATAATAATAATAATAATAATAATAATAATAATAATAATAAAATAATAATTACTGTTACTTCAGCAGAGTTAAGGTAGCTACATGCCTTGACCACTGGCTATCACAAAATGACTAATATACTTCTCCTCCTCCTCTGAAGTATTATACAATCATGTATAATCACACAGAACACTGTTTTCAGGTTTCACTGTCATAACATGCCTGGGATAAGGTTAAAAGAGAAAAAGCTAGCACATGTTAGCCTCAGGAGCATAACGCTGTTATCACTTCTCTAAACAGCTGTTCAAGCAGAAAACTCTGAAAGTAGCTTTGTAGAAAGTTGTGTCTCTAGCTAGAAGTACTTTTTACAGTCACCATGGCTGTGTGTGGTATACATTCAGTAGCTGTCCAATTCCTGTCACTGTGAGCTAATTTTCCCGCTTAGTTTCCAGTAAAACTCATAACTCCTTTGCTTGGGGCTCTAAAATTTAACCTTATTCCATTTAGACAACTACACAAAAGTATAATTAAAGCCACATATATTATTTCCTAGTAAGGAAATTTCTACTAACTTGCTGACAAATGCATTTCCTTGCCATATAAGCACAATTCTTAAATTTCTCTGAATGCCTTTAATATATGCTGTAAATCCAATGATTTTAGAATGTCACCTTTCTTGTTTATCATAAAAATATAGAGATCCTTATATAAAGTATTAAAGACAGAACAAATGTGTTTTTTTAAAGCAAAATCTAGCCTTCTAATGTGTATTTACTAAATTCTCATTTAATTAATGAATTCAAATGCACAGCATACCCATTTTCTTGTAGTACTCTTCCCAGGCCTTTGTATAATCAACCTGTCCAGCTGGAGCTGGATTCTGCTGATCTCCTTGTTAAAAAAAACAAAAACAAAACAAAGTTAAATTTTGAGGGCAACTTTTCATTTTCCCCTGCACCACTGAGCTGTGTACTAGCGTGCACTGCTGTGGGGACACACTTGACAGCAGGTACAGACGGGTGCACAGAGAAGCTGGCGAGATGGTTGTTAAGTAAAAGCACACGAAACAACTATAGGACACCAGGTTTCTGGCTGGTTTCGAAGCACGAGAGTAGAAATGGAAGGTATGTCTGGGCCTGCACGTTTATAAACATACCTCAAAAGCCTTTCTAGACTTGTATTTTCTGTATGAGTGTTTTGTGCACATGCTTATTTATTATGCACTGAAGGTATCTGGTGCTCTCAAAGGTCAGGAGAGGGCACTGGATGCCCTGGGATTACTTATGGTGAGTCACCATGTGGGTGCTGGGAACTGAACCTGGGTCTTCTGTAGAAAACAAGCACTACTACCTTGCCATCCCCCAAACACACTTTCTAATACTCTTATTTTGAAAAGGGTTATGATCATTAACATTTAAATAACAAGTATACTCTGGTTTCTCAATTCTACCCTTGGGAAAAGGTGAATAGCTCACTGATTGGAGCTCAGAAGACAAAGTATCTCACTGTGTCAGGTACTAAGGAAGCACCTGAAGAATGTCAGAGGACACCAGAGTCACCTTGAAGATAATCCCAACCACCCAAATCTAGGAAAATAGAACAAAAGCAGTTAAAAAAAAGCTATTTCTTGTAGTAAAATAGCAAATAAAATACAACGACAGCAACCAACAGTTAACAATTATAGTAATAGCAGTTTACTAAGGCAGGGCTTATTAAAGAGACTAAGGCTGAGGGAGACAATTCTAGCAAAATACTAGGTAATAATTCCTTATAACAAGTGGAGGTATCACAGTACAAAAACACGGCAAATAGCAGTGTGACCAAGTAAGTGATCAGGGTTTGTAACTCCAAGGGACCTAAGCTGACAGCTACTTAACAATCGATTTACACTCTTTAGAGCTATTAAAGGAAAGACTGAGGGGGCTGGAGAGATGGCTCAGTGGTTAAGAGCACTGACTGTTCTTCCAGAGGACCCAGGTTCAATTCCCAGCATCCACATGGCAGCTCACAATTTTCAGTAACTCCTGTTCCAGGGAATCCAATAACCTCATAAAGACATTCATGCAGACAAAACACCAACGTACATAAAATAAGAAAATTCACACACACACACACACACAAAAAAAAAAGGAACTGATCCATCTTGAGACTTAACAGACCTAATAAATATGTTGTATGTTACTAGATAGATCTCAAAAACCCTGGACAACCGGCAAATCTAAGCAAGGGCTGTGTATATATCAGTGATGAACCAACGCTGAGAACTGACGATGGTTATATATTTGGAATGAGAACACAAGTATGTATAAGGATAATAGTTTTGAGTAGTTCTTTTCCTAAGTGTTAACAGACATATCAGAGTAATGGAGAAAATGGGGGACAAAACAGTGACTGTTTTGGTATTTGACATCGTTCTTCCAACTTTCACTATGGTTTGTTACTATTTCAAAGTGACTTAGTATGTTTACCCAGTCACAATGGAGTCTTCCAAATATCAGGTCTAGGGATCTAACTTAGTGTTAGCAGAGCATGCACAGGCCCTGGGTTCAATTCCCAGAACTGAAAGTCAAAGAAAAAAGATGTTGGTATGACACACTCATGTACTTCACACATACATCCAAACATAAACGTTGGCTTTAAAGTAGGAAAAAAAAATTTTTCAATTACCGTAGTTACCTTGCCCATTGGTTTGGGTTGTAGTTGGTGCCCCTGTAGGGGCTGCAGGCGGGGGCTGTGCCTGCTGTTGGTAATAGTGAGCATAGTAAGCAGCCCACGCCGCCGAGTTTGGATCCGTTCCTGCCTTAGCTACAATTTAAGAAAAGAAAAATTTCACTGTTACATGTACATTCACAAATCAATACTTTTCTAGGGATCCCTGACAGACTAGAAAATTCACAACAAATGGAAACTTCCAAGTATTTCTAGTATTATCATTGCTAACATTTGGCTTTCAGCTCAGAAACATGAGCCTCAGCTCAGAAATTTCCCAGCTTACACAGTTAGTGAATGATGGAACCAGGATAGGAATGGTCTTTTGGCTTAAAATCCAATGGTTTGTGTCAGCCCAATCCTGTATCTTGGCTTTTCTCCCTCCCCCTGCAAAGAGCAACAGTTGTGTACAGAAGACATCTATAGGCTGATTTGCACAAGACACAGATTCTGTATCTTACAACCTTGAAATTACTGCTATAGTTCACATCTGTACAATCTTCAGGTATCCCAAGCATAGTGTGTCATCTGACACCTCCCACAAACACATTTTTGAAGCCACGCCTGCCCCATGTAACTGACACAGGCTGGTGTTCAATGTCCACCTTTTCCGCCTCTACTTCTCCAAGTGCTGGGATTCATGCTGTGGCCTCTGCTGTCAATGTTTTCACGAAATGGACCTCCTGTCCTATTCTTTTGTGTAGGCGTGTGAGAGCATGTTTGCTCTTGTGTGTACATGTGCTGGGAGGCGGGAGTTTGATTCTGGATGTTCTCCTGAATTGCTTATCCTTTTTTAGTATAACTAATTTTCTATTTACTTATAATTAGGTGTTACCTGTATCTATGCTTAGTGAGGTGTCTAGAAGGTGTTAGACCTTGGAAAAGGAGTTCTGAGTATTCTGAGCTGCCTGATTTGAGTGCAGGGATCTGAACTTTTATCAGTCCCATTTCTCTCTGGACTCTTCACAAATCTCCATGACCTCGGGTCATGGTTAGCACCCCCTGCACCAAGCTCATTGTCCTAACCCAAACAAATGTGGTCCTTTACTTGTAATCAGCATGTACTGAGAACTTACTATTCTTTAACACAGTAGCAACCCAATTATTCATTTAAGATCAAGAAGAGTCTCAGAAAGGTCACTCAATTTCACACAATCAACTAGTTCTAGGACTACTGACAACTATATAAATCTCAATCTTCTAACAGTAGTTTCTTGAAAACAGAGACAATAAAATACAATACATTTTAAAGTAAAGCATAAGCAACAATGATCCTGAGTCATTAACTTGTTGATAAACCTGAGCTTAGACAGTATTTCTGCTAGATGGGTTTCTTATCTACCAAAGGCAACACCGAGAGCCACACTCACTGACCAGATCTTACAGTGACATCACCATTACTAATCAAAATGTGAAAACACTACAGAATATTTTCCTTTGAGATCTTAAAATGTATTATTTGTGTACATTAAGTACATGTCTGTGCACCATATAGGTGAAGAGCCTGCCCATGGAGGCCAGAAAAAGATGTTGGATGCCCTGAGATTGGAGATTCAAACGGTTGTGAGCAACCATGTGGGTGCTGGGAACTGAACCGAGGTTCTCTGCAAGAGCAGCCAGTGCTCTTAACCAGTGAGCCACATCTTCAGCCTTGTATAATTTTCTTAACCACAGCAGTTATCCCAAATACCACTCATAGTGCATGCAATCGAAGTTACCCAGATAAAACCTTTTGATTCTTCTTCTATTTAAACACGCCATTCCTAAATGCTTGTTAGAATGAAGGGAAGGAAAGCTTCATTTAAAACTGTCTGTAGTGCAATCATATTTGATGCCACTCCCACACCCTCCAAGTCCATTACTGCTCATACTGGGAACACACTCTTCTCCTGGCATAAACCCATCCTGCACACTCAGATGCCACCACAATTCAAGTTGTGCTGCTGCTGCTTCTTTTTTTTCCTTCCCCGGGACTGTTTTTCTGCATAGCCCTGGCTGTCCTCAAACTCAAAAGATCCATCTGCCCCTGCCTTCTGGGTGCTAATCGCCTGGCTCAAGTTGTTTCTTAAATGAGCAGAAGTTGTGGTTATTTGGTGACTGAGCAAAGTTCCTATGATTTTAACATATATATTATTGGGCCACATTAAAATATTAAAATGTTTAACAATTCCAGCAAAGCAATTACATTTAGCTCAATTACTTTGGTTTTTCAAAAATAAATATATCATGTAGAAAGTAATCTACAACCCGGAACATGTTCTTTGAAATTTCTCCACTGAATTCTAAACTAAAAGGCTGCAAAGTGTGTGTGTGGGGAAACAAAACCAGTTTGGGAGCATGTAAATGAGAACACAATGATACAGAAAATCCAGATTAGAAGAAGAAATACATATTTCAGAGCTTTGGTGTGTATTAGGAACCTAATTTTTGCTAATATTTTAAGGTGCCTTATCAGCAATGATTTATATTCATCCTCTTTAGGAACTTAGCAGTGTTAGACACATTATTTTACAAATATGAACTATTATGGATAAAGTCACAACACACTAGATAGCAATTTTATCTAAAGCTTAAAACACAGTACTTACTTTTCATAGCATTTCATTCTAGCTTTCTGTTTTAATCATTTAAAGTTAATGTTTAGCCTAACTGGGCTATACTTGCACTGTAAGAGAAGCTGAGGGCCACCTTGATCTACAGGCTGACACCTTGTCTCAAAAACACAGCAACAGAAAAGTCTTTCTTAATAAAATATTGTTATCAGTCTTACATTGTGGTAGCAGGCAAACAATACAGACAACATGTTAACAGTAGGTTATCTTCTACCTGGGTCAGGGGGAGCCTGTTGCTGCCAATGTGGATAAGCATTTCCCCACCCCTGGGGAGCATATGGGGCTGGAGGACCACTGAAAAGAAAAAGACAAATACCATTTACCAAAAGCCAGAATCTTAAAAAAAAGTTTCATTATTTTATGTGTAGGTTTTGCCTGTGCATGTATTGCATGTATGTGCAACCCATATGCATGCCTGTTGTTGGAGTCATATACCCTCCTGGTACCAGTTATGTATAGATGGTTGTGAACCACCGTGCGGTGCTGGGAACTGAATCCAGCGTCTAGGATCTTTAGGCAAAGCCCAGAACCAACCAAATTCAGTACTTACTGGGGAGCTGGGCCAGGTGGTCCTGGATTGTAAGGTGCAGGGTTGTATGGTCCCATTGGAGTTCCAGGCCCTGGAGGCCCAGGAGGCCCATGAGGACCTGGAACCCCATGGGGCCCATGGGGTACAGGTGGCCCTAAAGGATTTACTGGGCCCTGCAAAAAGAAAAGAAACAATAATAAAGAAAGACACAAAACATACAAGATACACTTAAACAGTGTAATGACTGAGCAACTCAAAGGCCAACTACTCTTAAGAAAGTTTAAATGTACCTTCCCCTCTTTATGGTTAAAAAAAAAAAAAGTCAAGATTATGGACATGTAAAATTCACTAAAATAGAGAACTAGTAAATTCCCTTTAGCTCTTACTCCTTTTCAAACAATGTTTTTTTTTTTTTTTAACGTTCTTTTTATATAAGACTGCCTAGTTCTTTTACTTTCCTAATGTCAGGCTATCATGTATTTCCCAGGTAAGTCTCCCTGAATTCTTCTGTCACAGGAATTCCATTTAAAGCAATAATTTAAAATACTGTCCTCATGCTGTGCCCATCCTAGCTTTCTAAATAGCATACAACACATTAGGGTTATTCTATAAGCTTATCACAAAACTTTTTACCACTTTCCTCCCTTATTTGGAAATAGGGTCTCACTATGTAGCTTTTGCTGACCCTGAACTCACTATGTAGGCCAGGCTGGACTTAAAAAACATGTGCCTGTGGTAGGCCACCCTGTAAAACTTACAAGATGTCCTAAAACATCTTTTTTTTTTTTCTCCAGTTAATATCAACACTTTGAACAAATTGCTTACAATTTTTAAAAATTATTTTTAAGGGCTGGAGAGATGGTTCAGAAGTTAAGAGCAGTGGCTGCTCTACCAGATTCCAGAGGTCCTGAGTTCAATTCCCAGCACCCACATGGTGGTTCACAATGGTCTATAATGAGATCTGGTGCCACTTTTTGGCTCAAAGGCAGGCACACACACAGGCAGAATACTATATATCAATCAATCAAACCAATCTGAAAGAGTACCAGATGCTCTGGTGCCATTGTTACAGGCTCTCTTACAGGGAACTCAATCTGGCTCTAAGTGCTTTTAACTGTTGTGCCATCTCTATAGCCCCACAAAATACTTCTCCAGTATTATTTCCCAATGATGTAACAAACCCTGATCTGGGTCTATGAGGCTAAGAAGATCAGCTTGGGATAGTGGTGTATGTCTCTAAGGCAGGTAGATCTCTGAATTCAAACGTGCTTACTCTCATCTTTCTACTCTGGTGTCAACTTTTGGAATTGCTTAGCTTGCAAACACCTTCAGTTTATGAACAATTACAACTGTGTGTCTATCCAATTGAACCTGTACTACCCTTCCCACCCATGTCCTATTTAAATACCTCATGTCTCATCTGCACTGCCCATATATATACACCCACAGCATTAGCAGTAACTTAAAGAGCCCTCACATTTTCCCCACTGCTATAAAAACGCTCAGTCAAGCCGGGTGGTGGTGGCTCACACCTTTAATCCCAGTACTCGGAAGGCAGGTGGATCTCTGTGAGTTCGAGACCAGCATGGTCTACAAGAGCTAGTTCCAGGACAGCCTCCAAAGCTACAGAGAAACCGTGTCTCGGACCCCCCCCCCAAAAAAAACAAAGCGCTCAGTCAAACACTATTTGCTTCATTATAAAGCCACCATGGTCAAGGTGCACCCCCAGAAAACTTCACAAAATTGACCATGTATCAAAATCACTTGAAACATCCTTGCTTTTGTTTTATGGAGACAGAGTTTCTGTGTAGCCTCTACCTTCCGCCTTCTGGGATCCAGGTAGACATGTGTGTGACAACAGAGGCTGGGCTCTATTCTACTTCACTTCATGTGAGTGTCAGGGGCAGGTGCTTAAGGAAATCAGGATCCACAGACCCCAGGTCTTTCACTGACTGGTCTCTCCCTTTATGGTCTAAGTGAACAGGAAGCTCATTAACTTTGCTGGGCTAGATGACCAAGGAACTCCAGAAGAACAAACCATCAAACCAAGCCCACATTTCAGACCTCTAATGATTGGCAGGCAGTCGTTCCAAAAGCCAGAAATTATAAGTTCCTTCAGTAGAATGGGAGACAAACATCTTCATCACTATTTTTACTGAGTGGAGATGGGTAGTTTCCTGTAACTGTGAGGTGGCGGCTGTCCTCACAGACTTGTAACTCATGCTTCACCAGGTTACCTGTACTTCTGGGCATCTTTCCTATGTTGTTACATGCACACATGCTGTGCCTTAAAACCTGAACTCAGATTACAAAGTGTCCGTTTTCCCATGGCACAGTTGAATTCACACTTTTATAAAGGCACCAGGAACTATGTTACAAACGAGAAGTTTACTCACCCCAATCTTCTCTTCTATGAGTTGCCGAGCATAGTCTATCTGCTGTGGAGTGCCACGAATTGTAAAAAGCTTCATATTAGGGTCTGCGTTAGGTGGAGGGTTTCTCTGAAGCTCTATTCTTGCGCCAGATTGCTGGCTTATGCTTTTTATAGTTTCACCTCCTAAAAAAATAAATAAATCAAGACACTAACTTCTCTACAGTTCAAAGAATGTAAGAAATACTACATTTTTAAACGCACCAGGCGTTGGTGGCTCACGCCTTTAATCCCAGCACTCAGGAGGTAGAGGCAGGCGGATCTCTGTGAGTTCAAGGCCTGAGCCAGATCTACAAAGCGAGTGCCAGGAAAGGCTCAAAGCTACACAGAGAAAACCAAAATAAGTAAAAAAGCACCTATTTAATTTGGCCATTAGATAAAGCTTGGTAGCATTCCACTGGACAGTAATTTATTAGGATTATCTACTGTTCTTCCATCTACAACTCATACTGAATACATTAAGGTCTACTTAAATATATATACACCCTAATGTGAGCCATTTTAACATAAAGATTACGATACCTTTCTTACTAAACTACTTCCAAAAATAAAAATAAATTGATACTATTTGCTTACAAGAGTCCAGAAAACTCAGCTATGTTAAACAAAGAATTTAAAATACATTGCCTTTTCCAATTATCAATCCAGTTTTCCCAGTTGGCACAATGAAATTAAACTCCTGCAGTCCACCAGGTGGTCCCATATTCCAGTTGCCCTGACCTCTACCTCGTCCTCTACCACCAGGTCCAGGTCCACCAGGATTACCAGCCTGAGGAAGGAAAAGCAAACAACCAAAATGAACAAAAACTCTGATAATTTTACAAGGCATTTCCCAACTTGCATATTTCTCAGCAATGAAATTATGAACTTAACTTCCTTTTATTTATTTAGGGTTTCTGAGGTAGCTAGGGCTACACACAGAAACCCTATCTTTTCACAGAATTGTGTTTAGCCATTTTAATTAAAAAAAAAAAAAATCAATGGATTCTGATAAAATGTGGAGGGTTACTTTTCAGGTATGATAAAAACTTCCATCAAACCTGAACACTACGTAGAAGGTCTGTGATAATCTCCGCAGCATGCTGACATCTGTCTGGAGGTCCTGTTATCTGTGCTATCCTATCTGGTGTTGTTCCATCATCTACAAAAACAAGGAAACAATCAATTGTCACAAACCCATTATGAGTGATAGATTAACAGCTATCAATTCTCAAAACATTAAATATACCTTACTAACCTGGCTTAAACTGTATTCGAACACCAGCATCATTTTGTATTTTTTTAATCATTTCTCCATTTCTTCCTATGACAATGCCAACAGCAAATCTTGGAATTGGGACCTTAGGCAAGTAAAAGATGAAGTATATATATATACATATATAAAGTCATTTCTCAAAATTCATCTCCATCAAATCATAAAAGCAAATATAGTAAACGATCATGTCAAATAGTAACAAGATAAGAAACCGGGAAAAGGACATCCAATGTCAGCCTGCCGCACTACGGATTAGGGTACAGCCACTCCTGATTCCGGGTTCACTTACATCTATCCCTTCATTTCCTCCTATTCTTGAACCATACTCATTCCGAACTTCTCTGAAACCACCTTGATCACGAATTAGCTCCAATACCATTTCCTTGGCTTGCTAAAATACAAAGTTAACCAATTTAGAAAAACTCTCAAAACATTTGCCCACCCCATCAGATGTTTTTGAAAATAAATGACAAAGTGAGATTCACCTGAACTTTGTACGGGTCACCAGTGATCCTAAGAGGTTTGTCAGCACCAGTATTTTGAGGCCCATCTTGAATCATAACCATTTTAACTCCAGCACGTTCCTATTAAAACCATGAATATAACAAGTTAACAAAAGGTAGTAAGTCAGTTTAAAAGATTTAATAATAGTTTTTTACAAAATAACAGCACCTGAAGTTGTTTAATAGTTTCTCCCCCCTTTCCAATAACGAGTCCCGCCTTGCTGGCAGGAATCATGATTTCCTGAACTGCATTTCCGGGTCCATCGCCATGATGAAAGCCAGGGGCCGGTCTTCCCTTTTCAACAATCTGGTCCAGTAATCTTTTTGCTGACCTGTTAACAGATGAATATTCAAATAAAAACGTGTAGTGTAACCAACCTTACCCAAAAATGCAACATAAAAGTCAAATTTGGATGCATTTATATGTTGAAAGGCAGGAAAAATTGTAAAAATGGGGCAGTGATAAAGTGACTCTAAACCAAATATAGTAATGCAGTTATAGGGATAAAAGTCTTCAAGTAGGAAGGAATGGTTTAGGCAAATGAACACAAATGGAAGCAGTGTCTCAATACCAGAGAAAAGAACACAAAGGAAGGCTGTTAATAACATTTTAGTGCAGTACGAGGCAATACTGTCTTTTCTAAGTCGCCTGTCTTGGTCATGGTGTTTTTTGCCACAGCAACAGAAGTAACTAAGACACTGAGAGGAGGTGCTGGGCAGTGGTGGCCCATGCCTTTGGGAAGCAGTTAGGCAGATCCCTGAGGGTTCAAGACCAGCCTACAGAGGGAGTTCCAGGACAGCCAGGGCTATACTGTGAAAACTACCAAAAAAAAAAAAAAAAAACAGAACAAAGAAACAAACTAAAGACCCAAATCAAAGACGACTGTTGAAGAAGATTGGTTAGACTCATCTGTGTGTAAGCCAATTCAGGTTTTAGTCATTTCCTGTGTTTGTGCACTGTGTGTAGGCCAAATCACAACCCTTCTTTGTATAATATGCTCCTTTTGAGATAGGGTCTTCTCAATAGTCTTGAACCCATCAAGCAGTGTATGCTGGCTGGCTACCAAGTCCCCCAAAACTGCATGTTTCCAACCTTTGAGCAACCCTGAGATTACAAGCTCATTATTACCACACCAAGTGCTTTGGTTTTAACTCTTAGGCTCAAACTCAGTTCTTCTTACGTGGAAGGCAAGCACCTGGATGTCTGTTTCACCTCAGTCCCTGCTTTGTAACAATTCTGTGTCTTAGGTTTAGATGATGAACCCTACCCAAGACAGGCATGATACATAAACTTTCAAGGCTATCAGCAGAAGACAATGGTGGAGAAATAATGAAAACACAAACATTAGTCTTCACATGGTTACTCTGAGTAGATGTAACATTTTCGAACTTACTGGACAGATTCAGGTGTTCCAGTTAGCATACAAGACCTTTCTGGAAGGCCACCACTATCTGCAATTAAAAAGAAAAGTTTAGGTCAAAAATACATTATAAGTGGCATCATCATCTTTAGAAACATAAATCAAAATAAAAAACTGAAGTTTTCTAGCCACTCTCAAAAAAAACTTTAAGGGCTAGACAAAAGGAGGCGGAACACACACACACACACGCACACGCACACGAACGAGACAAGTAACGTTACCAGGAGCTATCTGTATTTTGCATCCAGATTCCTGCTGTATGCGAGAGATCTGTTCACCTCCTCTGCCAATTACTAGTTGAGGAGGAGAAAGGAAAAGTTACTATTTACTCTAAATTTCTAAAGCATGGTTTATGCTTTAAAAACTTAAAAATTATGTTACTTACTAAATCCAACCATTCCATCTGGAACTTTGTATTCTTCTGTCATTACCGATCTGCTAAGAAATGACAGAAACTAGTGTTTTCTTCAAAGAAAGATAATGTGTGCTTGTATATAGAGGTAATCTAATGAATCCAATCTTAGTGTCTCCCAGGTCTTCAATGAGGGGGCACACACAAGTGAGCAAGACAGAGCACTGAAGACCCACGGGAAGAGTTCAGAGTGAATGCCACTTAATTGACTTTACCCTCTTTTTTCTAAAAGGTGTCATTTCATCCTATTTCCCCAATCACTAATATCTTACTCTCAAAGAAAATAATGATTCTACATCATCTTTCCAACAGGACAGAAATTAACCACACATACAAAATATATAAACTAACTTGGTTATAAACACGCAAAGTAAAGTTTTGATTGTACCTTTGCTGCTGATGCATCGGAGGTAACTGTGCTCCAAAAGCTAAAAAAAATAATGAAAAAAAAAAAATCAAAGTTCAAGTTTACTTAACACAAGCACACCAAGTATTCTAAATTCTTTCCCTGGAGAGAATAATTTCAGACTATTCAAATCACCACTGATGGTGGCAAGAAAGGGATAAATATACTAGTAATGGCATACAAAACACCTCTCTTTCAAGTGGCACATGCATAAGATTTGGAGTAATCAAATTATATACATAATTTCATCAATCAATGTTACATATGCATGGCCACAATCAAAAGACAACCATTATTTTAAAAAGAAAAAGGCAAATCCTAACTAGACCTTCTTAATTCCTACCCTGCTGGCTGTAGCAAGGCACACCTTTAATCCTAGCACAGGGGACGGACATAGAAGCAGGTCAAAGCCAGTTAGGGTCCTATCTGGCTCAAAAACAAAATTTCCAACACCAAAACCCCACAACCCATCAAGAGCAGGAACAACTGGCTGAAGAGTCAGTTCAAGGGGCAACAGCACACACTGCTCTTGCTGTCCATAGCACCCACAAGGTGGCTTGTAACTACACAGCTCAACTTGGAGGGAATTCCTGTGCTATCTTCTGGTCTCTGGGTCCCCACACACAATTTTATATATAAATGTTTTTAAAAGTAGCAACAAAACCTCAGCTTAAAATACTTACAGTCATTTTGAGGAGCAACTTTTTTAGCTTCTGGTTGATCTGCAAAATTAAATGCCTTTTATTGTTTGTCAATTGAAAACAAAGCCCCCCCCCCAAGCAAGAATGCCAATGGTTTATTAAAAGTAGCTGATATGGTTTTCCACTTGAACCAAAATTGCCATAATTCAACCTAGATCCCAAATCCTAAAAAAAAAAAAAAACAAACAAACCCACAAACCTAATTTCATTCATTCTCTTCCTGTCTAAACAATACACTGACATTTAAAATGGCTTAGAATGATGAAAGACCAGAGTACTTAGCTTAAATGTTGGCAGATACCACATGCTAAAAGCTAATGATGCTTCTTCTACTGTAAGAACTGACAATTGAGGGAAACTATATAAAAAACTGACATATCAAAACACGAGTGTATCTGACATTGATGACAAAGCTTTACCAGAAAGGAAAGCTTGCATTACAGGAGGGTTTCAATCTAAACTGTTGTATCATCCCCACATGAAACATTTCACTACATGAGCTTAGCAAAAAACAAAAACTCAAAGCAAACTGCATAAGTGCCTTTCTCAAATAAACAAATGCACACAACACTAGAACAGACAACCTACAGCTCAAAGCACGGTCACTACTCCCAGTTCAAGGGTTTTGTGTAGCAAAAATTCAGACACTTAAACCAAGAGACAGTCGTGTCCACTTAAGAGTCCACTGGCTTGTTTATTTCACGGTTACATACTGAACACAGGTAATAAATAAAAATTCCTGCCTTTAAAAGGAGAGGGCATTCCCTCCCAGTGTGCTGTACTGCTCGGATTTGTCCAAGAGCCATCTACACATAAAATAAAAAGAATACATTACACACAACATCTGAAGCATCATTAGCTCATTTTTCTTGCACATTAAAAACCTCACTTGCAAATATAAATGTACTTAAAAGGAAATCAAGTAGTTCCACGAGGGCTACCAATACATTTCTACATGCTCAATCAGAATCCTTCATAAAAAGGGCAAAATAGAGCATCAAAATTTATACATCCATCAGAACTAAAACAAAAAGCACACTAAGTGCACAAGTGTCAATACTTTTTAAAAATAAAAAGCGCTACAAATGCACCTTTACTCCATGTTTACAGTTAAATCTGAAACATAAAACAAAACACTAAAATAAAAATGGGAAACCTGCACCAAACATTATCCTTTAAAGTGAATTTTGAAGTAAATGAACATCAAAAACATCCATAATTGAGAAAACTCATGACAGTGTTTCCTAAATAATTTATATTATTGTTTTTAGCATTAACATGAAATCTATACAAACTCTAAGCATAATCCTAAAACAGGAAAAAATTAAACTGTTTTCTATTGCAGTACTTTCTGCTAGACTCAAATTATAACCTACCTTTTTTCTGGGTCTATCTTTTCCCCCTTTCCTTCTAGGACCAATATATAGTAGCATTTTGATAAATTATTTCAGGCTATAACTTACCTCCATCTTCTAAGGGTCTCTTTTGTCCCCCATAACCATAGTCATTTGAATTCAATGATGTACCAGCATCACCTCCAATTTTTGCTGCAATCTTAAAAAAAAAAAATCAGAATGGTTACTAACACACGTTTATGTACTACTCAACTCTAAATTTCCTACAACACACTTTTTTAAAATAAATTATGAAAATTCACTTGTTAGTATTAATTCAAACTGCAACTCAATTAAAAATGCCATCAGTACTTTAGGGAGCTAACATTAATGGTCTGGGACTGAGCTCAAGATAGATCTTATTAAAAAAAATCAACAAAGCAACCAACAGGGCATCTCTAGGAGAGAATCAACAAGCTTCTAGGAAAATCTGGATCCTAATACCATCTTCTCCAGGCCACAATTCCTCCTTCAAAGGGTACACATAGGCAATTCTGAGATGTTAACACTATGCTGCTCAAGTTACATGTGGTTACTTGTAGCAAACAGGATGAATGTAAAGCACCTCAAAGAAACTATATTCAACACAGACCAAAATATAACTGAGTAAGAAGATCTTATATTACTACTGAGCAATGTTCTTTAAGATATATGCGGGAAACTGGGTGTTGGTGGGGCACCCCTATGATCCCAATACTTGGAGGCAGAGGCAGGCTGATCTCTGTGAGTTTGAGGCTTGCCTGGACTACAAGGCAGGATCCAGGACTGTCACACAGAGAAACCCCGTCTCAAAGAACAAAACAAAAACAACAGAAAGGAAAACAAAAACTTCTGAAGATAATGATGTAGAACTAACCTAATTACGTTTACTATAAATAGGAAATTGGGGGAGGTTAAGGAGTATATTCAAATATGGATCTGTTGAGTCAATATATTCCATGTCAACTATACCTCCTACGGTCATTAGATTTTCCTTTTCATCTACAAATAGAAGACTCTGACACCCCCAATACAGTCTATGAAAAAGAAAACAATTTAACTCTACAGTGGTGATCCAACTTACTAACCACCTGCCACTTCCCCATTAAAAGTCTCTTTCATTGGTGGGTATCTAGTCTTTCCTGAAAGTTTTCCTAGCATCACCTGGAGATGGATCATTTCCACCCCTTGATCTCCAAACACAGCATTTATAAACAGTACCTCAGGGATTGAAGCCCACTGTCTGGGACTGATAGACAGTGGTGTTAGCAAGGACGGAGTGCCAGAGAAGACGGCATACGGAACCAGAGGAAAATGGCTCAGATAGTTGACTACTCTCTACAGTTAGAGCTCAGAAACACTTTTGAGTTTACTTCAATTCTAAGAAAATTCATAAAGGACATATCCATATTCCATCCATGTAACAACTTTACAACTATTCAAAAGGAAATGAAAGATGGTGCTTGGTTTGTTCAAAAGAGCAAACAAAACTTTAAAAAAAAATTGAAGACTGACCAGGACAATGGAACACCAGCAATCAGATTACTCTCCAAAAATTAACCTTAGAAATTAATTTCCTTTGGTAACCACAAAGATGAAAATAAAATTCCTGAAGACCAATTCCCAATACAATAATATGGTCTTACTCTGTAGACCAGGCTGGCATTCCTTGTCCCAACTTCTCACATGCTGGAATTATGAGCCCTGAACTCACAGAGATATGGCCTGTCTCTGTCTCTGCCTCTGCCCCCCAAGTACTGGGATTAAAGGCGTGTGTGTGCCACTACTTCCAGCTCTTGTTCTGTCTTACTTCAAACAAAACCAGCACTTAGCACCTTCCTAGACGGCCCATCCTTTCATTTTGGAGTTCAGAGATGATTCTCAGAAGGTATTTCCTAAATTTCTGCCCACACTTCTTAGTAGTAAAGCAGATCTACTTCTGGTGCTTTCTAGAATTGTGTCTTTGTCCAGTTTTCTCAAGCAGTCTGAGCTTACAGGACAGCTGTGAACATCATCTGAGCCAGCTCAGGATGGTTAGCACAGGCCTAACATACAGTGTAACCTCACCAGTCCACCACAACATGCAATTCAATTCTAAAGCAGGCTCCACAGCAACACTTCAAGACTGTGTTTTGGGCCCGGCATAGTGTCAGGTGGATCTCTGTGAGTTCAAGGCCAGTCTGGTCTACAGAGCTAGTTCCAGGACAGCCACGGCTACCCAGAGAAACCCTGTCTCACAAAAAAATAAAATAAGTGTGTTTTGGAAAATTAACAATGTTTTTTATCCACCCCCAAAGACATGACAAACGTGCATTTGACAGTAATGGCCGTGCAGGCCTGTAATTCCCGCACTCAGGAAGCCGAGGCAAGACCCAAAGTCCTGGAGGACAAGACAGCAAGGATACCCCTGTATCTCTAAGAGTCAACATATCCACAATATACACTTGAAAAGAAAATTATTTTCAAAACAAAATCTTAGCTAGGAATGGGTGGCACATGCCTTTAGCCCCAAAGGCAGAGAGGCAGGCCTGGTCTACACAATGAGCTCAGGGGCGTCAGAGAGCTAGCTACTACAGGATGAGGTGCTCTCTCCTTACTATCATAGGACAGTGAGTGAGGGGATCTGCTGGCGCCATACTCCAGACCCACCAAGTCCTGGTGGGACAGAGGCGTACACAACCAGTGCTTGCTAGAGACCACAGCTTATTCATTTCCAGTCTAGCTGTAAATTCTATGTTCCTGCTGACTGAGGTCTGTACAGGCTGCTGCTGCTGCTGCTCTGTCTATGAAGTGCACTGCAGGAAATGCATGCTCTCCCAGGACCCCGCACAGGGCTGCCTCCCTGCGCAAACATTCTACATAGCTGTCAGGTTGATTTTGTTGCGAATCACAGCATTAGCTATTCTGCTTATCGGCATTTGATCCCTGGATTACCACACCTCAGAAACCAAGAAGCTGGGGGGGGGGGGCACACCTGTAAGCACTCGAGAGACAGGTGTGTTGGGAAGGGTGCCTTGAATCCCAGGCCAGCCTGTGCTTTCCAAGGCCCCCAGAGGCCCGGGGAAAGGCACTCATCTGAGTCCGTCCACTGCGCTGGGACCCACAGGCCCGACACGTAGGGCAGGAGCATCACCTCGCCCAGCGACCCTGACTTGTACTCACTCACTCACTCACTCACTCACGTAGACACACAGTCACACTCACAGGCACTCCACAGTCACTCACACACTCAGCCCGGGGCGCCGACGCTCGTCTCCCAGCACGTGGTGGCCGCGGCGCGTCCCCGGCGGAGGCTGGCGGGGACCCGATGGAGCGGAGCCGGGTGAGGCGGCGCCCTGCGGGGAGAACCACACCCCGCCCCACACGGCCCCTGCCCGCAGGTCACAGAGGCTCCGGGGGTCCGGTCAGCGGCAGCGGGGCCTCGGCCCCGGGCCCGCGGCGGGAGGGGCGGGCACAGCGGCCTTTGTCTCCCGGCGCCGTCCCGCGCCGCACAAAGAGGACGGGCGAGCACCGCCGGGGGAGCACCGCCCCGGGAAGTCTCCGCTCGCTCGCTCGCTCGCCCTCCCTCCTCCTCCCTCCCTCCCGCCCGCCCGCCCGGCCGGCCCGGGCGCGCTCCGTGCGGAGGCCGCGCGACTGAGAGACAGACAGACAGAGAGACAGAGAGCGAGCGAGCGAGCGAGCGACTGCGAGCCTGACCCCGGCCCGGCCCGGCCCGGCCCCGGCGCTCACCTGCCGCGCTCGCTGCAGGGCGTCTTTGAAAGCGTCGTTCACGCCGCCGCCGCCGCCGCCCGCGGAGCCCGACGAGGGCGGAGGCACCGTCGAGTAGTCGGCCATGCCCGCGCTGCAGCCGCCTTCGCCTCGCCTTCTCCTCGCGCGCCCGCCCGCTCGCCCGCTCGCCCGCCCGCCCGGCCGCGGAGGCCCCGCTCCGCTAACCGCTAAGAAAGGCAGAAAATGGCGGCCGCCGCGCCGCTCTCACATTCTTGTGCGACCATCGTGCCGTCAGGGGGCGGAGACTGCCGGCGCCGGTCTCGCGAGGTCTCCCGGCCGACGCGCCGCCCGCGCGGGGGCGGGGCCGCGGGCAGAAAGAACGAGCGGCGAGGGGCGGAGCCCGCAGGCCGCTGCGAGACGATCGCGAGAGTTCAGGTAGGATCCCGCGAGAGCGGGGCGGAGCCGCGGCGCCTCCTCGCGGCGCGGTTCGGTCCCCTCGCGCGGTCCGCAGGGACGGTGGCCGCGGAGGGCCAGCCGAGGGCGAAGGCGGCACCGCGGGCTGCGGCGGGCGGGCGGGCTGGGCGGGCGTCTCGCCCGTTTCCGTAGGCAGCGGCCTGACGCCGCCGGGCGTGGACGTCACGCAACAGTGTCCCCGGGCGAGCGAGCGGGCGAGCGAGCGGCGGGCGGGTGGGCGGAAGGAAGCGTGTGCGGCCCGGCGGGAGCCCGGCGTCGGGCGCGCGTGGGCATGAGCTCGGGCCGCCGGGCCCTCGGCTGGCTGTGGCTGCTCCCCGCCCCCCGCCGGGGCTCTGCGTAACCGCGCGGGCGGGCGAGCGGATGGTGGAAACATGAGCGCCCCGTGTGCTGTACAAACGTGAGTGTCACCCGGTCTGTGTGCCCGGCCGCCCGGGGGGGCCAGTCCCCAGTGTAGCCAAGAGTGACACCGAGTGTGGCCCCTTCCCCAGTGTAGCCAAGAGTGACACCGAGTGTGGCCCCTTCCCCAGTGTAGCCAAGAGTGACACCGAGTGTGGCCCCTTCCCCAGTGTAGCCAAGAGTGACACCGAGTGTGGCCCCTTCCCCGGTGTAGCCAAGAGTGACACCGAGTGTGGCCCCTTCCCCAGTGTAGCCAAGAGTGACACCGAGTGTGGCCCCTCCCCAGTGTAGCCAAGAGTGACACCGAGTGTGGCCCCTTCCCCAGTGTAGCCAAGAGTGACACCGAGTGTGGATCCCTCCCCAGTGTAGCCAAGAGTGACACCGAGTGTGGACCCTTCCCCAGTGTCGCCAAGAGTGACACCGAGTGTGGACCCCCCTCCCCAGTGTGGCCAAGAGTGACACTGAGTGTGGACCCCTCTCCCCAGGGTAGCTAAGAGTGACACCGAGTGTGGACCCCCCTCCCCAGTGTCGCCAAGAGTGACACCGAGTGTGGACCCCCCTCCCCAGTGTAGCCAAGAGTGACACCGAGTGTGGACCCCCCTCCCCAGTGTAGCCAAGAGTGACACCGAGTGTGGACCCCCCTCCCCAGTGTAGCCAAGAGTGACACTGAGTGTGGATCCCTCCCCAGTGTAGCCAAGAGTGACACCGAGTGTGGACCCCCCTCCCCAGTGTAGCCAAGAGTGACACTGAGTGTGACCCCTTCTCCAGTGTAGCCAAGAGTGACACCGAGTGTGACCCCTCCCCAGGGTAGCCAAGAGTGACACCGAGTGTGGATCCCCCCCCCAGTGTAGCCAAGAGTGACACTGAGTGTGGCCCCTTCCCCAGTGTAGCCAAGAGTGACACTGAGTGTAGATCCCTCCCCAGTGTAGCCAAGAGTGACACTGAGTGTGGCCCCTTCCCCAGTGTAGCCAAGAGTGACACTGAGTGTAGATCCCTCTCCCCAGTGTAGCCAAGAGTGACACTGAGTGTGGACCCCTCTCCCCAGTGTCGCCAAGAGTGACACTGAGTGTGGACCCCTCTCCCCAGGGTAGCTAAGAGTGACACTGAGTGTGGACCCCCCTCCCCAGTGTCGCCAAGAGTGACACCGAGTGTGGACCCCCCTCCCCAGTGTCGCCAAGAGTGACACTGAGTGTGGATCCTTCCCCAGTGTAGCCAAGAGTGACACTGAGTGTGGCCCCTTCCCCAGTGTAGCCAAGAGTGACACCGAGTGTGGCCCCTCCCCAGTGTAGCCAAGAGTGACACCGAGTGTGGCCCCTTCCCCAGTGTAGCCAAGAGTGACACCGAGTGTGGATCCCTCCCCAGTGTAGCCAAGAGTGACACCGAGTGTGGACCCTTCCCCAGTGTCGCCAAGAGTGACACCGAGTGTGGACCCCCCTCCCCAGTGTGGCCAAGAGTGACACTGAGTGTGGACCCCTCTCCCCAGGGTAGCTAAGAGTGACACCGAGTGTGGACCCCCCTCCCCAGTGTCGCCAAGAGTGACACCGAGTGTGGACCCCCCTCCCCAGTGTAGCCAAGAGTGACACCGAGTGTGGACCCCCCTCCCCAGTGTAGCCAAGAGTGACACCGAGTGTGGACCCCCCTCCCCAGTGTAGCCAAGAGTGACACTGAGTGTGGATCCCTCCCCAGTGTAGCCAAGAGTGACACCGAGTGTGGACCCCCCTCCCCAGTGTAGCCAAGAGTGACACTGAGTGTGACCCCTTCTCCAGTGTAGCCAAGAGTGACACCGAGTGTGACCCCTCCCCAGGGTAGCCAAGAGTGACACCGAGTGTGGATCCCCCCCCCAGTGTAGCCAAGAGTGACACTGAGTGTGGCCCCTTCCCCAGTGTAGCCAAGAGTGACACTGAGTGTAGATCCCTCCCCAGTGTAGCCAAGAGTGACACTGAGTGTGGCCCCTTCCCCAGTGTAGCCAAGAGTGACACTGAGTGTAGATCCCTCTCCCCAGTGTAGCCAAGAGTGACACTGAGTGTGGACCCCTCTCCCCAGTGTCGCCAAGAGTGACACTGAGTGTGGACCCCTCTCCCCAGGGTAGCTAAGAGTGACACTGAGTGTGGACCCCCCTCCCCAGTGTCGCCAAGAGTGACACCGAGTGTGGACCCCCCTCCCCAGTGTCGCCAAGAGTGACACTGAGTGTGGATCCTTCCCCAGTGTAGCCAAGAGTGACACTGAGTGTGGCCCCCTCCCCAGTGTAGCCAAGAGTGACACTGAGTGTGGATCCCCCCCCAGTGTAGCCAAGAGTGACACTGAGTGCGGACCCCCCCTCCCCAGTGTAGCCAAGAGTGACACTGAGTGTGGATCCCTCCCCAGTGTAGCCAAGAGTGACACTGAGTGTGGATCCCTCCCCAGTGTAGCCAAGAGTGACACTGAGTGCGGACCCCCCTCCCCAGTGTAGCCAAGAGTGACACTGAGTGTGGATCCCTCCCCAGTGTAGCCAAGAGTGACACTGAGTGTGGATCCCTCCCCAGTGTAGCCAAGAGTGACACTGAGTGCGGACCCCCCTCCCCAGTGTAGCCAAGAGTGACACTGAATGTGGATCCCTCCCCAGTGTAGCCAAGAGTGACACTGAATGTGGATCCCTCCCCAGTGTAGCCAAGAGTGACACTGAGTGTGGATCCCTCCCCAGTGTAGCCAAGAGTGACACTGAGTGTGGTACCCCCAAGTCTATGAAGCTGTTAGAGAATGAGAGATGTGCATGCTGCTGCCTTCCTGGTCACCGGAAACTAAAGGACCACTTGTTCCAGACCCACTATACATGAGTTATCAAGTCACGTGCTTGCAGACCCACCCAGACGTGATTTTCTCTGAGCCAGTTCCTCCTCTCTAGGCATGTTCATAGTAATCTCAGGGTGCTCGTGGATGGGGAAAACAGTAAAGGTATTAGGCTACAGATTTAATATACCAGGGTTGTAAAAAACTCCAAGCAGTTGCGAAAGAGGAAATTTCAGTCGTGTTTTAAGAAAGTTGGCCCAGGCAAATGGCATTTATCCATCAGTAATTATCTTTTATTTCATTAACTAGATTTATGCCAATCACATGTTCTGATCAAAATAGTTGAGAGTATGATTGACTCCCCTCTAACTTAATTCATATGTACCATCGTTTAGTTTTTTTTTCTGAATATTGAAAGACCTCCATTTCTAATTCTTAAGAACATCATATACTCTGGAAATGTGGGTATTCCAGAATGGAATACGTTGGAATCAGTGTAGACTGAGATCTCTTAACCCCAGTGCTGTTGAGATTTTGAGCTGGATAATTGCTTACTGTATGTCTACTCTGCGAGCTACAGTATTTAGCAGCATGGTTGGCCTGTGCTTGCCCTTACTGTCAGCCACGTCAGTCCCTCCTGAACACCACAAATTGTGATAACTGAAAACATCGTCAGACATTGAGCTTGACGCCTTGAAAGGCAAAATTACTACTCCCCGAGAGCCATTGGTTCCTTGGTTTGTGCCCCTGCCTTTTCTGGGGCTATCCGGAAGACTTTATTGACCACATGGGCAATACATGTTCTAAGGTCCATTACTTTTTACCTCTGCTGCTTACAGCCCTGGCCCAAGTTACCCTCCCTGTATTCCACGCCAAAAAGGTGACACTTCAGTTTGCTCCTTCCTATTTATTTTTGTGATTTCACTTTAAAAAAAAAAAAAAAAAAGTAAGGAATTTGTGGAGCTGGAGAGATGGCTCAACAGTTAAGGTCACTGGCTGCTCTTCCAGAGGACCATATGGCAACTAACAAAGTCAGTAACTCCAGCCAGCCCCAGGGGACCAACACCCTCTTCTAACCTCAGTGAGCACCCGGCACACACATAGTACACACACATACAGACAAAACACTTGAACATATAAAATAAAAGAATCTTTAAAAAGTTAGGAAAGTTTGTGCAGATGTGTACAATATGTAAGGATTCAAAAGTAATATTCCCAGTGTAGAGGAATGTCATCCAAGAACTACACCATGTCTGCCTTTTTGTAGCTCAGGTGCCTCTTCTGACTGTATTACAGCCCATCCATCCATCATTTCATGTTTCCTGAAAACAGATCTCGCCTACATATTTCCAATAACACTTTAAATCCTTTCCCTAGAATATTTCCATGTAGCTAGTTTCTCTACAGGTCTTCTTTTTCCTGTTCTTCCTCCAGTTAGTCATCCACTTGGCTATCCAAGATTTTCTGGCCTCAGTCTTGATTCTTGCCTTTTCCTGTCTGGATGGTCTGTAGCCCTTGACAGGTGTGACTTGACAACCTCATTCAGGCCTCACCCTGCTGCCTCTGGTGGCTCTTGCCATGTTGTTCTGCAGCCATGGACTTATCACCGTGCTTTCCAGCAGGTATCTGTGCTCTTCACTCTCTTGTTTCCCTCACGTTAGCATGTAAACTGGAGAGCAACACCTTTGCCTCCAACATTATCAGTCCCTAGCACTATGTTGATAGTCTAGTTATTTGTTGAGTAAATAAAGGTTGAATAAGCAAAGCTACATTTTATTTAGTTCATTTTTTGATCTGGGGCTATCTGCGTCTCAGATTTCTCATCCACATCGTGATCACAACCTGCCTTTCGGCCCTCAGAAGAGGCATGTCTGAACTCTTCAGGAATCCTACAGTACTGTGCAAATGCAAGTTGGCTGAATAACATATGCCAGCTCATCTGGTATTCCCACGATCAGGGAGGAATTCCAAGGGTTAGAGTATACGTTAAATAGCTGTGTCCAAACAGTCGCGGTGCAATTTGGGATCTGTATAGATCGGGTCATCAGGTAAGAAGAACTTTTGCTGCATTAGTCTGAAGAGGAATTCAGTTCCCCAGAACCAACATCAGAAGTTGGGCATAGTCGCTTCACAGGCGCCCAATATCTTATGGGGGCGGGGGGTGAGGCAGAGAGGGAGACAGGCTCACAAGGGCTTGCTGGCTGCCCAAGCCTAGCCCTAGATGTTTGTCTCAAGACGGTGAGGCAGAGAGTAGTAGAGCACAATACCAGACGTCTCCTTCTGACCTCTGCATGTGCATATTTACACACAGTGCATGTATGCAGAAGTTCAAATTAGGAAAAGTTAGATACAACTTTGGAACAGGGTAGATAGAGCAGCACTTTAACCAGTGTCTGAAACTGGAGATAGCCCAATGTAGTGGAAAAGAATCTGGTCTTGGTCCTAATATGATGAATCTAGAGTCAATACATCCTTTCATATACAGAGAAGTTAGGTTTGGGGACAATTTGTTGTTTGTTTCCCTTTTGATACATAGTCTCACTGTGTTAGGTAGCTCTGGCTAGTCTGGAAGTCAGTATGTAGACCAAGCTAGCCTCAACTCTGAAGTATGCTACTTCAGTTCCCTGCCCCTTTAGCTCTGATCCGATTTTGAGGTGCAGCTGCCTAACTCGTGGATCTCTATCTGCCTAAATAAATTGAAATTTTAAAGTGCCAAGCAGCTTTTCTTCTAACCATGTTGCAGATCAAAAGTAGGGCCTCCTATGCAAGCAGATATTCTTCCCACTGAGCTATGCCCTGCTAAGGTGCCAAAGTTTACAGTCTGCCAGAACTCACCAGCTTTTTAACTTAAGGCTCACTAGTAGTGTTTTTCTTTATTGCAGAAATATTTTAATGCAATTACAGTACAATTATAAAATCACATTCCTGATACATTGAGTATGTTCAAAACATTAATAAAATATCCTTTTGACATTTTCATATGTGTATTTTGATCATATTGCTTGTTACAATATAGTTCTTAAAGATGAGTTCTAGCTGTACTGCTTTAAGGAAGCAGCATATAAATTATGATTTTTAAATCTGAAGAAGAAAATATTTTCTTTTTTTCTTTCTTTCTTTTTTTTTTTTTTTTTTTTTTTGGTTTTTCGAGACAGGATTTCTCTGTGGCTTTGGAGGCTGTCCTGGAACTAGCTCTTGTAGACCAGGCTGGTCTCGAACTCACAGAGATCCGCCTGCCTCTGCCTCCCGAGTGCTGGGATTAAAGGCGTGTGCCACCAACGCCCGGCTTAATATTTTCTTTTAAAAATGCCATAATGCTCCTAGAAAGAACAGTTAGGCCATTTAAGAGAAGATTTTGAAATGCTTCTGAAACTTTAATTCTGAAAAAAGGCCTACTGTCCCAAAGGCTCATGCCTTAATGTTAGGTAAGTATGGACTCGTGTTCAATGTGTAGGACTGAAATCACCTTGCTTGTTTGGTCAGGGCCTCTGCATTTACTTTATAACATTCCCTCCGGAAACAGGCCGTCAGAAAACTGAAGATCGTAATCAGAGAAACCCTTAAGATGGGTGGGTATGAGATTTAAGACTCACTTGGGATAGCAGTTTGGGTTTTTTTTTTGGGGGGGGGGAATGTGTTTTTTTTCGAGACAGGGTTTCTGTGTGTAGCTTTGGAGCCTATCCTGACACTCACTGTATAGACCAGACTGACCTCAAACTCACAGAGATCCTCCTGCCTCTGCCTCTGGAGTGCTGGGATCAAAGGCGTGCGCCACCACTGCAAAGCTTAGCAGTTTTGTTTTTAGTAGGATTTTATTTCTCTGATGACATTTCCATTTCTGTTTCTAGCTATGATCTGGAGTTTGCCTTCTGATTCCCTTATGCTTTTATATTGTTTTCTATTAATAGGTGATCTCATTTCATTTTGAAAATGTTTTAAAGAGACATGTACTTGAGAGGAAAATGGAATTAAACTTTTTACACAAAGCATCTAAAGTTACTGTTTTCCTGTGATTTATCAGTCATTTCTTATGCCATTTTGTCTAGTTGTAGCAACTAAGGATAAAAATACTTTCCTTCAGAATTGAATGGTAGTCTTTGTTTTTATTTTATTTTTTTTTCTATTTAAGACAGGAGCTTGTGTAGTCCAGGCTGACCTTGAATTTGAGATTGTAGGATTAACATATAGTAGGTACTCAGTAATTCTTTTAATCTATTCAATCACGTAAAAGAGCCAGGCATTTGCTGGAGTCTGAGCATGCAGAGTAAACAATAAAAATGCCACCTTCATGAAGACAATCTTAGTCCATAATGTCAGTGAAATCATGAGTCACTTGGTTGATTCTCCGTTTCCTTTTGTACAGTTATTTCCGTCAGTCTAAGTAGTGGGAGTCTGTAGTTCAGTAGACAGAGAATTGAAAGTTTGGGATGGGAAAAGCCTACCGATCAGGCAGGTCACTCATCTAGCAAACACCTGCCTCCTAGGGTAAGTTACAGCTTGTAGAATAACTTCATGATGCTAATTGTCATCCCGGTTCTTAGGCTCTGTTCTTTAACCTCAAGTAAAGAGCTCAGTCCTGGCCAAGTCACAAGTGGGGGACTTCCTGTCAGGTCAGATAGCACTGAGCCCATGTGACCATACTGGCCCCAAACTCTTCACACGCTAAAGCTCTAGTTGTTTACTTATGACCCTGTTCTCTGGAGTAGGACCTTCTTAGGGCATCGTTTCTGTCTTAGTCAGTTGGGGGTTACACACAGAACCATAGCATGCTATAATGAACTCGACTTTCCCTTCTCGCCTTTGTTGAGCCCAGAAACCAGCATTCCACACCCTTCCTAACCTGCACAGTTAACTGGTTGGGAAATTGTGCAGAATCTATTGAAAATTTCCCATTTGTTTCTTCATACACACGTTACTTTTGTATAGGTAACGATTTCTGTTCATTCATTCTGCAAGAGTTCATCAGTATCTTATCAAAGGTCTTGTTCTGGTAGAGAAAGCAGGAGGGGCTGGGGGGTGGGAGTGAGATCCCTCTGGGAGATCACGGCCTAGTGGAAAAGGCATGAATTTATATAGTAATAAGTGGTAGCTGACTTCTGGTGGCAAGTGCCTCATTCAACTCTCAGAGGTTGGACTCAAAGTAGAAACTAAGCCATATGGAGGGCTTCTGGAGTGAAAGAGGGCACTCACTTTGTATATAACAAATACGTCAAAGGCAGCCCATCTGGTACAGGTGTTGCCAATATTGCTGTTCCTTGGAATTTTATTTTTTAAAGCTGGTCACAGGTCATCGGTACTGACCCATCATTATACATTTAAGCCTCATTTCTTGCCAATTCTGTATTTATGATCTGCCTTGTTCACAAAATTTATTTTTATTCCTGATCAATACTCAAGATGATTTGGGGTCATTTGAAGATGTACGTATATGGAGTAGCAGTGTGAGCCTTACGAGCCAGCTAAAGCCGAACAATTAGGGGTCTTCATTCTTTTAAAAATTATTTACTTAATATGTGTGTGTGTGTGTGTGTGTGTGTACTCGAGTACACTCACACGTACCAGAGATTAAAATGGGATCCTTCCCTCTCTTACTCTTTCTCTACCTTTTTTTTTTCTTTTCTTTTGAGTTGGGGCCTCTTACTGACTGAGCCTGGAGCTTGCTGTTGAAGCTGGGCTAGCTGGCCAGTGAACACGCAGGATCTTCCTGTCTCTGCTCCCATTGCACAGGGTTTAAAGATGCACATAGCCTTGCAGCCTTCATGTGACTGCTGGGATTGAGCTCAGGTCCTCATGCTCGCACAGCACTTGAGGCAACAATCCTACCCCAGGCTTT
This sequence comes from Cricetulus griseus, assembly GCF_003668045.3. Lineage (NCBI taxonomy): Eukaryota > Metazoa > Chordata > Mammalia > Rodentia > Cricetidae > Cricetulus > Cricetulus griseus. Next base: position 7,139,064 of record NW_023276806.1, read on the forward strand.
TTGCTCTCTTGTTTTATCTCTTAAGTATAAGAGGTTATAGCGCGCCTATGGAGAAGATGGGCTGAGTAAGTTCACTCTGGCATGACTTGTACCGCTCCTGGCCATGAGTGAATGTCAGTAAGTCAACAATGTGAAATAGGGATCTTTAAGTATAGATACATACAAAAGAGGGTATGTGTTGAGATGGCTGAGGAAAATATGACCAGAGGCTAGCTAGCAGGAACCTGTATTTCCCTTAGGGGTAGTGACTCAGAGTTTGCTAACTCAGCAGCTGCTGCAGTGCTACAGAAAGTCAATTTGATGTGGAGGAAATGGCTAGTCATTTATGTTCAGGATTGATGAGTTAGACCAAAAAGTTTGACTATGAAGCAGTCCTTGTCTTCCTTTTATAACACGCACACTACCTTTTGAGAACAGCTCCATTTACACCCCAAATACTCCTGTATATATTATATATCCTCTCTGGCTGGCATGCCCAGGCTGGGAGTTTGTGATAAAGTATATTTTAAAAGAATTTTGCAAAATTGAGGGTTGTTTGTTTTTGTTTAGTGCTTTTTAAAAGACTGCCCTGTCCCTTCATGAGAAATAACTTGTGTACAGTGGGAGTCAGCAAGCATGTTTCCATTATTGGCCAGTTAGTAAATATTTTAGACACCATCATCCATCTAGTCCTAGCTTTTACTGCTCAATTCCACCACTGTCTGGAGAGAGCAGGGTCAGCCCGTATATATTTGCAATGAACCCTCGTGTGGGCCAGTGACTCTTCTGTACTGTCGACACAGACAGTGATCTAACCCAGTGGGTCTCAGAAGTGTTGTTTTGATATTCAGGGTTAGTCCAGATAACCGCATGACTATAGTGTATGTTTTATTACATTCACTTCTGTGTGGGGGTCATGGCATGCATGCTGGAAGTCAGACAAGAGTTTTGTGGGAGTACTGTTTCTTCTCCCATCGTGTCAGTTCTGGGGATTGAACTAGGGCTGTCAGGCTTGGTAGCAAGCACCTTTACCTTCTGAGCCATTGTGTTGGCCCAGTAAAGACTGTATGTATTTTAAAAACACACAATTTATATTTCAATTATTTCGATAATCTTAATTTTTTAAAATCTGTGCCTTCTTTAGGCAAAAAACGGAAGTTTGAGATCATTGTATTTGACATTAAGCAATCAATTATCCAGTTTTATAGTAGTTGGTGAATACTGTAGCGTAGGTTTGCTCATTTTAATGCATATCCAAATGCTTATCTTTGGTAGCTGTCAAGAAATCTTTGAATTGTGGTTCGGTCTCCTTATCGCATCAGCTTGATTATGCCTGCATAGATGTAATGTGATTTGTAGTGAAATTTGGTACTGATTTAAATTAATTTTACAGCTGTAAATACATAGCAAGCTAAACATCCTGCTGGGCAGTCAGTTGGTCACAGAGTTGGCTAAGAGCCCTGTTCCCATGGGGCCACCGTCTCCTCCACCTGCCTCTCATGTCATAAACATTCCTTGTACTACTTGTCTCAGAAGGCACAGTTCTCTTTCTCTCTCTCTCTCTCTCTCTCTCTCTCTCTCTCTCTCTCTCTCTCTTCCCCCTCCCTCCCTCCCTTCCTCCCTCCCTCCCTCTTTCTTCATTTTCAAGACAGGGTTTCCTCTGTGTAGCCTGGGCTGTCCTGGGACTCGCTCTGTAGACCAGGCTGGCCTGGAACTCACAGAGATCCTCCTGCCTCTGTCTCCTGAATGCCGCCACCACCCTTCAGAGCTACAGTTTTTACTTTGTGCAGAGTCACTTAATTCATTCTCTGCGGGTTAATGAGGGGGAAGCACTGTAGATATGAAGAAAGTAAAAGCACACCAGTTTGTTCCCTAGTGTGAATTTACTTTGACCATCATGCAAGTATTTCTTGCTTAAGCTGTGAGGTTACCTTGGTTTTGGTTTGGTTGTTTTGTTTGGAATTCTGTCTTCCCCTTGCCCCCATTCCATTTTGCCCTAAACTGACTGAACCCAGGTCCTTCTTTTTGTTAGACAAGTATTCTACCGCTGACCTAAATCCCCAACCCCTGAGCATGTGTAAATACAACTATTACCTCTACCTTAAAGACAAAGAGCTGGGTTTTGTTTTAAATACCTTTATCCTTTTTAAAATATTCATCATTTTTTATTTCAATTAGTAACAAGCTTGCTTCACATGCCAATCCCAGCTCCCTCTCCCTCCCCTCCTCCCCTGCCCCACACCAACCCCCCCAGCCCTCATCACATCCCCCCCTCTGCTCCCCAGGGAGGTAGAGGCCCTCCATGGGGGATCTCAAAAGTCTGTCATCATCCCAGGCAGGGCCTAGGCCCTCCCCTGTGTGTCTAGGCTGAGAGAGCATCCCTCCATGTAGAATAGGCTCCCAAAGTCCATTCGTGCACTATGGATAAATACTGATCTACTACCAGAGGCCCCGTAGAGTGCTGAGGCCTCCTCACTGACATTCACGTTCAGGGGGTCTGCATCAGTCCCATGCTGGCCTCTCAGCCATCAGTCTGCGGTCCATGAGCTCCCCCTTGTTCAGGTCAGCTGTTACTGTGGGTTTCTCCAGCCTGGTCTTGACTCCTGTGCTCGTCACTCCTCCCTCTCTGCAACCAGATTCCAGAGTTCAGCTCAGTGTTTAGCTGTGGGTGTCTGCTTCTGCTTCCATCAGCAGGCTCTAGGATGGCATATAAGGTAGTCATCAATCTGATTATCGGGAAATGGCATTTAATGTAGCATCTCCTCTGTTTCTTAGATTGCCAGTTGGGGTCATCCTTGTAGATCTCTGGAAATCTCCCTAGTGCCAGATTTCTCTTTAAACCTATAATGGCTCCCTCTATGATGGTATCTCTTATCTTGCTCTCCTCTATTCTTCCCCTGACTCAACCCTCCTGCTCCCTCATGTCCTTCTCACCCCTCCTCTTCTCCCCTTCTCTTTCTCCTAACTCCCTCTCCCCTCCCCCCATGCTCCCAATTTGCTCAGGAGATCTTGTCACTTTCCTCTTCTCCAGGGGACCATGTGTGTCTCTCTTAGGGTTCTCCTTGTTTTCTAGCTTCTCTGGCAGTGTGGATTGTAGGCTGGTAATCCTTTGCTCTATGTCTAAAATCCGTATATGAGTGAGTACATACCATGTTTGTCTTCTTGTGACTGGGTTACTTCACTCAGGATGGTTTCTTCTAGTGCCATCCATTTGCCTTCAAATTTCAAGATTCCATTGGTTTTTTGTTTGTTTGTTTGTTTTTTTCCACTGAGTAGTACTCCATTGTGTAAATGTACCACATTTTCTCTATCCATTCTTCAGTTGAGGGGCATCTAGGCTGCTTCTAGGTTCCGGCTATTACAAATAATGCTGCTATGAACATGGTTGAACAGATGTCCTTGTTGTATGAATGTGCTTCTTTTGGGTATATGCCTAAGAGTGGAATTTCGGGATCTTGTGGTAGACTGATTCCCATTTTCTTGAGTCGCCATACTGATTTCCAAAGTGGCTGTACGAGTTGGCACTCCCACCAGCAGTGGAGGAGTGTTCCCCTTTCTCCACATCCTCTCCAGCATAAACTGTCATTGGTGCTTTTGATTTTAGCCATTCTGACAGGAGTGAGATGGTATCTCAGAGATGTTTTGATTTGCATTTTCCTTATGGTTAAGGATGTAAAAGTGCTCAACATCCTTTATCCCTTTTTTAAATGAATGATTTGAAACTTTCTATGAGAAAAAAATATTATGTAGTCACCTCAGAGACTTTTTCAAGTATGTATGTGTGGCGATGTATTATTTATGATTTATTAAAGCTTGCTTGAGGATTCAGAAAGCAAAGTAAACCTCAAGGTATACACACCTTTAATCCCAATAGCCATAGTTGCTAGCCACACAGTGGTGGAGAGCACCTTTCATCCTGGCACTAGGGAGGTGGAGACAGGAGGATGTGCTGGGCAGAGAAAGGAGAATGAGGAGGAGGAGGTGGAGACAGGAACTGAGAGCTTTTGCCTCTGAGGACGTGTGGAGTCAGGATTGCCATTTCGGCTGGGCAGAAGTGAGAGCTAGTGGCTTGGCTGCTTTGCTTCCCTGATCTTCAGCTTGAGCTTGAGCCCCAGTATCTGTGTCTGGCTTTTATTAATCGTGCTACATGTATGTGAAAGGACACACACGTGAGATAGGCCAGTCTGCAAACGGGCACTGAGAAGGACAACGAGACCCGCACCGTCCCCTGCAGCAGCCACATAAGGAGGGCAGGCTGTCTGCTGAGATGCTGTGTAAGTGTGGGTACACACTGATTTCAAAGTGTAGTCCCCCCAAAGTGTCTTGTTGGCAATCTGTGGATTACTTGTCACAGTGATCTTTTAACATACAGTGTTACAAGCACATTATCAGTGTATCAAGACACATTTAAAATAATCTAGAAATCCCACAGTTTCTTTTGGCCACCTAAGTTGGTGTAAAAACAAACGTGTGTGTGTGTGTGTGTGTGTGTGTGTGTGTGTGTGTGTGTGTGTGTGTGTGTGTGTGTGTGTGTGTATGTGTGTGTGTTCTTCTCACTCTCTACCTTACTTTAAGACAAAGTATCTCACTGAACCTGGAGCTAGGAGCTAGCTGTTTGAGCTCGGCTGACAGGCAAGCACTCACACATGCAGAACTTGCTGTCTCCGCAGCCTCTCCCACACTCCCCAGCCTACAGGGCCCGTGCAGCTTGGCTTGGCTTTTGCTTTTTCGTGGGTGTTGGGCTTCTGCCCAGCACCTTACCAACTGAGCCCCCCCCCCCAACAGTGACTTTATGATGTAGATCACCAGATGCTAGAAAAATATACTCCTCCCTTTTTGTTTTGAAGTTCCTAAACTTTTGGTGACTTCCTATGAAAGAGTAATAAAGAGGGACTAATTGTTACTTGCAAATTGTATTAGGAAACATTTAAATGTCACAGTTTGAATAAATTCTGTACTCCTCCCAAAGAAAATCTTAATACCCATTACCGTTCAAAAAATTTCTGAAGCAGGAAATATTTCTGATTAGTGCTTTCTAATAACTAGCAGATTTTGTTTGTGCCTCTGCATAGTCCCAGCTGTCCTGGAACTCATTATTTAGACCAGGCTGGCTTCAAACTCAGAGATCCGCCTTCCTCCCCATCCTGAGTGCGGGGATTATAGGTGTGTGCCACCACTCCTGACTCTCTAGCATTTAATAACAATTTTATTTTTACCTTAGTATTAAGAGGCTTCTTCCTTAAAGACTTTTAAATTTTACTTTGTATTTTTTTGAAGACAGTTAAATCAGTTTAAATGAATATTCTGCCACACTTTGTATAAGGCAGTGTTTCTCAACTGTTGTGACCCCTTTGAGAGTTGACCAGCCCTTTTACACAGCGCCTAACCATTGGAAAACAGATACTTATATTATGATTCTTTCCTATTTTTGTTTTTGTTTTTAGTTTTTGAGACAGAGTTTCATTGTGTAGCCCTGGCTGCCCTAGAACTCACTCTGAAGAACAGGCTGACCTTGAACTCTGCCTCCCCAGTGCTGGGATTAAAGGCTTTGCACATCACCACCTGGTACATTATGAGTCTTAACAGTATCAAAGTTACAGTTATGAAATAGCATTGAAAATAATTTTATGGTTGGGGTCACCACAACCTTCGTAACTGTTAAAGGGTTGCAGCATTAGGAAGATTGAGAGCCACCTGTATAAGCAAAGTATTATCAAATTGAGCAATAACAGTATCAAAAATCGAAAATTTTGGGAATGACATAGCGGTAGTGATAGACTACTGGAAATTTTAGATGAAAGAGTAGTCTCTGGAGAACCACTCCTGATAAAATTCTATTCCTGGGCTGGAGAGATGGCTCAGTGGTTAAGAACATTGACTGCTTTTCTAGGGGATCCAGGTTCAATTCCCAGCACACGCATGGCTGCTCACAACTGTAACTCCAAGATCTGACATCCTTACTCACACATATATGCAGGCAAAATACTGGAGTACATAGAATAAGGATAGATAAGTTATTTAAAATGATTCTATCTCCTATTGACCTTTTTTGGGTTGTTTGTTTGTTTTTGGTTTTTTGAGACAGGGTTTCTCTGTGGCTTTGGAGGCTGTCCTGGAACTAGCTCTTGTAGACCAGTCTGGTCTCGAACTCATAGAGATCCACCTGTCTCTGCCTCCCTAGTGCTGGGACTAAAGGCATGTGCCACCAACGCCCAGCTTATGGGTTTGTTTTATAAATGCTTTTTTTGACTGTTAAAATATATTAATAGCTGGGCATTGGTGGCGCACGCCTTTAATCCCAGCACTCGGGAGGCAGAGGCAGGCAGATCTCTGTGAGTTTGAGGCCAGCCTGGTCTCCAGAGCGAGTGCCAGGCTCCAAAGCTACACAGAGAAACCCTGTCTCGAAAAACCAATAAATAAATAAAATAATAAATAAAAAATATATTAATAAACCTTTTGTAAGAATCACTTTATTTTGCTAAGAAAACCAAAAAATAATTTCACAGTTTCTAAAATGTATTGTCATTTAATATTTAAATGAGCAAACAATTGAACAGAATTAGCTTTTTTCCTTCCTTTCTTTTTCTTTTTCCATCACTGGGGATGGGAGCTAGAGTTTCTTCTATGCTATGCAAACTACTTGAACTAGCACTTAAAATAATGTTTGTGTTTGTGGAAGTCAGAGGACAGTTTGCAGGATTCGGTTCTCCATAGTGTGGGTCCTGGGGATTGAAGCAGGTTTCCAGGTTCAGCAAGTGCTTGTACTCACAAGCCATTTAGTTGGCCTTAAAGTAACGTTTCTAAAATAAGTTTGTTTTATTTAATTGTGTGTGGTGTGTGTGTGTGTGTGTGTGGTTGTGTGTGTATGTATGTGTGTGTGTATGCATGTGTGTGTGTGTGTGTGTGTGTGTGTGTGTGTGGTGTGTGTGGTGTGTGTGTGTGTGTGTGTGTGTGTGTGTGTGTGTGTGTGTGTGTGTGTGTGTGTGTGTGGTGTGTGTGTGTGTGTGTGTGTGTGTGTGTGTGTGTGTGTGTGTGTGTGTGTGTGTGTGTGTGTGTGTGTGTGTGTGTGTGGTGTGTGTGTGTGTGTGTGTGTGTGTGTGTGTGTGTGTGATGTGTGTGTGTGTGTGTGTGTGTGTGTGTGTGTGTGTGTGTGTGTGTGTGTGTGTGTGTGTGTGTGTGTGTGTGTGTGTGTGTGTGTGTGTGTGTGTGTGTGTGTGTGTGTGTGTGTGTGTGAGTGTGTGTGTGTGTGTGTGTGTGTGTGTGTGTGTGTGTGTGTGTGTGTGTGTGTGTGTGTGTGTGTGTGTGTGTGTGTGTGTGTGTGTGTGTGTGTGTGTGTGTGTGTGTGTGTGTGTGTGTGTGTGTGTGTGTGTGTGTGTGTGTGTGTGTGTGTGTGTGTGTGTGTGTGTGTGTGTGTGTGTGTGTGTGTGTGTGTGTGTGTGTGTGTGTGTGTGTGTGTGTGGTGTGTGTGTGTGTGTGTGTGTGTGTGGTGTGTGTGTGTGTGTGTGTGTGTGTGTGTGTGTGGTGTGTGTGTGTGTGTGTGTGTGTGTGTCTGTGTGTGTGTGTGTGTGTGTGTGTGTGTGTGTGTGTGTGTGTGTGTGTGTGTGTGTGTGTGTGTGTGTGTGTGTGTGTGTGTGTGTGTGTGTGTGTGTGTGTCTGTGTGTGTGTGTGTGTGTGTGAGTGTGTGTGTGTGTGTCTGTGTGTGTGTGTGTGTGTGTGTGTGTGTGTGTGTGTGTGTGTGTGTGTGTGTGTGTGTGTGTGTGTGTGTGTGTGTGAGTGTGTGTGTGTGTGTGTCTGTGTGTGTGTGTGTGTGTGTGTGTGTGTGGTGTGTGTGTGTGTGTGTGGTGTGTGTGTGTGTCTGTGTGTGTGTGTGTGTGCGTGTGTGGTGTGTGTGGTGTGTGTGTGTGTGTGTGTCTGTGTGTGTGTGTGTGTGTGTGTGGTGTACCCGTTTCTGAAGCGGCCAGAAGAAGATGTCAGACAACCTGTCCTGTAGCTGTGGATGCTGTGAGCTGACTGAAGCAGTTGATGGAAATGGAACTCATGTTTTCTACAAGATGGAAGTTCTCTTGCCCACAGAGCCATCTCTCCGCCCCTGAAGTGTAGTACGTTTTGAAGAGCATGGATGTGCAGTTGTCAGAGTAACATTGGGACTTTCAGCAGCCTGGCCACTCCTGATTCCTGTACTTTACCCGGTCAGCCTCTTTCTCTGTAGAGTGACGTTGTGATCTTTTGTCTGCACTTTGTTCCTGATCCGAATGCTAAGCCCTCTCTTTCCCTCTCTCAGAATTTATCAGAATTTCAAGCCATCACTCACATTCTCTTCCTACTCCTCTTTCTTTGTAAAAGATTGAGCCCAGGGCCTTGCCATGCTGAGACAGACTCTACATGGGGCAGCATCTCTCACCAGACATCACATTTAGACTGAAGCTATTTCCATGCCAGCCAGCCAGCCCAAATAACCAGCCAGGATAACGGTATCTGTAGTGCCGTGTTCCATGTCCATATACTTTCTCATTCTTTTAAAGACGTGTTTTGAATTGTGTATGTGCATCCGTGTGGAGTTACGTGACAAATGAGTGCACCTGCCTGAGGATCCAGACATCAGATCCCCTGGTGTTGCGCTCAGTTACAAGCCACCCACATAGGTGTTGGGGATTACGCAAGTCTGCAAGAGAGGAGTTTGTCCTCTTCACCATGGAGTCACCTCTCCAGCCCCTATTATCCAATTTGTATGTCACTCTAATGAGGCAGAAAACGTTAGCCATTGTGTAAATGAGGGACTGGAGACAGATAGTGCATGGCTTTTCTAGAACTCACATTGGAAACTAAGTGGCAAAGCTATATATACAGAACCAACTCCTTCCCAAGCTTTTTTTGAAAAATTTAAATTTAATTTTTATTTTTGTTGTTTTTCAAGACAGGGTTTCTCTGTGTAACAGCCCTGACTGTCCTGGAACTTGAGTTGTAGACCAGGCTGGCCCTGAACTCACAGAGACCTGCCCACTTCTACCTCCCAAGTGCTGGGGTTAAAGGTGTGTGCCACCATGCCCAGCTTCATTTTTATTTCCATGCATCTGAGTGCCTTGCATGAATGCATGTATGTGCAATACACACAGAGGTCAGAGGAAGGTGTTTGATCCCCTGGACCTGGAGTCACAGGTGGTTGTGAGCTGTCATGTAGCGGCTGGGGATTGAACCTGAGTCCTCTGCAAGAGCAGCCATGTTCTTCACCATGGAGCCATCTCTCTAGACCCTCATTTCAAATTACATGTGCTTTGCTTTATATTGCAACTGTCTCATAACCCATATAATAGCTTAGTGTTTTTAAAATGTACGTGCATAACTATTGCCTGCATGTATGCATATGTCCTGCATGCATGTCTGGTCCTGTGCAAGTCAGAGGAAGGCATAAGATCCCCAGGGACTGGAGATGTGGGTGATTGTGAACCACCAGGGGGGTTCTGGAAACTGAACTTGGGTCCTCAGAGAGAGCAAATATGTAGGGGAAGCTGTAGCCATGCCTTCTTAGGGGCTGGCTACAGGAGTACCTGGGCAGGCTTGTGAGGGCGTGGTGAGGGTGAGTAGGGGGACTGCGTTTCGGTTTCGTTTTTCTCTTTGCTTCTTGCTGTACAGACTACCACCGGCTGGCTGGTTCACTCTGTAAGTAAGGCTTTTCCCTATTAAATACCCTTATATTTCTACCTGACTCCGTATTGGTAATTTCCTACTATATCTGGTGTCAGAAGCTGTAAGTAAGGCTTTTCCCTATTAAATACCCTTATATTTCTACCTGACTCCGTATTGGTAATTTCCTACTATACAAATACGCTTAACCACTGAGCCCTCTCTCCAGCCCCAACTGAGCAATATTTATTTGGTGATTAATTGGATTGTTCACTTCTTTTGTACCACACTTTACTGAACTTAATTGTCAACTGTAGACTTGAAAGTGTGTTTATGTTTGTGTAGGGAGTAAAGGATGGAAAAAATGAGAACCAAATACCATTCTTAGCAGAACTGCACATATCTCCTTGACACAAGTGATTTCGTCATTGTGTGAGTATCAGCGTGTTAACACAAATTAAGATGGCTGTGATATCACTAGGCAATAGACGTCACGTAGTTGCTGTCATCTGTGTGATTCAGTCTGTTGACTAAAGCATCCTTGCCGCATGGCACAGGAAAAACAGAATGAAAGAGGCCTGTAAGCACTGCTTACCAAGATGCTTGTCTTCCTAAAAGTGTCATCCTAAAGCTTGGACCCTTTAAAAAGTATCATAGCCAGGCTTACTCCAGTCGTCTCTGTGAGTTCGAGACCAGCCTGGTCTACAGAGTGAGTTCCAGGACAGCCTCCAAAGCCACAAAGAAACCCTGTCTCAAAAAACCAAGACTAGGCAGAGAGCTAACAGGAGCCTTCATTGGATGGAACATCACCCTCTCCATAGTATCTTAATGGCGTTGTTTCCTCTGACACTCACCTGTTTCTTTATTCTGCACGTTGTCTTCCCCAGGGGAATATGCGCTGAATGACAGCGGCGGTGTTTGTCCCATGGCACTGGGAACAATGTGGAACACTTCTGAGCGTTTGAAGTGTTTGCTCAGCAGCTCATTCATATCTTACGGGAAGTGTAGACTTTTGTAACGATTATTTTGTTTCTGTTTTTCAAGACAAGGTTTTTTCTTGGCTGTCCTGGAACTTGTTTTGTAGCCCAGGCTGCCTCCAACTCAGAATCTTCCTAGTGCTGGAATTAAAGGTGTGTTCCACCATCGCTGGTCCAATTCTTCTTCCTCTCCCGCCGCCCCCCCCCCAGGTGCTGGGAATTGAACCTAAGAGCAACCACCTTTAGAAAAAAAATTCATGGGGTACCTACCAAATGTTGATTTAGATGATGTATATGATGCTAACAATGTGTCCACACTACTTCAGTAATTTCAAGAAAGGCATTTGTAGATAGGCAGAAGGTGGGATTTCTAGAACAGTTTAATTTTTTTTCTTACGATGGGTGGTCTTACCAGGCATTGGTGGCCCATTTCTTTAATCCCAGCAGAGGATTAAAGAGGCAGAGGCAGGCTGATCTCAGTGAGTTCACTACCACCCTTGTATAAAGAGTTCCAGGACAGCATCCAAAGCGACAAAGGAAACCCTGCCTGGAACCCTCGCCTCTCCCGCCACCCCCCAAAATGGTCTTGTTATGAAGCCAAGTTGGCCTCTGCTCTCTACCAAGAAACAGTTTAATCTTTTAAATTTTATTTTTTATTATGTATACAACATTCTGCTTGCATGTATATCTGCACACCAGAAGAGGGCACAAGATCTCATTGTAGATGGTTGTGAGCCACCATGTGGTTGCTGGGAATTGAACTCAGGACCTCTGGAAGAGCAGCCACTGCTCTTAACCTCTGAGCCATCTATCTCTCCAGCCCCCCACACAGTTTAATCTTAATAGGGTAATGTTTTAATGTTACTTGCTTTAAGTTTCTGTCTTCTGTCTTATAACCTAAATGAGGTAAGGTCTGGAGATAGAGTCCTTAATAGTAGAGCGCTTGCCTAACCTCCACTGGGCCCTGGGCTCATCCCTTGCAACACACACACACACACACACACACACACACACACACACACACACACACACAGAGAGAGAGAGAGAGAGAGAGAGAGAGAGAGAGAGAGAGAGAGAGAGAGCAATCTCTTTAAATTGTTTTCCAGCCAGGTGTGATGGTGCTTGCCTTAAATCCCAGCACTGGGGAGGCAGAGGTTCTGTGAGTTTAGGGTCAGCCTGGTCTACAGAGGGAGTTCTAGGACAGCCAGGTCTGTCATACAGAGAAACCCTGTCTTGAAAAACAAAACAAAAAAAATTAAAAATTTTTCCTTTAAAATAAAGCTGTAGTTATTGGCATTTTAACCATTATGAAGTCTGAAAGTTGGAAATTTGGAATCTGGGTTCCAGACTTGACAGTTGTATTAGTGTCCACAGGCTTTTAAGCAAAGTGTTAAAGTGTAAATAAGTCATGGTCATTAGTAGATGACTAGTAGTTTGATTTTAGAGAAGAATTTAGACACCCTCCCAAAATGGGCGAAATGACAGAGGACACAGCCCAGTGCTCTTTTTCATGCTGACGCTGGAATAATGTCTATTTGAGTATTGTGATCATGGCTGCTGGGCATCAAGACTCCTGCCTGCAATTCCAGACTTAGGAGGCCGAGGCAGTTGGATCGTGAGTTCAGATCCCACTTGCATTACAGAAAGAAACTTCAAAAAACAAAACAAAAACTTTCAAAAGAATATCATAGCTTGTTAGACCATAGTTATTGAAAGCTTTATGAAAGCTTCTCTTGCTTAAATACCAGACATGTGCACACAAATAGCAAAGAAATCAGAGAACATACAGAAGTATTTTCTAAACTGCCGTTATATAATTGCTGCTATCAGAAAGGCAGAGTTCCTCTATGTAAGAAAAGAATGGGATTCAGATATAAAAGTCTGACAAAGGACCCTTGGCTTGCAGAATGATCGTATGGGGTGTCTGACTCCTTTGAGGGTTGGCCTGGCAGTTACTGGTTTGGGTAATGTTTTGGCAAACTACAATCCAGAGTAAAGACCTTATCAGAAGACCTCCACTGTCGCAAAGTAGTTTGTACAGCTTAAAATGGTGATAAGTTTTTATGTACACGTCATAAATTTCATTGTTTTCATTTTGGGATTTTCTGGGTTTTCTTTGGCTCCAAGTCCTGGAACTCACTGTGTCCACCAGGCAGGCCTCCAGCTCAGAGACAGTCTTGGAATGAAATATGTGTACCACCACACCCGGCTTAAAATAATACTCTTTAAGGTAGACTACAGGGCCGTCTCACCTGTCGTTTTTATTACTTTTTATGATCATTGGTGTTTTGCCTGCATGTCTGTCTGTGTAGGGGTGTCAGAAGCCCTGGATCTAGAGTTACAGACAGGTGTGAGCTGCCACGTGGGTGCTGGGAGTTGAGCCTGGGTCCTCTGGAAGAGCAGACAGTGCCCTTAACCGCTGAGCCATCTCTGCAGCCCCCAGTTTCACCAGTTTAAGTGGCAGAGCGGACATTAGAAACCAAGAATATAAATATACAAATGTTTGTTCTTTAGACATTTGTAGTTTTGTTTTCTTTTTTCTTTTCTGAGACAGGGTTTCTCTGTGTAGTCCTGGCTCTCTATAGACCAGGCTGGCCTCCAGCTCAGAGATCTGCCTGTCTCTGCCTCCTGAGGGCTGGGATTAAAGGCTTGCACCACCACACACCCTGCTTGATTCATTTGTAGCATCTTTGTGCTTGTCTTCTAACCAGAATGGACAGCTTTGAAGGGATCCAATGACTGAGCTGTGTGAAGTAGAGACAGAAATTGAGGCTGACAGAAGAGCCTCTGACTCCTGAGTCAGTCACACGCATTTTGAGAATATTTGCAGAGCAGAGGGGTGTGTCAGTGACCCCAGCTATTCAGGAGGCTGAGGAGAAAGGAGTTTGTTTCGGGGGCTTTTGTTTTTAGTTTGAGGCAGGGTTTCGTGTTGCCTAAGCTGGTTTCAAACTTTCGGTGTGATCCAGGACTGATCTAGAATCCCTGACTGTCCTGCCTCTGTCTCCCAAGTGCTGGGATTACAGGTGAGTACCACATCTCACTGACTCCAGGACCTCGAGACCAGACTGGGTGACACAATGAGACCCCTGCCTATAATCAATAAATCAGATTTGAAGTATGAGAAATATTAGCTGTGTGAAGTCTTGGCTAGCTTAGATCTATGTAGATCTGGCTGGCCTTAAAATTAAAATCTGCCTGACATGTTCCCTGGAGTGTTAGGATGGAAGGCCTGGGCCACCACCACCGTGGTTTTCACTTTTGACAGATTCAAGGTGTGTAAGTAGCATATGCTAACAGGGATGTTGCATAACCATGTTTGCATTTATGTGTGTGTAATTTTCCAAGAATATTACACATTGCATGGCTGTTTACTGAAAGGAAGTTGTTGGGTTTCATGTAATAAAATCATAAAAGTAGCTAACACCTTTAATTTTCACAGTGTCAACAATATTTAAATACACTGCACATCATATTTAATCCACACGGTAGTCCTACAAAGTTGATATTTATATTAACCCCCAATTGACTGATAAGGAAACTGAGACACAGAGTTTAGATCCCGGGCCACACAGCTGGCATGTGGAGTTACCAGAATTCTAATCCAGGAACTCCTGACTCCAGAATTTGTGCTTCAGACAACCACTTCTTTTTTTTTTTTTTTAGATTTATTTATTTATTATATATACCATGTTCTGTCTGCATGTATCCCTGTGCACCAGAAGAGGGCATCAGATCTCATAACGGATGGTTGTGAGCCACCATGTGATTGCTGGGAATTGAACTCAGGACCTCTGGAAGAGCAGTTAATGCCCTTAACCTCTGAGCCATCAATCCAGCCCCAGACAACTTCTTTAAACCACTTCCTCCCTTCCTTTACCTTTTTCCACTCATGGAGACCTACACCATTCTTTTTTGTTGTTGTTGTTCTTTAAAGCTATATATAGTTCTGCCATGTAGCCCAGGATGGCTCGAAACTCACTCTATACCCCAGCCTATTCTAAAACTCAATAGCAATTGTCCTGCCTTAGGCTTCCAAGTTCTGAAATTACAGTACACTGCCGTACCTGGCAGACTTAATGACTATTGGATATACTTAGGTTTGAGGTGAGACATTCAACTGTCAGAAGCACTAGGAACACAGCATAAAAGAGCCTTATGTTGCTTATTCTTGGGTAGGAGTGTGGGGACTGGAAGCCATGATACAAATTCATTATGAGAAACATCAGGACTTAACACGACCTGTTCAAAGAGTAAATACTGATGGAAAAGGTTTTTAACAGGCGCATCATTAAAACAGTAGGTGATCTGTTCTCAAGTATTTGAGATTATCTGAATCCATTCATTAATTTATTGAGACAGGGTTTCTCTCTGTAGTCCAGGCTGGCCTCAAACTTGCTATCCTCGTGCTTTAGCCTTCTTAGTGACCTAATTTGAAATAAATTTCTTCTGAGTAATCCTAGAAGTCATCCCAGACCTGCAAGTCTATATACAGAGACTGATTTGTGACTTAGAAAAAAAAAAAAAGCTAGGGTTTTCTTCTGTAGTCGAGGCTGGCCTCCAGCTCACTGAGTACCCTAGGCTGATCTTCCGCTGCCTCAGTCTCTTGAGTGCTGGGATGTTGGCATGAACCATTACCACAGCTGGGATTTGTTTTTGTTTTTCAGGAGTACTAAACTAGAAAAAGGTGGGATCAGTGGAATGATGTGTTATACTTGTAGGTTTGGGGGTTTAAATGCCATCTTCTGTGTTCAAATACTTTTTCTACAATCACTGAAGCATAATACCCCAAGCAAGGAAGCCTGATTAAAAGACAAAGTAGAGTGGTGTTTCCCTTCTCTGTACTATTGCATGAAAACTTGGCTGCTTTAACTTTCATAAAATGATCACATTTAAGCTTTTTGATAGATATGGAAAATAAATCCATGCTCTTCTGAGTACTGAAATTCCTGGTGTGAGACATCTAGCTTCAATACTGTAATAAAACCGAGAGAAGTGTAGTTTCATGTCAACTTACCAGTTAATAGTAAAATAAGAACCTTAAGTGCTAGCCCTACTTTAATACTTGGACAAAAATATATTAGCCTTTAATTTTAAGGGGGAAAGCATGCCAGTTACCACTTGTAGTTTCTCTTCTTTGGATATTCTCTCCCATTGCTACACACACACACCAGTATCAGCAAGCAGATACTTAAAATATCTGGTGTGTGCATTTTCAAAATAGCAGTCTCATGGTGACTTTTGATAATATCTTCTCCCAGATTCTCTGGATTTGACAAGTCTTTTGATATTGATGTTTGTTGATGGCTCACTAAGCTCTGGCTGTAGAGGCCAGGTGTGCCAGGTTCCCATCAGCAAGGTGCTGTGGGAGGGACTTGGAGAGCTAGGAAGTTGTTATAGCTGTGCAGCAAAGGTAAGCCTTCAGAAGTGCCGAGTCATCAAGTGTTAGCCAGCAGAGGGGCGTTTCCATTGCCTCAAGTTTTCAGTGTATTCTTATCAGGCAGGGCCACTCCTTTCCCTTTGGGCCCCCCACCCCTGCCCCGCCCGCCCCCGCCCCGCGTTTCCAGAGGGGTTGTAAATGCAGTGTGAACTGAGTGCATTTCTTTGGACATTGTCTTAGCAATCCATCTTTTCAATATCCTATGAAATGGTGTGGCTGCAGTATAGTCAGTGGTGAGGGCGTGCCTAGTAACTGTATCCAAGGCCTTAGTTTCGCTAAGAAACTAAGTTCACCTAGAAATGGGAACATTTTGGGAAAAGATTGAAAACCCATATAAGAGATAAAAGATGAATTATATACATTCAAAATATTCTCATTTATTCAACATACATTGTAGGAGAAAGCATCACATGACATACAAATGTAAATGCGATTTAAACTTTGTTGATTAAAAAATTACAGCAATTTGCAAAAAAAATTACAGCAATTTGCAATAAATGTTTTTTGAAAGAATTAAAAGAAAATATACTGATAGTAACAGGGAATACTAAAAAAAAACGGGGGGGGGATTTCCCCCCAGGTTTTCAAAAATCTTTGTCATTAAGTACATATTTAAAATGAGGGGAAATGTGCTTTAAAGTAGTTGTCACCTTGATGCATACCCAGGTTTTAAGCTGATTCAGGGTGAGATTTACTGTGAACCTGAGCCTGTTGAAATGTGAGCCTCCCGAACCCTCCTGCTTTAGGCAAACAGTAACCCTTGGAATGGGATCTTACGTTTCACAATAAGAACACAGACAATGAGCTTTTACAAATAATGAATTATTAAATGTTACCAAAAACTAGTTAAAATCACTCTCCAGTCATTTACGTTAAAATGCTGCTTTTTTATTTTATTATAGCTTTTCAACCATGTGAAATTTCATATAGTGACCGCCCCTCACCGTTCAGATTGAAAGCCCCCTGGAATTTTGAAAATGACCCAAATTATTTGAAGACTTTAAATGTAAATACCTCATGGTTTAGTCCTGCTGTTGTACAGCTGGGTAACTTGAAATTGGAATACCTACAGTAAGTTCAGGGCTTTTCTATTTGTATAATTTCTTTAAGATGGGATACCTAATGGCTTTAATTATTTCTGTTGCCTCTTTGCCTGTGATGAAGTAAATGCATCTCTGGTTCAGGCATTCTGTGCTGAAATACTGGTTTGTTAAATCCACAGGAAATGAGATGGGAGAGCCAGAGGAAAGGGAATGGTTAACCATGGAGGAGGGACAGGCCCAGCACTTTGCCTAGAGGCCGCTGGGAAAGTGACGTCCTGTAGCATTTGCTGTTCTAGAAAGTGCAGAGACACGTAGTGAGAATGGGAGGGCCTAGAAGGAGGCCGTGTCTCTCTAGTGTGGGGTATATTTATCCGTAAGAGACGCTGCCTGCTGCCTGCTGCCTCCAGACAGCGGAGCCGAGTCGCTGATTGCTTTAACTTTTAAGATAGCCAGCTTGCCTTATTTTCTCAGAATCGTTGTATTGCTAAGACTGGAGACGCTGTTTTCTTTTACAAAGGGAAAGCTAAGTTCATTTCAAGGCATTCGAAATGGGGAAAGACTATTATTACATTTTGGGAATTGAAAAAGGAGCTACAGATGAAGACATTAAAAAGGCTTACCGAAAGCAAGCCCTCAGATTCCACCCGGACAAGAACAAATCCCCGCAAGCAGAGGAGAAATTTAAAGAGGTCGCAGAAGCCTATGAAGTACTGAGTGATCCTAAAAAGAGAGAGATATATGATCAGTTTGGGGAAGAAGGTAAGCTGCCCATTTCCCTTCCTTTGGCCCTGAATCTCACCTTTTTCTCTCTCAGCCTCCTGGTTATCTTTAAATTAGATCGGCAGGCATACCTGAAATAAAAAGGGAAATAACTGATTAAAAACAAGGTTTTATTCCTGATTATTTGAGTGAGCTATGAATGAAGTGTTCATGTTTGTTTTTTGTTTTGTCTTAAATAATATTGTATTATACATATTCTACTGTTAGACTTACAGTTTTAGCACCTTATTTTTTAAAAGAAATTTTAATTAAATTCCTGTGCTGAGGAATGAATTGTTTAAAAGTCTTATGCAACCTGCGCTTTTTTAAAAAAATGGATTCCCCCCCCCCCCAGAATTAATAGTCTTCAGTCACTTAAAATCTTAAAATTGTCAGTTCAAATTCTGGGTCCTTTATATTTTATTCAGAAAAACAAGAAGGGTTTTTTTTTTTTTTTTTTGCCTTTTTAGAGCAAAGCTAGTTGAGACTGAACAAGACAGAGTCGTGTGTCTTAGACACAGAAGGCACAGGCATTTAGCGTCTAGTTGTTTTTGGCAATCTGCCTAGAGAAGAAAGAATTTTCCTGATGTCATAAAATACCAGAACAAGTTTTTTAGCTTAATTGTAAACAGTGATTGAGTGCCAGGCAACAAGGTCTCAGAGTTTGGTTTTCCTTTTTAACCTAAAATGGCCACCTGGTTAGAACAAGGTCTGATTTTCCTTGAGTTAACTATCCTTTCTGACATTTTACTATCTATGTGAGAGGAAAGTGTGCACCCCCAATCTTCCCTCCCGAGGTGGGGGGCGTTCCCTCTGCCACACTCTCCCCCTGCCTTCTGAGACTAGAACTTAGTGAGTGAGCACAGGAAACGGGAGACCTTTGAGAGTCTCCTTTTATCGATGTGGACCCTAAACCAGGTTTGTCCAGCATCTCCATGAAATGTATGCATAAACTAGAACCTTTCCATTGTCAGTGAGCAGCAACAGCTGCTTTAACTCATGTGAGCTTGGGTTTTTAAATTTAAAATTGGGACTAACGCACTTTCATTACTTTCCTTCAAATGTCTTCCAAGTCACCGTGGCCATGGACACAGTTTTGTTTTCCTTCTGTTTATAGCATTTAACATCAGATTTCCCTAATTAGAAATAAATCCTTCAAACAGAGCCGTGGCGTGGCCCCTGGCTTTGCATTAAGCAAGCTGAATTGGTAGTTCAGTGCAGCAGTGCGGAGGTTCTTTTCTCCTGTTTTGTTTTTTTGCTCAGAGAACCAAGAGTTAAGGTTTATGCTGCCACCTTTGGTAGTGGTGCAGATGTACAGTGTCGGGTTCTTACAAAGTGACTAATTGAAAACAAGCAAGTAGTGGACAGTGGAGCCTCTCTATTCCCCTCCGTCACACCACTGCTGTGGTAGGACAGTCTCAGGAGCGAGCAGGATCCTCAGACAGCACCAGACAGACTCTGCTGAGAACCTGGAGAAGAGAGAGGTTCTGTGAATCCCCACGAGAGCCACTTCCGTCTTACTGACTCCCAAGTGCATCTCTCCTGTGACTCGCTTGTTAACACGTTTGACGTTAGATTTTCAAGTCACCAAAATGGTGCACTTGAGTCTTCAAGTCTCCTTTCGGCAGTGCTTTTCTTGAGTAATTCCCCTCCACCCCACATTACTTTGATATATTTTTTACTGATCATTACCCGTGACTTAAATTTTGAAAAACTGAGTCATGACTGCCTGTATGCCCTGAATCTCTTTTATTCCTGGTGCTCGTAGCCCAGATGAGTGTCATAAGCACTAAAGGAGCATGAGGCACGATTGTTTTCTTACAGCATTGCAGTACCATGCAGTTACAAGCTATTTGAAAATACAGGAGAAGGAAAATTGTTGAGTTTTTAGAATTCTTCCTTCACAGAAGAGTGGTTCATTTATCTGTAGAATAGCACACTGTTGTTTTAGAGCCCTATGGGGTGGGAGTGTGTGTAGCTCAGTGTCCCAGCACTTGACAAGTATGTAGGAGCCCCTGCTCTCAGTCCTTAGCACCTTCCTTACAAAAATCTCCTGTCAGTGTGCTGTGTAGGAATGTGAGGAAGGCTTTTTCTCTTTCTCCTGTTCTCACTGTCTGTGCTTTATAGTCCTGGGTCCATAAGCCTCTCCAGTAGTGAGAAATACTGAATCCTAAAACTGGAAATACTGACTTACTAGCCAGCATACTCTTCCATCCCATTGTCACTCCTGGAGCTAGATTAGAAATAAGGAACTGTGGACCGAGAAGTGTATGAGATAATGCCAAATGTCTCTATTTGGGAATTAAGAGACCAACAGACCATTAGTCTTGTTTGTTCTGTTCCTGGGGATCTACAAAAGGAAAACAAAACAACACATTTTCTCAAACCAAGACATATGCCTGGCTATTCACCGAGGCCCCATCAAGCGTCCTGCATCAGAGCATCCGAAAGTCACATAGGTTAGCAAGTGGCTAAACAAAAGTATATATCCTAATGGGGTGCTTTGGGGCAGTTAAAAGTGCCCATTTAATGAAATATGTCACAACTGGATGAACCTTGAAAAATACACTGGGTGAAAGAATCCTGGTACAAGAGACTATACATATTATATAATTAATTTTTTGTGAGATGTCTGGAAAAGAGCTTTATAGAGATATCTGAACCAGCTTGCCTGGGGCTGGAGGGAGAGATAGGCATAAGCTGTACGAAGCAGAGAACACTTCGGAATGGTGGCCGATTCCACAATGGATTGTGGTGACAGTCATTAAACTTTGTAAATTCATTACAGTTGAACTGCATACAAGTTAGTTTTGTAGTGTAATCTACATATTAAATAATATATCAGTTCTTTCCACAAGCAAAAATTTGAAAATAACCATGGAACTACAGACATTTAAGATTGGATTCTGACATATTCTCTGTCCTGAGGTTTTGGGCTTGGTTAAGTGGAGGTGAACACAGTTTGCATTAAGCAGTGAAGCTCTTTTTCTCTGTTGAGTAAGAGAGATGGCTCTGTGGATAAAGGTTGACTTGATCCCACACCCTGGGACCTACGTGGTGGAAAGAGGGAACTGACTCCTGAAGGTTGTCCTCTGACTTCTATATGCACACCATGGTATGCACATATCCACACACAGACCGGTGACCACAAGTAAATGCAACATAAAAATGTGAAATAAAGACATAAAATTTGTTTCCCTCCAAACACATCTTGGAGGGTTCTGTGTTTCTGATATCTCTTCTTCTGTCTTCACTTGGCCTGTTGATTACTGCTCACTAATGTTCTTCAGTTGCTGGAGTAGTTTCATGTCTTTAAACTGTTTTGGCATATTAACCTTTGCCTAGTTTACTGTTCTCCTTAAAGTAGCTAGTCACCTCTTTGTTTTCTGTGTTCTATAGATGCATAGGTTTCTTGGTTCTTGTTTATAACTGGAAAGTTCTGCTACAAATAGAAACATTTGACACATTCCATCTCCTTAAAGTAAGAGTTCGTAAACCCCATCATGTTCCCTTTGCAAATCCAGTTCTGGTTTAGTGTTTCTTCTTTTCATAATTGTTTGTCAGACAACTAAGCCGTTGCTGTGAGGAGTGTCCCCAGAATGTTTCGGTTTTGCATATTAAGTTAGCTAGTGGATTTGAAGCTCAGGTAGAAGGGGAATTAGAGTCTATTCCCTGACTAGACAGTGTCTAGAAAACATTTCAGAGCGGAGAGTATCCAGCCTGATGTTGACTGTTTTTATTGGGAGTTGCAGCATGCACAATTAGGGTTAACTATCTAGTTGGTGATGTTCTTGCTGCAGTCAAGTGTGGAGCAGTGCAGAAGATAAGAAGTTCATGTCACAGTCCAGCAGCATTTTGTGGGATCTCCTCCTTATTGAAGTAGCTTCATTCCTTGTCTGACCTACACATATGACTGTTCTATGTCTAGGAAAATCTCAAGGTTGAATTTTTGTCTGTTCTGATGAGTAAGTCACTTCAGGCTGTGTGTAAATTTTCTCACAGACTATAGTACTGACTGAATTACCATTTTTGGGAGCAAGGGAAGAGGTTTTAGGGAAAAGCCAAGCCTATGATGTAATACTGAAAATGTTATTCTTTCTTTTCTGTTATGTGACCTTTAGAGAACTAAGGGTAGGCAAGCTCATTTACCCAACTGGTAAATTATTAGACTTTATGAAATCTGCAGGAAAAGGGTTACAGTTATTGAAGTAACTTAAGTCCTCATTTAGTTACCTTGTCGTGACTTTGAGTTCTATACTTATTCTATCATATAAGAAAGTCCGTCATCCACTTTTTCACATTTAGTGTTATACTTGTACTAAAAGGAAGACTGAATGAGCCGTATGCATCCCACTACTACAAGCCAAACCCCAACTACTGTGTGGATTCACCATTCATGTTCCCTCTCTACCCCCAACACACACACACACACACACACACACACACACACACACACATACATAATAAAAGCAGACTATACAGTAAGCTGTGAAAATGAAGTCTCGTTGGAGTTCACAGTGATTAAATTTCATGCAGGGTGTGCATTCTGCTTTTGCTTTGTCTTCTTTAGACTGACCCTCAGAACACCTCCTTTAGTTTCAACTTAGGAGGACTTTAAGGACCAGTTGATTTTCTTCATTCAGTAGACTGATTTCTGTCATTTTCAATCCCATACTTATGAGCAATGCAAAACTTAGTAATATATTTTCCCTGTCCTCTAATTACTCAGTTTGGGATGTAAAAAATCTCCCAGTTTAAACTAGTTTTTCATAGTTCTGTAATCTTCATTTCCCTCCTTCCTTTCTGGTCAGGAATTCCTCTAAGGCTCCTCCAGAAGTCTTTGCCAAGATTGGCCTCCTAAAGCATCACTGTGTTGTTTTGTGGGCCTGAGTTGAATCTTCCTTTGGGATGTGGTAGGGGATATATATATATATATATATATATATATATATATATATATGTATGTATGTATATATATATATATATATATATTCTTTGTCAGCCACATGTTACTTTATTGATCCTTTGGGCCAAGGGTCACAGTGCTGCAGTCAGACAGAAATAACAAGCCCAGGCCACATGCTAGAAAGACCCCAGGCTCTTGATTTCACTCCTGGTTCTGTATGCTTTGAATCAGGATGCAATAAGGTAGAGCTGAGAAGTCTTGCTGTCTAAGATAATAATCATCTAGTGTCCACAAAAACGCTTCCCACACTGCCCTCTTTTTTTAGAACTTCTTCCCCTTGCTGCTAAGAAATAGTTCTATTTAGTTCTTAAGAAGTAAAAGGGCCTGGCTGGGGGCTGGAGAGGTGGCTGAGCTCCTTTCTCAGTGCCCGTGGAAGGAGGGCTCATGGCCTCTGTCTGTAACTCTAGCTGCAGGGGACTTGATGCCGATGGCCTTCATGGGCACCTGCACTCATGTGTACATACCTGCACACACACACACACACACACACAAACACACACACACACACACACACTCACACACACTCACACACACACACACTCTCACACACACTCACACACACACTCACACACACACTCTCACACACACACTCACACACACTCACACACACACACACACTCACACACTCACACTCACTCACACACACACTCACACACTCACACACACTCACACACTCACACTCACTCACACACACACTCACACACTCACACACACTCACACACTCACACTCACTCACACACACTCACACACTCACACACACTCACACACACACACACACAGAGAGAGACACACACACTCACACACACAGACACACACACACACCACACTCACACACACTCACACCACACACACACACACAGAGACACACACACACACCACACACACACACACCACACACACACTCACATACACACTCACACACACAGCACACACACTCACTCACACACAGCACACACACACACACACACACACACACACACACACACGTCTCCACATAATTAAAATAATAAAACCTTAAAAAACAGCAAAAGAAATGAAGTAAAGCTACTTAGTATGAATACGCTGTTACTTATTGATTACATTAATTAGTTATCATGGCACTTAAGGATTTAGATTCTTTGTTAATTATTAACTTTATTTCATCTTTAAAACTCTTTGTAATATTTCAGTATTCTAGGACAGTAGCTTTTGATGTAAAGGATCCTCAGTTTCCTTTTATTTTCCATATTTATTATGAAACAAAGATTCTGGAAGAAACCCCTAAAGCTAAAAATTTGGAGGATCGATTTGAAAGCTAACCCTCTGACTTAGGGTGGCTCTTCTGAAGCTGTGTGACTGTTCTGTTTAATTATAATACTGCTTCTGACCATAGGTGATAAGTCAAAGGTTATTAGCAATACAACTAGCAAATGGTTAACTGTCTGGGGTGCAGCCCTTCCTAATCCCTTTCTCTCCCCTCCCCCCAGGGCTGAAAGGAGGAGCGGGAGGTACTGATGGACAAGGCGGTACCTTCAGGTACACCTTTCACGGAGACCCTCATGCCACGTTTGCAGCCTTTTTTGGAGGTTCCAACCCCTTTGAAATTTTCTTTGGAAGACGGATGGGTGGAGGTCGAGACAATGAAGAAATGGAAATAGATGGTGACCCCTTTAGTGCCTTTGGATTCAGCATGAACGGATATCCCAGAGACAGGAATTCTGTGGGACCCTCCCGTCTCAAACAAGACCCTCCTGTTATCCATGAACTTAGAGTATCACTTGAAGAAATATTTAGTGGCTGTACCAAACGCATGAAGATTTCTCGTAAAAGATTAAACCCTGATGGAAGGAGTTACAGATCTGAGGACAAAATTCTCACCATCGATATTAAAAAAGGGTGGAAAGAAGGCACCAAAATCACTTTTCCAAGGGAAGGTGATGAAACACCAAATAGTATTCCAGCAGACATTGTTTTTATTATTAAAGACAAAGAACACCCCAAATTTAAAAGAGACGGATCAAATATAGTTTACACCGCTAAGATCAGTTTGCGGGAGGTAAGTTGCTAAGACTAAAGAGACATGTGCTGCTGACTGCTCGTGGGAGCTCTCTGTGCAGGAGCTGGCTCTTCCCCAACTCTGCCTGTTTTATTCCTTGTAACAGTTCTCTACACGTGCTACTATTGCATCTTATGGATGACATCATAGCTGCTAAATTTAGTCACTGATGTTAATAATAATGTAAACGTCAGTTTTAAGAGCAAACTTGATTAGCTACTTGATGGCCCAGTGTTGGGTTAGCTGGTTTTAGGCTGTGGGTCTGTGAGATCTGCATTAGAAATCCCACCTCTTTGATCCAAATAGGTTGTTGCAGCCTTTAATACAGTTCCTCATGTTGTGGTCACTCCCAAGCATAAAATTATGTTTGTTTCTACTTTACAACTGTAATTTTGAAACTGTTATGAATCATAATGTAATTATCAGTGAAAAGGCCTTCTGACCACCCCCATACGGGGTCTCCGCCCACAGGCTGAAAACCACTGGTTTATGCAGTTCTGAAATGATTAGTTTGGAGAAGATTTATATAACAAGCATTAAAATATGACAAGCATATAACATAATGTATAATACTACCACTTTATTACAGACCTTGAGTCCTTATTTGCACCACTTCTCAAGGTCAGTTGTATCCCATGACATGGGGTCCTGTCCCTGTCTAAATCTTGAAGACCTCCATATATTCCTACCATGTATTTCAAGCTAGCTTAAAAGGTAGGAATCTGGCTTCCACCCCCAAATATGTTTTCCTTTCCCTGAATTTGATGTTGTCACTTTGTCCAGTTTCTCTGTGTGTTAGAGCTACACTCTGATCACTCAGCCTTCCTTTTGTCCCAGTGCCTGCCGCTAGCAGCCGTGTTTAGTTTAGGCACTGGGTAGTCCCAGTCAGTAAGGAGCTGGTCTGTGTGCCCTTTCTGTCAGTCACTGATTCATGCACAGGTCTCTGAGTCCCATGTGCATTTCTGGAGGAAAGTCTTGCTCATGGTCCTGCAGTAACTCAGCAGGGACTGTACGGCATCCAGTGGACTCTCCAAGACAGCTGCTCCTGTTTTGCTCAGTTCTAAGTTCTTCCTTTTCTCCCATTCGGATCCCTGCCCCTTGAATATTGACAGCTTCAAACTGTTCACTTCCTTGGGTACTGTGAAAGACACCTTTTGCTTCTCTCTTCTTTCTTCTCCTTCCTCTCTCTTTCTGTCTCTTTCTCCTTCCTCTCTCTTTCTCCTTCCTCTCTCTCTCTCTCTCTCTCTCTCTCTGGTAACATGTGGTTATGCTCCTCTTGAACAGATTTTCTAGAACAGGAAAAAGATTGTGTAACTATTGTAATCCTTTTGGAAGTTAAAAACATCACCTCCAGAGTGTTAACCCACCCAGCATATTTTATATTTTCGAGTTTGGGAGTTTTTGTTTATTTTTTTTTTTTTAACTTCATTTTATGTGGTCCACTTTAGGCATTGTGTGGCTGCTCAATTAATGTGCCAACGATGGATGGAAGAAATATACCTATGTCAATCAGTGATATTGTGAAACCTGGGATGAGGAGGAGAATTATTGGATATGGGCTGCCGTTTCCAAAGAACCCTGACCAACGCGGTGACCTGCTGGTAGAGTTTGAAGTGTCTTTCCCTGATGCCATATCCTCCTCCTCCAAAGAGATCCTTAGGAAGCACCTCCCTGCCTCGTAGGATGAGAAGAACCCTGCTACTCATATTTTGATAAGACACTGAAAATATAAGAGGACTGGCACGGCAGTGGACGGATGTGAATTCTGTATAGAGATGTGTAAACTGCTGAGGGTTCATTAAATTGCATGGCTAGAGACGGCTCAGATGGGCAAAGTGGATTTGTTTTTCTTTTTTTACAGTAGCGATGGAGAAGAGAAACCACTCACTGTATTGTAGTTTATTTCTCCCAAACCAGAAACTTTTAGCATTTCATTTCTTAGTGACAGTTGGCTTTGTGGTCAGTAGATGTACTTCTAGTAAAGTGCTAGGGTACCCAAGTACTTTATTGTGTGTCTTTAAGTGATTAATGTGTTAGACGCTCTCAGTAGAAATTAAAACTCTTACCTGTACATGTAATATTCAGAGGAGAATAAAAGTCAAAATCACATGGACATGTCATCTAGGTCACCTTCAGAAATGCTCTTTTGGGCCGGTACCAGGAAAAGAACATATATTTCATATATACATATATTTCACCATTGTGACTTCTCAAGTATGCACTTGCATTTCTCAAGAGCGTGGTTGTGATGTTCTTAAAGCAGCCCTCTTGAAAAAAGATGACGAATGACAGTTTATCTCCTGTGAGAATCCCAATCGCCCATGTTAATGATATTTTACCATAGTCCATTTTAAATGGGCTCCTGTACTTTCATGCAAGTTTGACTATATATCTTGAACTGAATACAATAAGCTCATTTTCTTGTTCATTAGTTTAAGATAATTTGTTTAATAACATTTGTTTTTAGAGGAAATGTTTAAGATAATTTGTTTAATAACATTTGTTTTTAGAGGAAATGTTTAAGATAATTTGTTTAATAGCATTTGTTTTTAGAGGAAATGCTGTTACTTGGCATTAACTTCCCATTTACAATCTTCCATCCTCATAATATGCTGTGTGCACCTTACATCATTTCCCCAAGGACACTGAGCTACCACTATGATTTCAAACCAAATATGGACAGAATAGACACTACTGCTGCTCATGGGCGTGTTGCTACTAGCTGTTGTGCATATAAATATTCTACTTTTTCATGTATATAGATTGTGTTTCCTGGTGTTTTAATTTTTTAAATATATTTACATTTAAAATTATTCTGTCTTCTGTCTTCTATCTATCAAAAGTGATGTTATGAAGTAGGTTTTTTTTGTAAATCAATTTTCAGAATAATGCATATTCATACATAAACATATGGTATGTTGTATGGGCACTATAACTTTTTAGTAGAGTGTAAAGTGATTTAGAAATTTGATACAAGTTATAATAAGCATATACCTTGAGACCTTGTGGCTTTATTGAAATAGAATTCTCATAAGATAAAATCCATGCTAAGCGCCCCTCTGCTTTTGGTGCCAGTGACTGAATGCAGAGCTCCTGCACACCAAGAGCCTCTGCCTTTGCGTCCCTTTCCTCGTGTAGTTAGTGATTTATTATATTCATGCAACTGTACGGCCGTCACCACTATCTAATTCCCATGAAAAGGCCATCACTCCTGTTCTTCCCTTTCAGATCCTCAGATCCTGCAGGACTGACTAATCTGCTTTTCGTGAAGTATGTTTCAGTCCTAAGTGTGTCATACAAACAGAGTCAATTAGCATCCGGCTCTTTCATGTAACTTCATTCACTTAGCGTAGCACTGTTTGCAAGATCCACTCTGGCCTCATTATCAGTAACTTTATCCCTTTTTGTGGCAGGTCATGTACTTGGGTGGAATACCACTCTGTTGACCGCCTCAGTGGTGTTCTAGGCATTTGGGTTGTATCTACTCTGGCTTGTATGAATAATGATTCTGTGAACATCTGTGAGCAGATTTTTGTGTGGGCAGAACTGACTACATTCTCTGGGATACATACTTGAAAGTGGAATTGTTGAAAATAGCTACATACATTAGTTGCAAATGGAAAATTAAAAAAATGCCAGAGAGTTGAGGTAATCATAGCGTCTCTATGAACATCATGGAAATTCTCTTACAAATATGAAGAGCTAAAGTCTCTGGGTAATCCTTGTACTTCATATTTGAAACCCACAGTCTCTGAGTATTGAGTTGTTTGTTTTTTTGTTTTGTGTGTGTGTTTCTTTTGTCTGTCTGTTTTTGGTTTGCAGGGAAGAACGGGGCTTTTCATGGGAATTAGATAGTGGTGACAGCTGCACAGTTGTATGAATATACTAAATTACTAACTACACGAGAAAAGGGAAATGAAGAGGTGGAGGGGGTGTCGCTCCATGGTCAGAGGCACTTGGTAGGGTCTTGCTATGTAACCTTGACTGTGTGGTACTCCTGTGTAGCTCGGGTTGGCTTTAAGTTTATGACAGCCTTTCTTCCTGCCTCACAGGGGTGCTGGAATAACAGGCATGCAGTGTTCACACAACATCTACCTTGAACCAACAATTACTACTATCTTATTGATTATAAACATAAGTAATCTTTCAGTTAAATGTTTTTTAGTAGACAGTTATTCTAGTAGTAGACTAGTGTTCGTATCTATCAGGGTAAGGTGGTGTTTAATGGCCGTGGTAGGACAAATTACAAAGCTGTATAAATTTACAGGAAGCAATGCTTCAGAGTGTGGTGTGCACCCAGTTTCTTTTGGTTAAATGTAAGTAAAGTGTTGCCGGGTGCACACGCCTTTAATCCCAGCACTCAGGAGGCAGAGGCAGGCGGATCTCTGTGAGTTCGAGACCAGCCTGGTCTACAGAGCGAGGCCAGGACAGCCTCCAAAGCCACAGAGAAACCCTGTCTCGAAAAACCAAAAAAAAAAAAAAAAAAAAAAAAAAAAGTAACTAAAGTGTTAAAATTTTCTGATTTACATTATGAGAGTCCTTTTTATTAAAAAAAAAAAAGTTCCTTTTAGGGCTCAGAGGTTAAGGCCCTTGATGCTCTTGCTGGTGGTCCTGGGTTTGGTTCCCAGAACTCACTTGGTGGCTCACCGCATCTGACTCGAGCACTGGGGTCACCGGGCACTCAGGGGTACACTGGCACACATGCAGGCAACACATGCACATGCCCTCTTCCATCTTTAACAAATGTTTACTAGTCCTTGTGTAGCTGAAATAATTTTACAGTATAACAAATCCAGGAGAGCCACTCATTAAAGATGTTTGTCTTTCTACAAAATGTGTTTTGTATGTTAAAAAGAACACACATATCCAAGGATTCTTATGGCTTGCCAGGGCAAGTGTTTAGTCTGGTCAGCTCAGGAGTTTCTGAACAGTCTTCTTAGGACACACACTTAAGACACTCGTTCTTCCTTTGCACTCCTGTCCCCCCCCCCCCCCCGTGTGATGCTCAGCACCTCACGGCCTGAAACCATCAGGGTTTTGATGTCCACATTAGCTCGTCACTCGGCCATTATTAGTCCGTCTTGGAAGCAAGAAGTGAACAAGCCTCCTCTTGTTTTATTTTTAGGAAACTGTCATTGGAATAGTTGTGATGGATAAAATGAAATTTGTGTAAGTGATTCGACTCAGTAAACGGCCTTGATGGGGCTACTCTTCTCATATTTCAGGAATAGTTCCCTCAGTCCCAGAGTCACAGGGAACATGGTTTTTACTCAATAAGTATGATGTAGTATGGCTGTCTGTCTTCACAAACAGAGATACGTGTGTGTGGCTGTAGGTGAACATGCATGTGTGTGTGCAGGTGAACATGCATGTGTTTGTATGTGTGCAGCTAAACATGCATGTGTGTGTGTAGTTAAACATGCATGTGTTTGTATGTGTGCAGCTAAACATGCATGTGTGTGTGTAGGTAAACATGCATGTGTTTGTATGTGTGCAGCTAAACATGCATGTGTGTGTGTAGGTAAACATGCATGTGTTTGTATGTGTGCAGGTAAACGTGTGTGTGTGCAGGTGAACATGCATGTGTTTGTATGTGTGCAGGTAAACGTGTGTGTGCAGGTGAACATGCACGCATGTGTCGTGTGTCCACATATATGTGGAGGCCAGAGATCAGTTGATCTTGTGCATTTGCCCTCAGGCACTGTCTAACTTGTGTTTTCAGTCAGGGTCTCTCATCAGCCTGGAACTTGCCAAGACTGGGCTAATTAGTGTGCCCCAGGGATTCTGGCCTCTGTTCCCCAGGGCCAGGATTACAGGTTGCAACATGCCAGTTTCTTATGAGTACTGTGGATCAAACCCAGATCCTTGTTCTCACATGCAAGCACTTTACTAACTGAGCCATCCCCCAGACCTAAAATAGGTTATTTTTATTAGTACATAATAATCCATAATTATAATGTACCCTGTATCAATTTAAAAAATGTACTCCAATATTGTTTTCAAAATACTATAAGGTTGTATCCAAACCTTTATTAAACTATACAAATTAAGAGTTTGAAAGGGTCTGTGAGCGCCAGCAGGGGACAGCACTTCCTGCCAAGCCTCATGACCTCAGCTGGTCTCTAGAATCCACATGGGAGGAGACCACCAACTCCTGAAAGCGTCTTCTGATGCCCTCACTCAAGCCGTGGCACACACACACCCCAACACAACAAATAAAACAGTCCTGGACATGGTCCCCAGCACCACATAAAACTGAGTGTGATTGCATCCGCAATCCTAGCACTGGGGAGGCAGAAGGTTCAAGAGTTCCAGGCTGGGTCTGGAGCGAGGACTCAGGGGATGGAAGTTTTGTAACTTCGAGTTGTCTACCTTCCTGCTTGATATTGCTCATAGATACTAATTTTCTTGGGCTAAAAAAACAGCAGCTAATTTGGGCATTGGACGTAGCTCATTGATAAGCTACTTGCTTAGGATGGGTGAGATCGTGAGTTCAATGCCCAACAATAAGACCAAAAAAAGGGTATCAGATAATTTCATATTGCCATTTGCATAGAAAAATTGTGTATCTGCAATTCAGCATTTAAACTAATACCAACATGTAGTAAGAGCAACTAGATGATGGCGTGAAATTGTGTTCTTTTTTTATTAAAACACTGAGTTTATTTCACGTGTATACTCGAAGTAGCCCCAGGAAATGCCTGAAACCAACCAGATTTTCTAGACCCCTCCCTAGCAGAGAAAAGAATAAAAACTTGGAGTTTTTCTCAGACTGAGTAGACCCAAGCTGCCAAGACTGACCAGCCCCGCTACCTGGAAGAAGCAGAGGTTTAGACAATCAGAGGCACCTGGAAAGGACACTCTACAACCTGTCGAGCTGCCCGCAGGCTGTGCAGTGTGCCCCAGGTTCCCAGCATTTGTGAGCTGTCACGTGTGCTGGGGTGGGCCTTGGTGATACAGCTGTTTTTGAGTCATTTCAGCTCCAGTAAGTGACCCTTAACCCGTATTCCTGTAAGTAACCCCCATAAAACTCGTGGTTCACCAAGTTGGACTTTGTGGAGTCTGTATTTGGTCTGTTAAGGGATCCTGGCTGGGATTAGTAGATGTGAGTGTAGAGTCCTCCCAGGAAAAGTTTCATGACACAACGTAAGGTTATAACAACATAACGCATAGCATCATGCCTTTAATCCCAGTGCTTGGAAAACAGAGTCAGGCAGAATTTTCATATTTTATGGTCATCAGCAGTGACTACCAATGTAGTGTAAGGAAAAAATATTTCTCCTGAAGTTGTTACCTTCAGGGTTTTCTTTTTACAGAAGTCGTTTCTCTCCTTCGTTGTTCAGTCCTGGGGATTGAACTCAGGTCATCAGGCTTGGCCACACTAAGCTGTCTTTCTGGCCCTGCATTCAGTGGTTTTCATTAGCGTTTTTGTTTAGTATCTATACATTGGAATTCAGAGACCATTAGGTAGGCGTCCTCTTTTTCAATGCTATTTCAGTACAGTACAGTGTACTTCTGGGATCTAAATAAATGGGCTAAATGCATCTGTCTCCAAGGCAACAGGGAGAAATAGTCTGATAACAGTTCTAAAAAAAATTTAAAAATTTAGAGCTGGTCATGGTGGCAAATGCCCGCTATGTCAGCACTTGGAGGCTGAGACAGGAGGATTATGACTTTGAGGCTAGCCTGGGCTACATAGTGAGACCCTGACTTCAACAAGCAAGCAAACAATAAAAACAAAAGAATAAAAGCTGGGCGTTGGTGGCATACGCCTTTAATCCCAGCACTTGGGAGGCAGAGGCAGGTGGATCTCTGTGAGTTCAAGGTCAGCCTGGCCTACAGAGCCAGTCCCAGGACAGCCTCCAAAGCTACACAGAGAAACCCTGTCTTGAAAATAACAAGAAAAAGGTGTCAAAAGTCTGTTTGAATGATTGGCTGAAGCGTTTATCAAAAGACGACCAACTGAAAAGGAGTTGGAGATGCCTGGTAGCCCTTGGCTTAGCGTTGATGAAGGGATTTTTAAGGCTCAGGGAAACTGCAATTCTAGAATGGATTTGATGTGTGAAACCTAACCCTCCACAATGGGAAGGCCCAGAAGACAGGCTCTTCATGAATCCTCTAAGATGGAAAACGGTGATCGGGCCATCCGAACATTTGAAAAGTTTTGTTTTTGCCCTTTACCTTGTACCAGACCAGGGTTGGGGATGCTGCTGCTCAACTGGATGGATTAAATGCAATGGATTTAATTGGGCTCCAATGTAGCTGGGGCCAAGTGGCAGCACTGAATTGCCTGAGGCAAGGTGATCATAGTTATCACAGTGGGCAGTGTAGACAATGTTCCTAGTGGCCTGTCCCACAATGGTCAGCACAGGCCAGGTGAATTTATACCCGCAGGACTCGTGTGGACCTTTGGTGCTGGCTAATCAAGCATGTATTTCCAGGCGTGAAGGACACAGGTTCCCACCACAGCTCCCTTTCCCTCGCTATCTGGCCATTGCAGAAGACAGACGGATGGTGGAGAACGGCAGGAGACTGTGGAAAACTCAGTCAGTCAGTAACTCCCATTGCAGTCGCTGTACTCGAAGCGGTGTCCTTACTTGAGCAAATTAACACATCTCCTGGTACACGGTGTGCAGCTATTGGTTTAGCAAATACCTTTTTTTCTTGGTACCTGTCCACAAGGACCACCAGAAGCAATTTGCTTTCAGTTAGCAAGGCCAGCAATATACCTTCACTGTTTGTTTTTGTTTGTTTGTTTTGTTTTTTGTTTTTGGTTTTTTTGAGACAGGGTTTCTCTGTGGCTTTAGAGCCTATCCTGGAACTAGCTCTTGTAGACCAGGCTGGTCCCAAACTCATAGAGATCTGCCTCCCTCTGCCTCCTGAGTGCTGGGATTAAAGGCGTGTGCCAACACCGCCTGGCTACCATCACAGTTTTGCCTCAGGGATATATTAACTGCCCTGTGTCAAACTTAGTTATCAGGGATCTTTATCATCCGTCTCTTCCATAAACTATCACACTGGTATACTATCCTAATGACAGTAT
This sequence comes from Cricetulus griseus, assembly GCF_003668045.3. Lineage (NCBI taxonomy): Eukaryota > Metazoa > Chordata > Mammalia > Rodentia > Cricetidae > Cricetulus > Cricetulus griseus. Next base: position 7,172,924 of record NW_023276806.1, read on the forward strand.
GCTGATTGGACCAAGTGAGCGGAGGCAGCAACCATTTTGAACTCATTGGTAACACATATGCATGTCAGAGGATGGGAAATAAATCCAATCAAAATTCAAGGACCTTCTACCTCAGGGAAATTCTTAGGGGTCCAGAGGTATGGGGCCTGCAGACACATTCCACCTAAGGTGAAGGATAAGTTATTGCACCTGGCCCTCCCATAACCACGAAAGAAGCACAACATTTAGTGGCTCTATTGGGTTCTGGAGACAGCAGGTCCTTCACTTGGGTGTGTTACTCTGGCCCATACGCCACGTGAGTCGAGAGCTGCGAGCTTTGTGTGGGGCCTGGGAGAGGAGACGGCTCTTCCGCAGGTCCAGGCTGCTGTGCAGGCCGCTCTACCACTCGGCCCACATGATCCAGCAGACCCTATGGTACTTGATTGTGTCAGTGGCAGATAGGGCTGCTGTTTGGAGCATTTGGCAGGCCCTATAGGTGAAATCACCTTTGGGATGTTGGAGCAAGGCTCTGCTGTCATCTGCAAACTATTCTCCCTTTGAGAGACAGCTCTTGGCCTGCTATTGGGTCTTAGTGGTCTGAATGTTTGACAATAGGCCACCAGCTTCCCGTGTGACCTGAACTGCCCATCATGAGCTGGGTGTTATCTGACTCACCAAGCCATACGGTAGGGCGTGCACAGCAGTGGAAGCGGTGTATACAAGATCGGACGAGCAGGCCCTGCAGGCATAAGCAAGTCACATGAAGAAGTTTCCCAAATGCCTATGGTTTCTACTCCCGTTACAATGCCTTTTGCTGCCAAGCGTACACATATATCCTCATGGCTGTCTCCTATGATCTGCTGCCTGAGGAAGACAAGACTAGGGCCTGGTTTACTGACGGCTTTGCATGTTACACAGCAGCACCCAGAAGTGGACGGTTGAGGATTACAACCCCTTTGTGCACAACCCTGAAAGGTGCTAGAGAAGGGAGATCTTCTCAGTGGGCAGAACTTTGGGCAGTACCTGTGGTCATACAGTCTTTTTGGAAGGAGAGATGGTCAGATGTGTGATTGTTCGCTGATGCATGGCTGTAGCCAATGGATTGGCTGGATGGTCCAGGACTTGGGAAGAGCATGATTGGAAACTTGGTTGAGAAAGATGTCTGGGGAAGAGGTATGTAGTTAGATCTCACCAAATGGACAAAGGGTGTGAAGATACTTGTATTCCGTGAAAATGCTCATCAAAAGGTGACTTCAGCTGAGGAGAAGTTCAAAACCTAGCAGACAGGATGACCCATTCTGTGGACAGTCAGCCCCCTTTCCCAGCCATTCCTGTCATTTCCCAATGGGCTCACGAATAAAGTGGCCATGGTGGCAGAGATGGGGGTTATGTATGGGCTCAACAACATGGGCTTCACTAAGTCTGACCTGGCTACAGCTGCTGCTGAATGCCAGATCTGCCAACATCAGAGACCAACCCTGAGCCCCAGACAGGGCACCATTCCTCAGAGTGATCAGCCAGCTATTTGGTGGCAGGTTGACTAAATTGGACTCCCTCTGTGGAAAGAACAACTCTTTGTCCTTACTGGAGTCGATAGATATTCTTGTTATGGATTTGCTTTTCCTGCATGTAATGCTTCTGCCAACACCACCACCCGTGGACTTACAGAATGCCTGATCCACTGGCATGGTGTTCCATACAGTATTGCTTCTGACCAAGGATCAGTGGCCCACGATCATGGAGTCCACTGGTCTTACCATGTCCCTGTCATCCTGAAGCAGCTGGCCTGATAGAAAGATGGAATGGCCTTTTGAAGATACAGTCACAGTGCCAATTAGATGCCAGCAGCTTGGTGGAGGCCTGGGGCAGGGTTCTCCAGAAGGCAGTATATGCTCTGAATCAGCGTCTAATATATGACACAGTTTCTCCTATAGCCAGGATCCATGGGTCCAGGAATCAAGGGGTGGAAAAGGGAACAGGTCTGCGCACTATCACCCCTAGTGACCCATTAGGAAAGCTTTTGCTTCCTGTTCTCGAAAGTCTACTTTCTGCCGGCCTAGATGTTTTGGTTCCAGAGAGGGGCATGCTCTTACCAGGAGTTGCCAGGAGCCACCACGACATTCCAATGAACTGTAAACCCAGACCTCCCCCCTGGTCACTGTGGGCTTCAAATGCCCTTTAAACAGGCTCAGAAAGGAATAACAGTGTTAGGATGGGTGATTGACGTAGAATATCCTGGGGAAATTGGATTGCCTCCCTACAATGGAGGGAAGAAGGATTTATGTCTGGAGTACAGGAGATCCTCTAGGGTGTCTCTTGGTGCTACCATGTGATGAAAGGCAATTGGAAGCTACAACAGCCTAATCCAGGAAGGGTGACAAAGGGCACAGACCCATCAGGAATGAAGGTGTGGGCCACCCCTCCAGGAAAAGAGCCAAGGCCCCTGCAAGCATCCTGCTTGCAGAGGGCGGAGGAAATACAGAATGGGCAGTAGAGGACAGTAAATGCCACCTAAGGCCATGTGACTAGTTACAGAAATGAAGACTATAACTGACATGAATGCTTCCGTTGTATTTTGTTAATGTATTTGTGGGGTGGAGAAATGATGGCTCAGTGGTTAAGAGCACCGGCTGCTCTCCCAGAGGACCTGAGTTCAATACCCAGCACCCACATGGCAGCCCATAACTGTCTGTAACTCCACTTCCAGGGATCTGACACCCTCACACCAATGCCTATAAAATCAAATAAATTATAAAAAGAGAAAGTATTTGTACAGATATTTGTGTTTTCTTTCAAATTTCTTATCATATGCTGTCACATCAAGAGAATATCAATGGTTATCGTATGTAAGTTTGAGATACTAAGAGGATGTCTCTCAAGAACATTACAACTATTCTAAATTTATAATGTGTTGGTTGTCAAGACAGGATCTCATGTAGCCCAGGCTAGCTTTGAACTCCTGGTCTTCCTGGTCTTCACTTCTCAACTGCTTGGACTACAGGTGTGTGCCACTGTGCCTAGCACTAATATTTCTTAATCATTTATTATGTGCTCAAGTAATACTAACCACATTTTTGCCACCAGATCTATAAATTCTCATATAACATCCCTCAGAAACCATTAGCCCAGAGAGATAAAAAGAATTCTCAAGATTATGGTTTGTTACTCTTATAACAGCATGATAACCAAGCAAGTTTCTGAATCTATCATGTGTTTTTGTTTCACTATTTTTAGGAGTGTGTGTGTGTGTGTGTGTGTGTGTGTTTGTGGATATGTACATAGATACCTTCAGAGGCCAGAGGATGTCAGATTCCCCAGGAGCTAGAATAATAGTAAGTTGTAAGCTGCCCAGTGTATGGACTCTGTCCTTTAGCAGAACAGCAAGAGTTCTTGATGGCTGAGCCATCTCTCCAGCCCCTCTTTCACTGCTCTGAGGCAGGTCTAACTTTGTGCTTCAGGCTGGTTGAGGTTCTACTGTCGGCCTCCTCCAAGTGTTGGAGTTGCATGCATGTGCTTGACTGAAAGCCGTGCTCCTAACTAGCAAACCAAGAGATTTCTTCAAGAAGGTAACTACGGGTAGTACTAAAACCATGGGAGTGTCTATTAGACTCCATTCTCTTATCCCTGACCATTTTCCTTTAAAAAAGTGACTGGGTGCCTGGAGCGATGCATCAGCAGTGATGAACATTTGCTGCTGTCTCAGGGGACATGTGCTTGGTTCTTCTCGTCGACACCATGATTCACAGGTGTCTGTAACTCCAGCTCTGATGGTGTTAGAACATCCAGGATGTCCTAAGTAGATTTCGAGCCCTGGACGTGCTGTGGATGTGAACCAGTACAACTGATGTGGACACGCCCTGTCTCTGCAACAGAATCTCCCAACCAGAAGCTCCTGATGGAATCCCCATTGCCTAAATTCCCTTTTTTTGCATTTGACTAGCATTTTAGCCTTTTGGGGGATCCCTAACTTCGTCCCAAAGTCAGCAGGAAGTGGCATGAGAAAGAATACGTCGCCCATTTTCCCTGGTTGAAATGCTAAGTCAGAAGGAACTCCCTTGCATGGGGATGCCAATATCTCTCTCCCTGATGAGGACAAGGGAGAGACAGCAATTCCATGATTGGAATTTCCAAAAAAGAAAATGGGGGAATGAAGGGACCAGCTCCCCATTTCGGCAGCCATAACAGCTGAACATGTGCTTGTCTGACCTTGTCCTAGTCACTAGAAAGTCAGATGCCTGCCTCGTGGCAAGGAACCAATCAGAAGTTACTTGGTGGCACTATGCTTTACGACTCTGGGTGTGCTTTACGGACAAGCACACAGCAATGACTCGAAGAGCATAGCAACCACTCTGGGAGGGCCTATGGGCCATAACAACCAGTTGACCAATCAACACAGGGCAAACCCTCCAAGCCTGGAGGCACACCAATCCTGAGCCTGTGCGTACCCCTAGACACTCCCTTTACGCTGCCTTATAAGGGAGCTGTATGCGGCCGCTTCGAACTGTCTTTTGTAGCCATCCGCCATAGAGGGTGGATCAAAGACCCGAGCTAACATATGGTTAGCTCGTTAAACCACAATAAAGCCTCATGCAGTTTGCATCAAGCTTTTGACTCAGCCTGGTGATTGGAGTGGCCTCGGTCCTGGGCTATAAGATCCTGGAAGCTTGAGCTTTCCGGAGGTCTTACAGAATCACTGAGGTTTCAAGGATTCATTTTCAGGTCAAATTCTAATTTTAAAAGTTTGCTGGTTAAATTCACTGTTCTAAAATTAATTACTAAATGTGGCAAGAGCATTTTTGGACAATGTTCACTAGTAAAAAATTTCCAGTGCAAGTATGGAACTGTTGGGTGATAAGCATAGATAAAAATATGGTCAACGATGTTCATAGCAGCACTATTTGTAATAGCCAGAAACTGGAAGCAGCCTAGATGCCCCTCAACTGAAGAATGGATAGAGAAAATGTGGTACATTTACACAATGGAGTACTACTCAGCGGGGAAAAAAAACAATGGAATCTTGAAATTTGTAGGAAAATGGATGGAACTGGAAGAAACCATTCTGAGGGAGGTAACCCAGTCACAAAAAGACAAACATGGTATGTACTTACTCATGTGTGGATTTTAGACATAGAGTAAAGGATTACCAGTCTACAATCCACACTGCCAGAGAAGCTAGGAAACAAGGAGGACCCTAAGAGAGACATACATGGTCCCCTGGAGAAGGGGAAAGGGTCAAGATCCCCTGAGCAAATTAGGAGCACGGGAAGAGGGGGGAGGGAGCTAGAGAATGAGAAGGGAGGAAGGGGAGGGATGCAGAGGACATGAGGGAGCAGAAAGGTTGAGTCAGGGGAAGAATAGATGATAACAAGAATGGAGATACCACACTAGAGGGAGACACTTTAGGTTTCCAAAGAAATCACATAGGGTTTAGTTGGGAAGGGGTAGGGTAGGACGGGAGGGAAAAGGGAACTGGGATTGTCATGTAAATCAGTCTTGTTTCTAATTCAAATAAAAAAATCTGCAAAAACCAAAAAAAAATATGGTTAACATAAATGCAATTGTTAGCTAGTAACAAGCCTGAGCTATTGGCCGAGGATTTATAATTAATACTAAACCCCTGTGTGGTTATTTGGGAGCTGCTTTCGGGACAGAAACTTCTGCCAATAGCCATCCAGCTCCCAAATAATCACACAGAGACTTATTCTTTCTTATGAATGCTTGGCCTTAGCTTGGCTTGCTTCTAGCCAGATTTTCTTAAATTATTCCCTCTACCTTTTGCCTCTGGGCTTTTATCTTTATTCTATACACCTTCCTTTATTTCTTGCTCCATGGCTTGCTGTGTAGCTGGGTGGCTGGCCCTGGTGTCCCTCTCCTTTGCTCATTCCTCTCTTCTCTTTGTCTTCTTCTATTTACTCTCTGCCTGGCAACCCTGCCTGTTCCTTTCCTGCCTAGCTATTGGCTCTTCAATAGACCAATCAGGTGTTTAAGACAGGCAAAGTAAGGCAGCTTCACGGAGTTAAACAAATGCAACATAGAGGAATGAAACACATGTTTGCATCATTAAACACATGCTACACAGAATAAATAAATGTAACACATCTTCAGCTAATATTCCACAACACAAAGCCATGGCTGAGATGACACGTGGAATTCTGAGGACTAAGCCGTGTAGTACTTGGACTGCCAGGCCCCAATCCACGACTTGTAGACTTACTATTAATTATGAATGCTCAGTCTCACCTTTAGGCTTGTTTCTAGCTAGTTTTGTTTTTAACTTAACTCATTTCTATTCATCTAGGTGCTGCCTTGAGGCGCCTTCCCCTCATCTACATACTGTCCATCCTGCTTTCCTGCTTCCTCTGTGTCTGTCTGTCTGCCCCCCAGCTGGCTGGCTCCCCTTTTCTCTCTGCCCACCAGCCCTGTCTGCCCGGCTATTGGCCGCTGTGTTGCCTTAGGCAGGCAAGGTCAAACAGCAACACATGTAATAAACAGATGCAGCATAAGCAAATGCAACCCACCTTTACATAGTTAAACGATTATTCTGCAACACCTTTTTACTTAGTTAAACCAACACTCTGTTCTACAGCAAGGCCAGATGCAGAGCAAGCTCCCAGTAGGCTCACCAAGCATCTGCTTATCGCTTTGCTGACTTCACTCTTCACACTCCGTCTCTTCGTCCCCCTTTCTTCCATGTCTCAGTTTGCTATTTACAATTATTCCTGGCAAATTTTATTTGAATTTCAGCTGAGTTATTTCTTCCTCAGCTTGTCATCTGTGGTTGCTCATTGTTGCCATGCAACTGTAAAACACCTTTAGTGCTGGGGAAAACTGCGTAGCATTTAACAAATCCCATGTTTATTTTTTCCTGACTATTTGCTTGCTGGATCCATCCACAGTGGGTACGTGGGGCAAGGTGGGGACCACGTGTGTCTCTTCAAATCTAATGTAATCAGAGGCTATATTTTCTGGGGAAAAAGTAAATTTATATTATGGGTCCTTTAATTGCTATGTATTGTCTTATCAATGAGATAATATTGCTTTCGCTAGACACCAGATTGTATTAAATTGAGAATTTTGATGACTCACTTATATTTGATTCTACAGTTTGTAGGAAGCCGGTTCCTGCATTATAATGCTGCCTGAAGACACCAAGGTGTAAATTACTTCACAGGCGCTGGGTAATCTCCATTCCTTTGATCTCTACCTATCCCGTGGCTCATTCTTGCCTGAGGAGCTGAAGCCATTCATAGGGTAATACGTCCCAGGCGGCTGGTCAGCCTTTTATATAGGGATGGTTTTCTTAGTTCAGTGTCTCTGCTCAGTCTCTGCTCAGTCTCTGCTCAGTCTAATGCATTAAAGCTTGTCTGCAGAAGGATCCGAGTGTCCTGCGTGTGTTTCTTGCTGGCGAGGAATACAGAGCGGGCGCGGGACATATGGTGCTGAAACCCGGGAAGCTTAACATCTCCAGCACCTCAGAGACCCCTCTAACGAGGCGGATTCAGAACTGCAGGGTGGTAAATTCGGAGAGGTATGATTTTTCTGGACTTTGGCTTGGGACAATCTTAAAGAAGTCCAAAATTACATATCAGAAACCGAATGTAATGAAAGAAATTCGGAGAGGTATGATTTTTCTGGACTTTGGCTTGGGAATGTTGCTATTATGGGAGGTTAATATAGAGGCTTCTATGCTTTTACTAGGAGCTATTTTGACTTTTCTCACTGTTGTAGCAATCTTAAAGAAGTACAGAATTACATATCAGAAACCGAATATGGTGAGAGATGGGGCGCGCCTAACAATAAAATATAAGAAAAAAGGACCTCCCGGGATGTCTAGTGACATGGGAGTGTATGTAAGAAGAAAAACTACAACGTATAAGAAAAAAAGACCTCCTGGAATGTCTACTGACAAGGGAGTGTATAAAGCTTTAAATCTTGATAGCTCTGATAACTCTAAAAGCTCAAGAGATAAAGTTTTAAAAGAAACAGCTCAGCTAGATGAGGGAGAGACAAAAAAGGAGGGAGAAAGAATGGGGAATGGCCGGTCACACCCCGGTAAATTTAGAAGCTGCCCTACAACAAAACTGGAAGCCTTGGAGCTGAGCAGCTCAGACTCTGAGATTTCAGACTCTAACAAGGAAACAGAGCTAGAGAAAGAAGCAGCTCGATACCACCCCGATAGATATCGGCTGCCAAAAATGCCAGCGGGTGTGCTTCCATCAGCACCCCCACTATTTGAAACCGACTCCTTCTTACCATCAAAGAAGCGGAGAAAATTACAGATGGCTTTCCCAGTCTTTGATAGGGGAAAAGGCCATGCCTGCTATTCAACACTTCTTAAAGGCCTGAAATGCCTGGGGCTTTAAAGCCTCATTTACATTAACGCTGGGGGCCATACCGAGGCCAAGCGTCTCACCTCAAAAACTAAAAGGCCAAAAGGAAATGGTAAAATAAAAAGATATCTTAACTGATTTTTGGAAAGGCCCGGATCCTATTCTCATAAGATCCAGGGGAACGATATTGTGTTTTCTCACAGGATGAAGAGAATCCCCTGTGGATCCCAAAAAGACTCACCCGAAGAGTCCCTTCAGACCTCCAAAAGTCGGAACTCCACCCTCTACCCCCGGGAGTTAAGAGCCGCTATTGTTACTCCTGCCCTTGGCGGAGCGATTGTCTCTACTTAAGGGGTGGGGGTAATTGTTCGATGCAGCCGTTTACAGATTGCTGTTATTTTTGGCTGGTCTGTGAGAAAAGGGGTGGGTATAATTGTTTGATGCAGCCGTTTTTTGGCTGGCCTATGAGAAAAGGGGTGGGTGTAATTGTTCGATACAGCTGCTTATGGATTGCTGTTACTTTTGACTGGCATGTAAGCTCCAGGGCTCAAACCAAGAGATCACCCAAGCGCTTATATTTTTGGCTACTAAGCGATAGGCCGCCGGCCAGACAGCTCTTGCACACCCGGAGCCTAGGCTCACTGCACAGGGTAGAGTGTCTGGTTTGTGCAGCCCCAAAAAGAGGGATGCTGAGCATAGGCATCGCACAGAGTTGCCTATTATACAGGCTTCTCTGGGAGGTACGTTGACCTGCATAAGGGTTACCTGCCCTGAAAATCCCCTTTCCCAGAAAAACGGCAGAGGACAGGTCGGGAGTACTTCGGGTCAAGCTGACAGCCTGATGGTGACTCTCGTACACAGTCTTAATGTTTGATTTTGGGAAGGTCAACCCCTGCCTCTATCCCTCAACATATGGGTGACCTATTTGCTTGTAATAATATAAAGCCTTTTCATTAATTAATAAAAAAAGGGTGATATGTAGGAAGCCGGTTCCTGCATTATAATGCTGCCTGAAGACACCAAGGTGTGAATTACTTCACAGGCGCTGGGTAATCTCCATTCCTTTGATCTCTGCCTATCCCGTGGCTCATTCTTGCCTGAGGAGCTGAAGCCATTCATAGGGTAATACGTCCCAGGCGGCTGGTCAGCCTTTTATATAGGGATGGTTTTCTTAGTTCAGTGTCTCTGCTCAGTCTCTGCTCAGTCTCTGCTCAGTCTAATGCATTAAAGCTTGTCTGCAGAAGGATCCGAGTGTCCTGCGTGTGTTTCTTGCTGGCGAGGAATACAGAGCGGGCGCGGGACAACAGTTGATACTTCAAGATTGTTAGAAATGCCAAATGCTAGTGAACCAAAGAAACAAAGATGGGCAACCTGGGCTGCACTCTAATCCCAGATGCAAAATGAAAACTTAATACTCTTTAAAAACTGTGCTGAAACCAGAGGGCCTCATGCATTTTAGGTTAACACTCTATCACTGAGCCATGTACCTAACCAGATACTTTTCAGTTGTGTTTTATTAGTTTATCTTAGGCCATACCAAAGGGAAATCTAGTTTATTCAATTATACTTACTGGTATCTATTATACATATAATGCAATAAAAATTTAAACAGGACACTAAAGAGAAAACTGAAATGCTTTCTACCATTGAGAACTATCTAGTTAGATTCAACAATTCAGTGTGCATGGGGAAAGGGAAGGCATATAAACCTAAGGACTCTATGGGGAAACTCTCAGACATGATGAGAGTTTCAGCAAAGGAGCAGGATATAACATCAACAAACAAAACCCAATAGCCTTTCTATTTATAGGTGATGAAGATGCTGAGAAAGAAACCAAGGAAAAACTCCTTTTCACTGTAACCTCAAGACCGCACCCCTCCCCAAACAAAGAAAGTGGGAGTAAATGAAATCAAGGAGGGGAAAGACAGAAAACAATGAAGACTTTAGACACAGAAGATAGAAATTGAAGAACACACTAGAAGATGGAAAGACCGCCTTTGCTCATGAATTGACAGAATTAATATTGTGAGAATGGCTTTAGGACTGAGAAACAGTATCTATACTTGATGCAAATATCAATAAAATCCTTTACAATATCAAGCCCCTATAATTTATATAGAAACAGGAAAGATCCTAAGTCTCCAAAGCAATCCTTAAAAGAAAGAACAATGCTGAAGGCAACACAATACCTGACCTCAAAGTATACTACAGAGCCACAGTAACCAAAACAACATGGTACTGGCACAAAACAGTTATGGAGAATAATGGAACAGAACAGAGTACCTGGAAATAAACACACAGCTAGCAGCACCTAATTAAATTTCTTTTACTCTCTGTCTCTCTGTCTCTCTGTCTCTCTCTCTGTCTCTCTCTCTCTCTCTCTCTCTCTCTCTCTCTCTCTCTCTCTCTGTGTGTGTGTGTGTGTGTGTGTGTGTTTACCTGTCTTGTGTATGCCAGGCAAGCACTGTACCACCTGTACTATACCCCCTCCCAACACCAACACTTTACCCTGCTTCTTTTGGTATTTTATTGGACAATCCTATTTTCCTGGGTGTGGTAGCAAACTCTGCTATTCTAACAGTCCAAAGGCTGAGGTAGGAGGTTTGTGAGTTAGAGGCAAAAAAGAAAAGAAACACCCACGTACATTTTTCTCCTTAAAGGTTTTCTAAGATTCACACACCATGTTCCCAGATCCTCACAATGCATCTGCCACACGCCCTGAGATGACTTGCCCTCCTGCTTTTATTAAATCAGACTTCTCTGTCACTCTTATACAATGCAATGACAAGTTCTTTAGCTTTCACTTGAATGGAGTGCACTATTTATTTAGGCTTTCCTTTGCTTAGACTTTCTCTCTTTAAAAAAAGAAAACACTGTTTCTCTCACCTGGTTTAGTCTCAAATTTGAGATATATTCTGCCTTAGCTTTCTAAGTGCTAGGCTTACAGGTGTTGCGACTACGTCTAGCTTTCCTCTTTTTTTATTCAGCCAGGACCAAATGATACTATTTGGTGCTGTAAAAATCAGAGCCACAAAGGCACGTTTGAATTCTGAGGTCAAGTGGCACAGTCTTGGATTCAGTCATTCAGATGAACCAGAATGTTCACTGTTCTCATACGTGTGGTGATATATTGTTTATGATTTAATAAAGCTAGCCTGGAGAGCAACATATGGCTAGCCACAGCCATAGAGGCCAGGCAGTGGTCACACTAGTTAGCCATAGAAGCTGGGCAGTATTGGCCCACACCTTTAATCCCGGGACTCGGGAGACAGAGGCAGATGGATCTCTGTGAGTTTAAGGCCACCCATGGTTACATTAGAGTGAATCAGTCTAAAAAAGAAACGGCTCACACCTTTAATCCCAGCACTAGAGAGAATATAAGGATCTCAGTGTAGTCTCAGAGAGAAGTCTAGGGTTCTGAGGCCTGGTGAGGAGCAGTGCAGTCTGGAGATGCAATCTGAGGGTCTGCGGATTTCCCCTTCTGTCTGAGCATTGGTAGAGGTGAGAGCTCTCTAGTGGCCAGCTGCTTTGCTTTTGTGATCTTCAGCTTGAACCCCAATATCTGACTCTGGGTTTTTTTTATCATTTGTGGTGTGTGTGTGTGTGTGTGTGTGTGTGTGTGTGTGTGTGTGTGTATACACGCAGAGGCTAGAGCTCAATGTTAGGGGTCTTTCTCAGTTGTTTTCCACCTTATTTTTCTGAACCAGAAGCTTACCACTTGTCCCATCTGGCTGACCAACAGACTCAAGGATCCTCCATTCTCTATTTTTCTAGCACAGGGGTTACAAGCTCATGCCACTGTGCCCTGCTTTTACATGGATACTGGGAATTGAACTTGGGTCCTCATGCTCACACAGCAAACACTCACAGACTCCTTTCTCTCCTCCCTCAGCTCCTCCCCCCCCCATCATCTACTAACTTTACATGGAGAAGCATGGATTTTCAGGGCTGGGCTCTCAGGAGCGGTGATGGGGGATGAAAACACCCTTGGTTTGATGTCTCTATGCGGACCAGAGTGCATGTTGGGTCTATTCACTGCAGTCTAGGATAAAGAGAAAACATTCACTAGAAAGAATGTGGTCAGTTTGACACAGTGTTACGGTTTCCTTAGACCACACACACCCTTCCTATTACACTGAAGTGCTGATCACGTGGTTTGGCCAACACTACCTGTGGAATTGAGAGTAAGTACAGTCATTTGGGGGAGAGCACAGTGATGGGAGATGAAGGTTGAATAAGTCTGGGGACACCCAGAAAGCAGCAACACGGCAAAAGTAGAGGTGGGACAAAGCCGAAGGTGAAAAGACCGGCGCCGACCACTTAGAGCTCCTGGTGGGTAGACTGTGATGACTCGGGCCTGACCGTACAGGGAGCGCAGTCTCGGGGGCTGTGGGGACACAGTCTGCTCACAGGCTAACAGCAAATGCTTCTTTGGAAAAACGCAGCAGCTGGAGGCAAAAGCAAGGCTAGGAAAATAATGTGGCCCCAGGGGCTGAGGAAGAAATCAATAGGTAACTTAAAAGTAGATGCCTTGGGCTGGGGAGATGACTCCATAGGGGAAGCACTTGTTGCGCAACCGCGATGCAGAGCCAGGATTCCCCATAACCCTTACAAGCCTGACTTGGTAGAGCGATGTCTGCAGTCACCGTGCAGCTGCACTGCGATGGGAGGTGGCGAAGGGAGAAACCTCAGAGACTCTTGGGCCAAATGTCCTGGTGCCCACAAGATGGAAGGTGAGGACTGGCACCCAAGGTTATTCTCTGAGCTCCACATACACACTTGCAGTATACCGACAAATGTGTGCAGGTGAGCATGCCGTGTGTGTGTGTGTGTGTGTGTGTGTGTGTGTGTGTGTGTGTGTGTGTGTAAAAGAGAGCCTTGAATGTAGAAATCATATGGGGTCAGATGAAAAATTGCTTTGAAGCTTAGAGACCTGAGGTGGACAGAGTTACTGACAAGGCATGAGCACGCACAGCCCAGTGAACGGCTTCAGCTCTCTGAAGAGCAGGGCTGAGTTTCCCTAAGCACCTGGAGCAATGAACTTGGGAGTGTTGAAAACCTAGGGGAGAAAGCTGTCCTTCCAAAATGAATAGGTTAGGGCTGGAGAGATGGCTCAGAGGTTAACAGCACTGGCTGCTCTTCCAGAGGTTCTGAGTTCAATTCCCAGCTCACAACCATCTATAATGAGATCTAGTGACTTCTTCCAGAACACTGTATGCATAATAAACAAATAAGTAATTTTTTAAAAAAATGAATAGGTGCCGAGGGCCTGGCTGAGGTGTTTGAATTTGAGGACTCTCAAGCTCTTGTAAGATCCTTACGGAGGTGAGGAAGAGTGACTTCTGTACAAATCCCTATAGACAAAGTGTCAGGCTGTGGTTACCTGAGTGTGGCCGGATGCCACATATCCTACAATTCCCTTTTTAAAGTCAGCACACAAAGTTGTGAGTTTCCTCGAGGCATTTTCATGTCTCTTCCTCCCCCTTCTCACAATTTCCTTTCCTTTCTGCTGGCATGGCCTCCTCCCACGTCTAGATTCTGTGCATGAGAAAAGAAAAACATGCTTTTTTTTTTTTTTTTTTTTTTTTTTTTGAGCCTGGCCTACTCTGCATCATGCAGAGGACATAACATAGTGTCCTCTGGCCATCTTTTAATTTCCCTGCAAATGTTATAATTTATGAGGCCCTCATTCTGTAGCCCAGGCTGACCCTGAACTCGTGGCAATCATTCTTCTCCAGCTTAAAAACATGGGGAATTACTGGCTCGAACCGCCCATGCCCAACTGAGTGTTCAGATTCTAAAAGGCAAGGCAGGGCCAACATGCTAGTTTTAAGATTTCCTTGTTAGCATCCGCAGGCCTTCTCGGACATCAGTTTTCATTCAGAGGAGGCCTGGGCGGAGAAGGGACCTGAACAGCCGTGCCATACAGCTTTCATTCTGTGCGAGCGAGCGAGCGAGCCGCGGATGGCCGGGGACTGCTTGGCACAGGTGCCCGGTCCTCCACTGGGAGGGGGCCTGCAGCCCGCGCCTGCAGGCGGAAGCGCTGCTGCCATTGGCCCAGCAGCCGCAGTCACCTGTGCGAGCCGGGTCCGGAGCGCAAAGTCCGCTGTCCGCCCGAGGCCAGGAAGCTGGCGCGGCACAGGTGGTCCAGGCCGTCGGCCCTGCAAGATGCCGCTTGGACTGCGCAGGAAGAAGAAGGCAGCCAGGTCCAAGGAGACGGCGCAGCTGGTGGAGGGCGAGAGGTCGGGCGTCCGCGAGGGCGTCCCGGGACCCCCGGCGGCGGCGGCGGTGGCGGCGCGCAGGCTGGTGTTCCACGCTCAGCTGGCGCACGGCAGCGCCACGGGCCGAGTGGAGGAGTTCTCCACCATCGAGGAGCTCTACGCCAAGATCGCCGGTGTGTTTGAGATCGCGCCGTCCGAGGTGAGCGCCCGGAGCGCAGTCCCCAGCCTCCGGTCCCCCGCAGGGTGGGGTCGGTCCTCAGCGTCTCCCGGGAAGGGAGTGCCCCGGAAAAAGGCAGTCCAGGGGCGCACGGAACTATCCGCTCGGGTCCGGACTGTGGGCCACTGGGGTCCGACCACCAGGCTTTCTCTCGTTAAGGCGTCAGTGCCCAGGTCCAGGAGTGCAGGATACGATGCACCGCACCTCCGGGACTCAGATATGCCCGACAAACTAATGCCCTCCGGGGGACCTGGACTTTACTCTTAGGCTTTCTGTCAGAGATAAAGGGGAGGGAAAAATTGAAGTGCCTTCCGGGACACACCCAGAGTTAAGGGGAAAGACTGCTTAGGGCTCACTTAGCCCACCACTGCTACTCTTAACAGCCCCGGAAAGAAATGCTTCAGTGGTAATATAAAAGGAATTAAAAAAACTTGGGCTGTTATCCCAAGGGAGGTAACTCACAGCAAACTGTCCGACTAGCGAACATAGTTTTCACAGAAGAGCTCAGCTTCGTTTTTCCAAGGTATCTTAAAAGCGACCAAGAAATTTTGCGTGACTACGTGGTGCTTGGAACTGGAGTTGACCTAGGTCCTGTCTTGAATACATTAGTTTATGGGAATTTTGTGGCTCCTCCATGTTTACCCAAGAGAGCAACCTGCAAATGCAGGCATGAGATAAATGTTTCGGAGCTTCCGGCCAAAGCAGGAGACTCTTGAGTTCAAATTCCTGAACCCAACAGAAAGAAAACGGGTGCTTTCACACCCATTTGTGTCTAGTCTAGTCTACTTGGAGTGTTTCAGGCTTCTGAGAGAACTTGTCGCAAAAAAACAAAACCAAAAACTAAAAACCCAAACCAAACCAAACCAAACCAACCAAACAAAAACGAAGAGAGCCCAAGAAATAGCACTCAGGACTGTCTTCTGGCCTTCACATACAGAGACACACATGAAAGCATTTTGTTCACTCTTGTGTGAACATGAAAGGAAACACACACACACACACACACACACACACACACACACACACACACACTTTGTCTCTAGGAGTGCAGGCTTTTGTTGCTATGGACTTCCAGAGTGTAGAGAGCAACTTCCAGTTGACATAAAGTGGCCTACACACATCTGTTCTGTAATTAGTTCTCTGTGTGTGCTTGTGTTTCCTTTCTTTTTAAATTAGTCGTTTAACAGGTCTGTTTAAATGACATTGAGGTCATGGCAAAGTTTCAGTAAGAAGAGTGTAGTGAGATAGCTGCCCCGCCCACACCTGTAGCGCTGTGGTGTCAGAAGTGGGATTCGAACCCACACCTCCATTTCACCTGATCAGCGCTATAGGTGTGGGCGGCGTGGGTATCTCACTACAGGAAACAGTTATTTTTATTGAAATTAAAGCGATTATTTTCTGTATGTGTTTGCATGTATCTGTGCAGCCAGATTCCCTGGGACTGGAGTTGCAGATGGTTGTTAGCTGCCTTGTGGGTGCTGGGAATCAAACCAGGGCTGTCAGTTCTCTTAGTCACCTTAGCCGCTGAGCTGTCTCTGCAGCCCTAAGAAAAGAGTTTTAAAAGAATAACTCTTTGTTCTTTCAGGGTTCCCAGGCTCTAAGGACAAATCAGAAGTCTTTTAGTCAGTTACTTATTTTAACAGAGGGTCACTATCATCACACAATGCTTGCATGAGACTGTTCAAAGTGACACTTTCCTGTAACCTTCCCAGGTGAGGTAGGCGGCAGGTTAACCAGATACAGTTTTGCTGTGGAGCCAGGTTCTACGTCATGCAGTAGCTGGGTGTCCCTGGCCAAGGTTAACTCCTTTCAGCATCAGCTACCTATCAAATGGAGATAAGGATACCTACCAATGAGGCTGTCATACTGACGGGAGGACTCTGTGTGTAAAGTTAACAGATTACAGTGGATATGGCCACTGCTCTAAAAACTGTAAGTAATACCATTGATACGGGCCAGCTAAACAAGTGGCTGACGTGCAAAGAGGTTGGGCCTTGACTAAGGTCAGGTAGCTTGGGAGGGAAAAAAAGCAAGGTTTCTATTTAAGCCTGGCTCCTCTGGTTCCCAAGCTAGGGAGTGTATTAGCACAATACTGGACAGATAGATCTAGGCTCTCTGCTGTAACCAGGGACTCCAACCTTAGTGTTTTACATGCGCAGTTTCCCTTATCCCTCAGTACATTGTTCTGAGCTAAAGACACATAATTTTAGTCAACCTACTTAATCCTTAAGAAGTAAGTATTATTGTGTTCTTTCATCATGAAGAGGCAACTAGGGCTTTGAGGTTTACGTTCAAAATCATACATGGTGAGTGGCAGAGCACACATGTAAGGCCCCTTTTTCTCTTGACCCTAGATTGTATAAGGCTTGCACTGACAACCAGTTCTTCCAGTATTTTAGTAATAGCTTGATAAACATGTTCAGTGTTTTCAGTTTCCAGCGCACTGACTTGCAAACTAAAATTCCAACAGAAATAATAAACCTAGGGTGTTTTGATGTGCAAAGTCCATAAGCATATTTTTTATAGCACCAATATGTGTATATTAGTGTGTTTATGTGCGTGGCCAACGTTAGTTTTCCAGTTGGGTTACAAAAACTGAATGGTGGCTGAGATAGCTTTGTGGATAAAGACCTCACTGTCAAGACCGACCACCTGAGTTCTAGCCTTGGAACCCACATGGCGGGAAGATAACGGGCTCTGGCAAGTTGCTCTCTGATCTCTGTGCTTGTACTGTGGCATGGTGGCACCTCCACGTCCCCATAGTGAAAACCCCCTGCAATTAGTATAATGAGTATATGCAGCACAGAGTATCGGCCACTTGCTCCTTCCTGGGAAGCAGGTGGTTGTCAGGGGCTGCTGGGAAAGAGAGCCATGTCTTTAGTGGTGTAGATACTTGGGAGTTGCCCGTACTCCAGCGGGTAGCACCACACCCATGCTCACAAAGGCAGCCCTAGCTAAACTCAAAGCGATAGGAAAGTGGGATAGGGAATTGTTGGCAGGAGTTCCAGGGGTATAAGAGAGCATGGGAGGAGAACTGGCCAGATTACATTATACACATTATGAAATTGTCAAATAATCAATTGGTTCATCACTGTATAGTGTGAACATCCCAGTAGCTGACACTGAAACCCAAGTTGCTTAATGAAATCAAGATCGCATCCCACACTTGCGTAACCATCACGTCCACTGCACGCCCTCTCTGCAGCATATTAATTAAACTAAAAACAAAACCAAAAACCTTCAGGTGTAAATTAAAGAGGCATGAGTATCACAAGTTTGAGGACAGCCTAGGCCACAGAGCAAGTCCGAAGCCAGTTTGTGCTATGTACATGGCAAGATCCGAAAACAAACAAACAAACAAACAAACAAACAAAGCAAAAGCTGGGCATTGGTGGCGCACGCCTTTAATCCCAACACTCAGGAGGCAGAGGCAGGTGGCGCCCTGTGAGTTCAAGGCCATAGTGGTCTACATAGTGAGTTCCAGGATATCCAGGGCTACACAGAGAAACCCTATCTTGAAAAACAACAACAACAAAAATGAAACAAAACAAAACAAAACAAAAAGAAACAGAACAAAAAAGAAAGCAACCCCCCCCCAACAACAACAAGAAGCAAGCATGCACTCCATAGGGATCTTGGTCCCTACTCTGTTCTCTAGTGAGGGGCATGATGATTACACTTCTTCTTCTTCTTCTTTTTTTTTTTTTTTGTTGGTGTGTACGTGTATGCAAATCGAAACTCTCCCCTTAAGGGAGTGGCATAGACGGTGAACTCAAAAGCCTGGTGGCTCTGGTGAGTGGCTGCAGGGACAGAAATAGCACTGTTCCAAGAGTTCTTTCCTGGGATGAGGAAGGAGACTGAGGTCAGGTGAGGCAGATGCAGGCAAGCTTCCAGAGGCTTCTATGTCCCCAGCTGTGCTAGGCATGCAGTGGGTTGTGTGGCCATTCTGTCCTCACTGGGTTTTGTCTGATTTTAGAGTTGGGCCAAGTGTGCCTCTGAGAAGTTAAGCAGCTTTCCCAGAATCTGTAGGCTCATAGCAGCCAAGACTTGATTTCAGTTTCCTGGTTCCAATTGTTTACACAGAAGCTGGGAGGTTCTTAGTAATTACACTCAAATTCTGAATACAAAACCAGGAAAACTTTTTTTTTGAGATAGGATTTCATTATGTAGCCCTGGTGTTCCTGGAATTCACTCTGTAGACCAGGCTGACCTTGAATTCACAGAGATCTGCCTGCCTCTGCCTCCCGAGTGCTGCGATTAAACCTGTGTGCCACCACACCTAAAAATTAAAACAAAATGTTTACTTCTTAAACTTTTATGTGTAAGGGTGTGAGCCTATATATACTTATATGTGTCGTGTGCTTGCAGTGCCCTTGGAGCTCAGGAGTATCAGATCTCCTGGATCTGTAGTTACGGATGGCTGGGAGCCACCATGTAGCTGTTGGGAACTGAACCTGGGTTCTCTGCAAGCACAGCCAGTGCCCCTAACCACTGAACCATCTCTCCAGCAAAGAGAAAACTTTTTTAAAGTTACTTTTATTTAATGTGCATCAGTGTTTTGCCTGCACATATGTCAGCTTCTAGAATTACTATATGGGTGCTGGGAATTGAACTTGGGCCCTCTGAAAGAGCAGTCAGTGCTCTTAACCACTGAGTCATCTCTCCAGCCCCAAGGAAAGGTTTTTCAACCCAAACACAAAAATTTTTATTGTCTTTGTACTAAAACAATCTTGTATTAGTCATTAGAAAAATGCAAATCAAAACTCCATTGAGATCAATTTACCAAATTCAGAATTGCTCTAATTGAGAAAACAAATAGCAGGGTTGGACATTTGGCTAGTGGTAAAGCCCTTGCTTTACAAAGGTAGTGACCTGGAACCATATCAAGGGGGAAGAAGAGAATCAGCTCCACAAAACTGTCCTCTGACTCACACATGTGCTGTGTGGCGTATGTACACTCTTATACACGCACGCGTGCGAGCGTGTGCGCACACACACACACACATACACACACACACACACACACACACACACACACACACAATGACAGCACTACAATAATAAACAAGAACCCATATACTGCTGGTAGGAATGTAAATTAGTGCAGCTACTAGGAAACTAGTGTAAATGTTCCAAAAACTAAAGCTGGAATGCTGTAGACTCAAACTGTACCGCTTCTGAACTTTTAATCAGCGAGCCACAGAGGGGTCTACACAGCCATGTTTATTGTTGCACTGTTCCTAATGGCTGAGCTATGAAATCAGCTTGTGTGTCTGCCAACTGATGGGTGGACAGGAAAAATCATATATGTATGTATGTGTGTATGTATGTATGTACGCATGCATTTATGTATGTATGTACGCATGCATTTATGTATGTATGTATGCATGCACATACACAGTTGATGGAGCTTTATTCATTTATAAAGAAGAATGCAATTATGTCGTTTGAAGGAAAGGATGTAATTGTAGATCATCATATTAAGTGAAAGAAGCCAGACTCAGACAAACATTGCACATTTTCATATATATATATATATATATATATATATATAATATATATGCTAGATTATGTATGACAGGCTAGCTCAGTCAGTAGAGCATGAGACTCTTAAATCTCAGGGTCATGGGTCCATGCCCCACATTGGGTGACAAATTGTAGAGGGAGACTTTCTCCATCTATCTCAGTCCCACTGGACAGATTTTTTCCTCTACCCACTGGGTCCCTGCAGCTGCTATGAAATAACCACCTAATATATATTCATAATTGTTTGGCCAATTACTTAGGCTTATTATTAGCTAACTTTCTCTCAATTATTAATCCATTTCTATTAATCTGTGTATCACCAGTGGCCTTGGCTTGCTGGTGATTCCCTGGGTCTCTTGACTCCCTGGTGGATACATGGCATTGCTCTTTCTGTCTTCCTTCTCCCTACCTCTTTGTTTGGAATTCCCACCTAGCTAAATTCTGCCTGTCTATTGGCCAAAACAGCTTTATTCATCAACCAATAAGAGAAACACATAGTCCCAGTATACAGAGGACATTCCCCATCAGGTATGTGCACTTATATAATAACATACGTATATGTCATGAAAGTAGAAGCAAGGCTCTGGGGAAAGGAAGTGTCTTAAAGGACGGGGAGTGTATGAGGAGTGAATACAGTCAAAGTACATGATATTTCTGAATGAAATCATCTCCGTGGGACCCACCATGACGCACAATGAATACATACAAAAACAAGACAATGCTACTGTGAAGTGACTGTTGTGGGTTTCAGCCGTTTCCTGTCCCTGGAGAAAAAGTGAACGAAGCCTGAGAATTGCTTTGGATTTATTACTGGTGTTGGCTGCCTGCAGACTATTGTGATCATTACATAGAAACAGATGGCCAATTATGCAAAAAGCCTCTATCTGAAGCTTTTTTCTCCAAGCAACTAAATGAGCAATTCAGTTAAAAGAGAGAGAGAGAGAGAGAGAGAGAGAGAGAGAGAGAGAGAGAGAGAGAGAGATTGACTCTAAAAGGCTGGTTAACTGGTTGCACAGATGAAGGACGTCTCTTCGATGAATAGCATCTGTTTGTTTTTTTCATTTTTTATTTGTTGTGTATGCATATGTGTGTTGTGTATGCATATGTGTGTTGGGGAGTGGGCGATGTGTTTTTGTACATGTGGATGGTATATGTGTGTGTATGTACATGTGTGTGGTATATGAATGCATGTATGGTGCATATGTGGTTCATGCACATGAGTACATGATGTTCAAATACAGGAGCGAGAGCAGAATTCGGGTGCCTTCCTCTGTTCCTGCCTTGTTGCCTTGAGACAGAGCCCCTCACTGAATCTGACCATCCCCTCTGCTGCACCTTGGCTGACTGGCCAGTGGGTTCTTGGGATCTTCCTGTGTTTGTCCCACAACACTGGCTCACAGGCATGCACAGAGCTTTTCACATGTGTGATCATTTGAACTCAGGTCCACATGCTTGTACAAGCACTCCTAACCACTCAGCCATTTCCTCAATCCTTAAAGTATTTTTTAAAATATGCAGGTTACATAAAGGAGGTGAGTCATTGTCAACTCATGAGCTCTTGAGCATGGTTATACATTTGTTGAAGAGGCGTTTTGAATATTTAAACTACTGTAACTGTTCAGCAAGTAGCTGGTTATATGATACGTCTTCTAAATCCCTATTATGAGCAAAGACTGTAGAGCAGGTCATACACTGGAAAGTGTTAGTAGTTTGTACATCCAGAAACCAGAAACTCAGACTCAGTTTCTTTTTTTTTATTGTTTTCATTTAAATTAGAAACAAGTTTGTTTTACATGCCAATCCCATTCCCTCTCCCTCCTCCCCTGCCCTGCCCCCCACTGGCCCCCTATCCAATCCCCTTTCTGCTCCCCAGGGAAGGCGAGGCCTTCCATGAGGGAATCTTTAAATTCTGTCACATCATTTGGAGCAGGGCCTAGGCCCTCCCTCATCTGTCTAGGCTGAGAGAGTATCCCTGTACGTGGAATGGGCTCCCAAAGTCCATTCCTGTACTAGGGATAAGTACTGATCCACTACCAGAAGGCCCATAGATTGCTTAGGTCTCCTCACTGACACCCACGATCAGGGGGTCTGGATCAGTCCCATGCTGGTTTCCCAGCTATCAGTCTGGGGTCCATGAGCTCCCCTTTGTTCAGGTCAGCTGTTTCTGTGGGTTTCACTGGCCCAGACTCAGTTTCTTTACAAAGTTCTAGAGCTATTTCCGTGGTCTTGATTAAACTGCTCAGTGGTCTCCTTCTTATGAAGTGCTTGTGACCTCGGGGTTTTTGCACGACTGTGACTTTGATGGGCTTCTTCTGGGAGCGCGCTGTTCCTCTTGGCAAGGCTGACCCTGAACATCTGGATACATGGAACCCCCTGATTACTGCCTGCTTGATTTTCCTCCACTGTGTTCTACTGCCCCAGCTCTATGACTCTATGTCTGTCCTGCACCCTCGTGGACTACAAGCTCCACAAGGGCAAGAACGTTTGTTTTCTCTGATAGCACTCCAGGGTGTAAAAGCTGTGCCTGACCTGGAACATCAGTTTTCTTTTGACTCGTGTGTTTTTTTGAGTCAGGTGCTTTGCAGCCCAAGCTATCTCAAACTCACAGTGATCCTCCCTGCCAGCTTCCTCATGAGTGCTGGGGTTACAGGTGTGTGCCATCACACCCAATTTATGGAGTGTGGGGTGGGGGCGGTGGGGGGCAGCTAATCCAGGGTTTTGTGCATGGGCTCTACCAACTGAACTACATCCCCAGCCCCGTGGTTTCATATTTATTATTAAAAGTGTATTTGCTGAATGAAAGAATTGTCACAAATTTAGTATTTACAATTCTGCACCATTAGCATCAAAGCTTCAGTACTGATGCTTGATGTGGATATTAGCTTTTATTATTATACATATATATTATATGTTTAACCTTTCTTATTTCCAATTTAATTCTCCGGGTGTGTATGCGTGTGTATGTGTGTATATGTGTGTGTATGTGTGTGTATGTGTGTGTATGCATGAATGTGTATGCGTGTCTATGCATGTGATGCATGTGTATGCGTGTGTGCGTGTCTCCGTGTGCACATGCAGAGGCAGAGGAGGATGTTGGGTGTTTTCTGCGCTTTCTATCTCTTTCCTTGAGACATGGTGTCCCACTGAACTGGAAGTTTGCCCGTTTGGCTACGCCGCCTGGCCACCCAGCCTCCAGGATCTGCCTGTCTCTGTTTTCCAGTGCTGATGTTACAAGCATATGTAGCCATGCCCAACTGGGGACTCAAATTCAGGTTTTCATGCCTGTGTGTCTCCCTTTAATGTAAAAAAAAAAAAATCGGTGTGTGCTTAAGGTGTGAAACACAGTACTTGATAGGTATATTTGGTGCAATTACAGCAGTGAAGCTAATAAGCATATAATCTTACAAATGGTGACATTTGCAGCTGTTTGCAAGCAAAGTCACTGCCTAGTGGGTTGCAGCAGAGGGGGGAAGGGAGCTGCCTTTTGAGGCTTCTCAGAAGCACTTTCCTTTCTCAACTCTGGCACCAGCACCAAGCTGTGGCATTATGGAGAATGAATATAAAAATGTTCTTCAGTCTTTGCCGTTTTCCAGCGGCATGGAAAACTGGCAGGGCGAACTGCTCTTGACCTGTCTGATAATGTGAACTCCAGAAAGAGCAGGGGAACTGGATTCATGAACCCCCAGTGACAGGAATGCCACAGCATGGGGGTTTGGGACTTTGGAATTAGTGTTATTGTTAATTTCTGGGGACAATGAAGTAAGTCCAACAGAGTGACGGAGAAACACAGCTGACATTTAGGAGGTACTTGAGGTAGCTTTGGCAGCCTCCTGTTGTGTAGAAAGAGACCCTCAGAGAGTGGATGTCAGGTAAAATCACACCAAGACTTACAATATTTTCCCAATAAACAGCTTCACTAAAATCTATGATTGTAGGATTAGTACCATTCCCTGAGCACACAGGGCAAACCTGTGCTTTGGTGACTGTGGCCCAATTGCTAAACACCAAACCCAAACCTCCCTATCTTCATTCCCCCATCTTTCTTTTTCTCTTTCATTTTCTCTTTCTTCCTTTCCATTTGTTTCTAGTTTTAATTTTTTATTTGTTCTTTGACAATTTCGTGTGTGTACGGTGTGCATTTTGATCAGATTCACTCACCATCACCCTCCAACAGCCAATAATTCCCAATATCCCCTCAGTTAGCCAAATGCTGTCTTACCCACACTTGCGTGCGCGCAGACTTGCTTGTTTGTGTGTACATGCATAGGGCAACCTCAGGAGATGATCCTCAGGGTCTATTCATTTCAGTTTTTTGAGATAGGGTTTCTTAATAACTTGGAGCCAAGAAGGTTGGATGTGATTGAGCCCCAGGACCCATCTGTCTCTACTGACTGCCCTTGACTGGGGTTTACAAGTGTGTACCACCATGTGTAGTTTTTAATTTTATTTATGTGTACGTGTATATATACCTGTATGTGCACTGTGTGCATGAGATGCCTGCAGAGGCCAAAGGAGAGCATTGGAACTGGAGTTACAGGTTGCTGTGAGTTGCCCAAAGTGGGTGCCAATAACCAGAGTCCTCTTCAAGAGGAGCGAGAGCTCTTAAACACTGAGCTATCTCTCCACACCCCGCATCCTTAAAACATGGGTGTTTGGGATTGAACGCAGGTCTTCATGTTTACATGGCAAGCGTTTACTGTCTAAGCGATCTCTCCAGACCTTCAAGCCTAAACACTCTCCTTGGAATACAGCCTCCAAACAGTGTTCTCATTTATGGTGTATTGTATGTAGGAGGGAACTGTGGGGCGGAATCCCTGGTGGCCTTTGGATAGGCTTTAGCGATATCTGTCACTGCTGGATTAGTGATGCCTGTGCTAAAGAGACACCCTGAATTAGGTTTCCCCCACTCCACCTGTTTTCCATTCTAATAGTCCAATACTTTGATATTTTCAATCTCCAGGGCTTCTGGCTACTTCTATATACCGTCCACCAACCAAGGAAGCTTCCTGTTACCTCCCAAGTCCTGCTCTGTGGCCGCCACTCCCATCACATGTTTTGACAATCTTCTCTTTACATTGCAGACTTTTTAGTTAGGGTCCCACGCATCAGGGACTGGTCTTAAGTGTCTGTAGATGAGGATGTCTTGAACTTCTGATCATCTTGCAGCCTCCTCCTGAGTGCCGGGTTACAGGTGTGTCCCACCAATGCCCAGGTTACGTATTATTGAGGAGGAAATCCAAGGTTTTGAGCATGTTAGTTAACTAAGTCACACCTCCAACCCCACATTTAGTACTTTCTGAGCATTTCATCCCAAGGTGTCTTTTCTAATGCTGTCTTTTTGTTTGTTTGTTTGTTTCACTATTCCTTTTTAAACTTATATTTCAGTCTTAGCTGCAGTTCTGCCAAGAAACTTTCTCCATGGCCTACCCATTTTGACAGTGGCAAGTGCATGCTGTGCCCCTGGGCATCAGCACCCTGAGTTACAATCAGTGACATTCTCTCTCTCTTCCTGAGAGCAAGGCTTTTTTTTTTTTAAATCTTGTTTCTTTAGAAATCAAACTACCAAATATTCCAATAAAAATGGGTTAAAGATCTAAATAGAGAATTCTCAAATGGCAGAACAATCTCAAATGGCAGAAAGACACTTAAGGAAATACTCAACATCCTTAGTTATCAGGGAAATGCAAATCAAAACTACTCTGAGATTCAATCTTACACCGAGCAGAAAGGCTAAAATCAAAAACACCAATGATAGCTTATCCTGGAGAGGATGTGGAGAAAGGGGAACACTGCTCCATTGCTGGTGGGAGTGCAAACTTGTACAGCCACTGTGAAAATCAGTATGGTGATTTCTCAGAAAATTAGGGATCAACCTACCTCAAGACCCTGCATTACTACTGTTGGGCATATGCACAAAGGAGGCACATTCACACTGCAAGGACATTTGCTCAACTATGTTCACAGCAACATTATTTGTAATAGCTATAGACAACCTAGATGCCCCTCAACTGAATAATGGATAAAGAAAATGTGGTACATTTACACAATGGAGAACTACTCAGTGGTAAAAAAACAATGGCACCCTAAAATTTGCAGGCAAATGGGTAGAACTAGAAAAAAACCATCCTAAGTGAGGTAACCCAAAACCAGAAAGACAGATATAGTGTGTACTCACTCATAATGGATACCAGACATAAAGCAAAAGATACCCAGCCTACAATCCACAACCCCAGAGAAGACTGGACCCTCCTCCAGAAACAGATGGAAGCAGATGCAGAAATCCACAACTAACTAATGGGCCAAGCTCCTGGAGGACAATAGAAGTGAGGGAGGAGCAAAATATGAACAAAGGAGTCAAGACCATGATGGGGAAACCCACAGAATGAGCTGACCCGAGCTAGTGAGGGATCACTGACTCAGGTCTGACAATTGCATAAGACCGAACTAGACTCCCTTAATATAGGTGACAATGGTGTGACTGGGACATTATATGAGGCCACCGGCAGTACTTGCAAGACCTAACACTAATGCAGAAACTGACTTAGTGGAGCCCATTCTATGTGGAGAGATACCTTGCCCAGCTTAGA
This sequence comes from Cricetulus griseus, assembly GCF_003668045.3. Lineage (NCBI taxonomy): Eukaryota > Metazoa > Chordata > Mammalia > Rodentia > Cricetidae > Cricetulus > Cricetulus griseus. Next base: position 7,199,785 of record NW_023276806.1, read on the forward strand.
CACAGGCGTGTGGGGGTGGAGAGGTGCCTTGGTCCTGCCTGAACTAGATGATGGGATGGACTTAGTAGACTTCCTAGAGGAGGCCTCGCCCTCTCAAGGAGCAGATGGGAGAAGGGGAGAGTGGGGAGAGCTGGAGGAGAGGAGGGAGGGGGAACTGGGATTGGAATATAAAAAAATAAATAAATTAATAAAAAAGGAAAAAAATCTTGTTTCTTAAGTCACCAGATGGTTAGGTGCTCCGTTGACCTTTGTTAATGGACACAGTGAGATGAAGATGACAATATAGACAGCAGGGGGACTGAAGTCTCCAGGCCAGGAAGGTGACTTATGTTTTAGAGGGTGCAGACATGCCCGACTTGTGTTCTAAAGGTAGGGCTCCATCAACCGTGTGTTCGCTCTGTTTCCTTTATAAATAATGCTTGGTCTGCTGGTATTTTCTGGATTTGTGCTGTGTTGCCTGAGAACTTAGGAATGCATTAGCTGTCAGTTTGTGTGCTTAGCCTCCCCCTATGAACATTGGTTTCATTTTCATGTGAAAAGTTCATGAAAATGACTCATTTTGAGAAGGCAAATGGGAGGCTGGTGAGATGGCTCAGTGGTAAAGGTACTTGTGGCCAAGCCTGGCACCCTGAGCTCCATACCTGGGGCCCGAGTACTGGAGGGAAAGAACTGCCTACCACAAGCTGTTCTCTGACTTTCATGATTCTGTAATGTTATGTGTTCATATGTGTGCACACATACACACACAAACACACATGCATACACACATACACACACATACACACATACACACACATACACACACACATGCATACACACACACACACACACACACACACACACACACACACACACACAAACAACCAAAAGGAGCTCAGAGATGAGTACATGCTCTTGAGCTGATTAGATGGTGAGCTCCTCACTTTTGCTCATTTCTCCAGCTATCTGGACTATGCAGTAGGTGTGTTATGTGAGAGCTAGAGGTACTCAGATAATCTGGGCGATCTGTATGTCTGTCTGTCTGTCTGTCTGTCTGTCTGTCTGTCTGTGCAGTTGTAATGAACTGTCCTAGTCCAAGTGGCTACTAAGCTCCTTTCTAGAGCTTGGAGATTGCTCAGCAGGTAAAACATCCACTGTGGCAATGTGAGGAGCTCACTTCAGGCCTCCAGGGTCCACATAAAGCTGGGTGTGGAGTTATAGTCCCAGTGCTCCCATGGAAAGATAGAAACAGGAGAAACCCGAGCTTCAGGGCCAGTTGTCCTAGAGAGCACGGCCGTGAATAGCAGAAGAGAGACCCTGCCTCTAACAAGGTAGGTGAGGACTGACATCTGAGACTGTCCTCTGACTCCCGCATGAGTGTCTCATATTGTACAAGCACACACACACACACACACACACTCAAACACTCACACACACTCATTCTCTCTCTCTCTCTCTCTCTCTCTCTCTCTCTCTCTCACACACACACACACACACACACTTTTTTTTTTTAAATCAAAAAAACCTGTTCCCTCCTCTTTCCTTTTTCTGCTGGGCGACTATGTTGTTTTCTGTGCCCTTCATTAAGAGTCACAAATCAGTTTCTCAGACAGAGTCTCTGTGTCAGGGTCCAGAGTGGGAGGGCCAGGACCCTCTCATCGCTGTGGCTCCTAGATTCAGCTCTGTCCTTCCTGCCCTGTCAGGTGGTGTAGACTGAAGAGTCCTTCAGGAGAGGAACTGGCCATGTGTGCCTTCTGAGACATCTTCAATTAGGGGAAGGTCAGTTGTGTATTATCTGATGGCCCATCTGGGACATGACATGCGTGTGCCGTCCTGCAGGGCTTCTTCATACGCCGTCTTCTCCTTCATCTGGAAGTCTTTCCTCTGCTCTTTCCTAGTAACCCGTTCTTTAGCTGGAGGGCGCAGACCACCCAAAGCCTCCCCTGCACATGGGGACTGAAGCGCACCCCTCTCCTGAGGGTCGGTAACTCTTGTCAGACTATTGGTTTGTTGTCTCTCTCCTCTGAGATTTTGAGAGCTACTCTGGGGAGGGACGAGCATTAGGTTACAGTTAAAGTTTTATGACGTTCAGATCTTATTATGGAAACTTTGTGTGCAAAAGCAAGAGAGTAATATAATTTATTCCTGTGCCCAGCACCAACAGCTATCACACATTCGCCAGCATTTCTTCCTTCCATCCCCCACTGGAGGGATTATTATTGCTAAATAAACATAGCAGGGGAGAGCACACGAGACAAATGTCATGTATCACGGAGCACTTGAACACTCTCGATGCCAGGAGCATCAGGAGACAGACCTTGTCCCAGAAGGTTCCTCCCACTTGCGTCCAAGAGGAACCACTGCCTTGGTTTCCATGGTAACGAGTCTCACACAGGTCTTTATAGTTTTTATGAAACTGTACGTTTGTGAGTATGTGTGTAGGTGCAGACCCGGCGGGAAGAGGGCATCGGGTCTTCCAGAACGGGCGTTATAGGCGGTTGTGAGCTGCTATGTGGGAACTGAAGCTGGGCCCTCTGAAGAGCAGCAAGTGCTCTTAACTGCTGAGCCGTCTCTCCAGCCTGATATTTATAATTTTATCACTTCAGTATACTTGTTTTTTTTAAATCTAGGCAGTATTTCACGTGACCCCAAATTCCATCTGTAACCAAGAAAGACCTTCAACTTGTCAATTTTTCTATGACCTTTATTTATTTGTGTGTGTGGGTACACTGCTATGGCATGATTGTGGGGGTCAGAGGGCAGGTTTTGGGAGCTGGTTCTCTGCTTCCACCATATAGATCCCGGACTCTAACTTAGGTCGTCAGGTTTGGTGACAGACACCTTTCCCCATCTAGCCAGCCTTGAGGATCAGTTTCTGATTCTTTTGTCCTACCTTCCTAAGTTTGGGGCGCTCCATGACTGCACCACCAAGCACAGTTTACGTGGTGTTGAGGCTAGAACTTTAGTGTCGGGCTTTGCGTGTACACAATGATGTATAACTGTGTGGTCGTCACTCTCTCCATACTTTATGAATGGAGCTGGTGAGAAGCATGCTGAGCACCTGTTCTGTACGGGTGGGAGTGGCAGGGGAGGGGTGGGTCTAAGGGGGAGACAAAGGCCTGGGAGGGAAGCCACTGCAAGCTTATGGTGTCCCATGGGCCAACAGTTTCCCCGTTAGGAGAACCGCTATGGTGTCATCAAGGAGGAGCCAGGTTTTATAATTCCTAAGAAGTCTATCTGTCTCCTGGAAGGCTCCTGCACTCTTTTGTTGTTTTTCTTCGTCTTCTGAGGATACAGCCTGGAGCTAACCAAGGGTGCTTGCCTGGAGCTAGCCAAGGGTACTTCTTGAAACTAATTATTCAGAGAGGAGTAACTAATTAACAAATACCTTTGGGCTAGATGCTTGCTGAGCTGGGCCAGAGAAAGTTAGGGAAGAGCTGGCTTCTCTGGTTTAGGATACAAAAAAACAAAACAAACAAACAAAAAAGACAAAACACAAAACAAAACAAAAACACAGCTTGGCATTAGGAACTGTATGTAGCTCCTGTGTGGTGTGCTGAGTGTTTTGGAGTTAAATGTGTAGCTGGAAATCAAAGCTTGACTGATACCAGCGTGGTCCTGAAATAGATTGGTGCTGCCAGGACAGACATATCTCATTGTCAGAAAAGCCTTATGTTATTAAAGCATCTTAAATGCCATACTCTGTAGATCTCCGAAGTGTTTGACGATCACCTGTCTATCTAAAATAGATCTGTTTGATCTTGAAAACATTCCTAACATGATTACAAGTTTGATTGTAATAGTGACTAACCACTAACCTACATTTCTCTAGTATCGGCCCACAAGGCTCTGCAGTTTTTCTGGATAACTGAAAAATGGGAAGGGATTTAGGGCTTGCCAGTGGCAGGGTGTTCACTTTTCACCTCTGTTAGTGGCCGAGCGGGCTGAGAATTCAGGCACTGAGGAAGAATCGCTGTTCTCCCTGGGGATGAAGCCCATGTGAGGACAGTTGCCTCCCGCTGTTTTGTTTGGTGGCTGACACCCAGGATCCACTTCTCAGTTTGTAAAAGTCACAGGTTCCTAAGTTACAGTGTTAAGGTGGCCTTGGAGGGACACAGTGTCAGAGTTAAGGAGACAATGTGTCACTTTCATACAGTGGTGGCCGTTTGATCTGTGTTAGAGCCATTTCCTTGGTGGTCCAGGGCCAATTCTGATTCAGCTTCCCAAAATATCCGTCACTTGACATCAGCTCATGTTCTGGTTGTAGTTAGGAGTCACCCATCCTCGCTACTTCATCACCTGTGTTCTTTGTATTTTCCATTTCCTCGCTTGATTTTCCTGTCTGTGAGTGGGGGTGGGAGAAGGGTTGTCCACACTAAGAAACAGGAAGAATTGCTATTGAACTCACATGTCTTATCTTATGTAAAGAGAGGGTTCCTTCCGGAATCTCTAGACACTATCATGGTTACAGTGGAGGCAATTGGAGCTCACAGCACAAGTGAAGTGTGCAAGACTCTGTCTGTCCAAAGCCAAAGGTCACTCCCTCTCCCTTTTCTCCCCAAACGACATAAGGTCTTGTTACATAGTCAGGCTGGGGGCTCCGAATCACCATCCCCATCCTGCACCCTCCTTCAAAGCCAATGTTCTCTCTTTCCTTTCTATGATTCTTTCTTTCTTTCTTTCTTTCTTTCTTTCTTTCTTTCTTTCTTTCTTTTTGGCAGGATCTTTCTATGTAGCTCTGGCTGTTCTGTAACCCACTAGGTAGACCTGGCTGGCCTTGAACTCACAAATATCTACCTGCCTCTGACTCTTAAGGTACTGGTTTAGGGTTAGGGTTAGGGTTAGGGCTAGGGCTAGGGTTAGGGTCAGGGGTTAGGGTTAGGGTTAGGGTCAGGGTCAGGGGTTAGGGTTAGGGTCAGGGCCAGGGTTCAGGTGCTACCAACCTGGATCCATAAATGATTCTTAACTTTATGCTCAAATTCATCTCACACTAAACATGTGATATAATCCTTCCCATTCTGAAATACTTTAAACATTATTTATACATACAGTTTAAAACATAATATATTAATTAACCATAATATTAGAGAGAAACAAGTATGTTCTTTAGTATACAGATATTTGGAAAAACTAGAAGACACAATGAAGAAGTCAGGTGTTTGTGCCTGTAGTAAAAGAAAATTTGGATTTAGACATAATAACAATAGAATAATATCCCACTGAATGTTGCTATATCCTCTCTCTCTCTCTCTCTCTCTCTCTCTCTCTCTCTCTCTCTCTATCTGAGGCTTACCATGTGGCCCAGGCTGGGTTGATCTTGTAGTAATTCAATACAAACCTCCCAAATGCAGGGATTACAGGTATGGGCCACCATGCTCAGCTTTTTTTTGTCTTCATATGTGACATTTAAACTTTTAAAATTTACTATGGGGTGTGTGTGTGTGTGTGTGTGCGTGCGTGTGTCCGTCTGCTATGATGTGCATATGAAGGCCGGAGGAAAACTTTCAGAAGTTGATTCTCTCTCCACCATGGATTCCAGGGACTGAACTCAGGCTTGTATGGCAGGTGCTTTTACCTGATGAACCATTTTGCTGGCCCATGACATTTTTAATTTTATTTCATGTGTACTGGTGTTTGGCCTGCATGTATACCTGTGCACTGTGCATATGTCTGGTACTGGAAGAGGTCAGAAGAAGGCCTGGAGTTCCCTGCAACTGGAGTTACAGGTAGTTGTGAGCTACCATGTGGGTGCCGAGGTCATGGATACCACATGGATGCTGAGGACGAGGAAGAGCAGACAGTGCTCTTAACTTGCAAGCCATTGCTCCAGCCTACCATGAAAATTTAAAGTAGAGAAGGGCCAAGTAATATTTGTGAACACTCAAAATTATTGGAACATAGCAACACCAAGAGCTGACTGAAATACTTGTTAAAAAAGTAAATATGGGAAGGGTTCTTTCGGTGAGTTCATTTTCTCAAAAGGATGATTCTTGGTAAGTATTTTATAAAACAAATGGGTCTTTGGTTTGCATGGTCACCATAGTCCAGGAGAATTCAGAACAAAGAGTACTTACTTCACTTATAACACAGAGTTAGAGTCTAGGCTCAAATAAACCTGTTTCCTGCCTTCTCATTGTGAATATCTAATAGGACACTTGAAACTTATTTGGGATGTTACCCATTTCTTCACCAAGGCAGGCAGTTCATGTGGCATTTCTGAGCCCTTCCAAACCTCCTGCAAATGCCAGCATCACGTGATCATCATGACAACCAAGAGCTCTCACAGGTTTCACCTATTTCCTTAGTCATTGGTGCCACCCACCCCTGCCCTAGAACCTTGTTGGGCTCCTGGCTCCTGCAGGCAATGCCTTCCCCAGGGAGGAGAACTCTACTGGGTTTAGGCTTTTAGAATCAATCGTAGGGAACATTCTGGTCTTTCTCTAGATGCTGGGAATAGGAAACCAGGGCTGGCACGTGCTAGGCAAGCCCTGAGCCACAGTCCCAGCACTTACAGGAATATCATTAGCAGAGGGGAGGATGTGGTTGCAATGTGTCAAAGTGTCACAGATTCCCGAAGCTCTGGACAGGTCTGCAAGGTTCTTGACAGGTGGGGAGTCAGCATGTGGAGGTAGGTTTTGGGGGGGTGTTTCTCTGTGTATTACTGTAAAGCATAGACAGTACCACAATGGGACATTTCTTAGCTTATAATTCTGCTAGTCTATTAAGTTTTCTGCTAAACATGCATCCATGTTCAGCGACTGAAGCTAATTTTTGGCTCTCCCAACATCAAGTCTCCTAGGATCTTGGTAGTTATGTTCATGTCACGGGCCCAGAAAGCCCAGACTGGGGGTCTGGGGTTGGTTATCTGTGGCAGAACATAGAAAAATAGTTCAAGTACAGCCTTTCCCCAGCGCCCGAGTCATGGGATTTTCCTTTATTTTAATTAGAAGTTATTACTGTTGCTGCAATTATTGTTATTGTTGTTGGTAGTGATGGGTGTGTGTGTGTGTGTGTGTGTGTGTGTGTGTGTGTGTGTGTGTGTGTGTGTGTGTGTGGTCTGTTCCTCTTCAGACACATGAGTGTCATGGCATGCGCATGCCAGAGAACAGTGTAGAGGAGATGGCTCTGTGCCTCCACATCGTTGAGGAGAGGTTTCTCTTACTGTTCCTACCAAACTTGGTATCCCAAGCTATCCGGGGGAGATTCTCTGTCTCTGCCTCTCCTGGGAGAGTCTCCCATCTCTGCCTCTCATTTTGCTATTGGGTGCTGGGATTTCAGATGCTCATCATCAAATCTGTCTTTCCCCCAAGGGTTCTGGGTTTTAGATTCAGGCTGTCAGCTTCATACTGCAAGAGCTTTTTCCCACTGAGACATTTTACCAAACTTTTCTTTTAAATTCGTGTGTTAGTCTCAATGTGTTAACACTGGGCCATGCCTGTTGGTCCTCTTAAGGGGAGTCCATACAAATATATCCCACAGCCAAATAATCCAGAGCCCGAGAGAGTTAGTGCCCACAGTTACTCTGAGACAAAGGATAACCTGGACCAGAAGTTAACCTAATGATAACCAAACTGCATGAGAGCAAAGGAGGTGAGGAAGTTTGCTGTACATTGCAATGGAATGGCCGCAGGTTGCTCCCCCACCCCACTTCTCAAACAGGGAGGAAGATCGCACATCGCAGGCATCTGAGGAGGGCTGGGGGAAGGGAGCATGTGTGGATGTAAATATAGAAGCAGGGAGCACAGTCACAGAGTCCGTACCAGCCTGCTGCCAGGGGCCTGGTACTCTTCGTTCTGGCTCTCATGTGGCAACACATTCTTGGGAGTTGAGCATGGAGCCCTGCAGTAGCCTGCCAGCCTTCTGACGCTGCTCGGTCCTCTCTCCTCCAAATGCTCTGCCTGTCCCAGTACCAGGAATCCCACAGGCAGAGTAGATGGGGGGGTCATCCAGACTTCCCTCCACTCTTTCACCTTTCCCCAGTCTTTGGTTCTATGGATCTCGATTTCCTGAGCAAGCAGAGGGCCGAAACCCAGCAACTCTCATGGAGCTGAACCCTCACACACAGTCCACAATGAGGGGCACCGCACCTGTGTGTTTAGCCACCGCCTGCAGCTCCACCTGTTGGTTCTTACATTTTCCAATCTCCCAACAAAGATTAAAGTTCCTGAGGTAGTGGCCACCTTCTTCTCCCAAATTCTTCTTTTACCTCATCTAGGGAGCCCCAAAGTACCTTCTCCTCACATCTTTCAAATGTTTCAGTCCCGTTCCCTCTGTCTTCTTTCTCTAGTGTACCCTTCCCTCAGTGCAGCTTCTTGTCAGAATCCCTGTTGTAGACTGTAGTAATAGACCATAGGCCCTTACCACTCCACTCTCATGTCTGAGTGTCTCATCATGCCTTACTTCTGGTCTTATTTTAGTGTGTGTGTGTGTGTGAAAGAGTGTGTGCATGTGTGTGAGTGTGTGTCTGTGAATGTGTGTGTGAGTACGTGTGTGTGTGCGTGCGTGCGTGCGTGCGTGCGTGCGTGCGTGCGTGCGTGCGTGCGTGCGTGTGTGTGTGTGTGTGTGTGTGTGTGTACATGCATACCAGAACCCACAGAGGCCAGAAGAAGGCATTGGGTCCCTAGCTGGAATGAGAGGTGGTTGTGAGCTCCCTGACATGAATGCTGGGAACTGAACTCCAGTCCTCTATGAGCACAGCAAGTCTAACTGCTGAGCCTTCTCTCCAGTCCCCACTGAGGTGATTTTTTAATGTCACCTGCTCTTTAGACATTTTATTCTGAGTGTTACTGGTCAGGCTCAACACAGTTCCTCATGAGCATTTTGCAAACCAAGATTCTCTTAATGGGGAATGGCCATCTTTACAATGTGTGTGGATTTGCTGATGTGCCTGAAAAGTTCAGTTCTCAGTTCTCATCACATGTTTCCATGTTCATAAGCCATCCCACTGAGTCAGGATGTAACTACTGATGCAGTCTCCTTGCCTGGCTGTGTTTTTCTTCATCTTTTGTATTAAGGAGGAGGAGGAGACTTTATGGAAAGCTGGAAACTTTGAAGTATAACTTGATTTAGGATGTCTTAAAATTGGCAAGTACTGCCGGGCGTTGGTGGCGCACGCCTTTAATACCAGCACTTGGGAGGCAGAGCAGGAGGATCTCTGTGAATATGAGGCCAGCCTGGTCTCCAGAGTGAGTGCCAGGATAGGCTCCAAAGCTACACAGAGAAACCCTGTCTCAAAAAACCAAAAAAAAAAAAAAATGGCAAGTACCTTACATCCCTTGGGTGGGATGAGCTCAGTTGTCTCCTCTTGTTGCAGGGATAATGCAGGAGAGGACAATGTCTCATTTATTGGTTGAGTGTCTGGGTCATGTCCACACAGGCAGGATTAAAACCCAAGCCCTTTAGCCTTTTCTTGTGTCTTCAGAACCATCCTGTGGTTTTGATATTCTTAGATGCAAAGTTCCTTTGATTAGACCTCATAGCAGGAAAATATGTTCCTTTGGTTATTCTGGGAAGTCATTTGGTGGTTTAAAAATACGGATTTGACTTTCATTTTTTGGATAGGACTCTTTTGTCATACTATTTTAGTCATTAGAAACACCGGGGAAAGTTCTAGTGTTGTGTTGGGGAAGGATCACAGAGAGTGATTCATTTTTTACTTAAGGCTTCCACTGCTGACCTAGGGAGGCTAATTTAGAAGTGAATCATTTATAGAAAGTTCTACCCCCTTCGAGGCAGGGCTTTCTACAATATCCTCACATAGGTCTAAATAAAGCATACAGTATCATCTTTCTAAATGTCTGTCTTGTTGCCAATTTCATATCTTTTCTAAGCCGTGAAACTGTTTCTAGTGACTACAGGTATTAAGGCTTTTTATATAGAATGAGGCATTATTTAAAACAATACTAGAGATTTGGCATATATGTTACATTGAGAAACTACTAGGCATGAGATTTTTGAATGACTATGTTTATAATACGAAGAAATGAATGTAAATAGTTTAAAATTACCAGAAGCAGCATTAAAAAAGAAAACCTCAATTATCATAATTCAAATTGAGCAACCATGCTTTGCTGGTATTTTGGTATTTGTTAAAATGCCTAGTGCATGTGACTTTTAGAGTCATATAGAAGTAATTCCTTTTGGAAGCTTTCATTCTCCTTTTTGGAAGTGAATGATTTATTACAAAAACTATTTAGTTCCATACAGCATAAGATGCATAGTCTCTGATGTTTAGAAGCTTTTCATTGAAAACTGAATTGATATTAACACCACAGATAAAGTTCATGGGTTAGAAAAGACCCACTGAAGTCTGAATTCTTGTTATGACTTTGACCTTGGACAAATGGACAGTCTTTTGGGTCTGAGCTGAAGTCCTTATCTGCTGAGAGCACAGGAAGTTTGCCTTCACGTCTGACTGCTAACACATTAGGACCCACACAGATGTTAACTCTCAGGGAAGCATCAGGGGAGAAAGAGATTGGAATCAGTTCATCACTGCTGGGTCCTGGGCAAGACTTCCTTTTCCTCTCTAAGCCATTATTTTCTAAACTGGGAAGAATAAATGGGAAAGCAAGGCTGCCGATACAGTTCAGTGGCAGCGTGTTCTTAAAGATTACTTTAGGAGGCAGCATGTGTATGACAGGGCACCTGTGTGGGAGTCTGAGGACACCTTTCAACAGTTGATTCTCTTCTTTTGTCTTGCTTTGAGGCAGGGCCTCTCTTGTTTCTGCCTGAGTGCCGAGTCCATACCTTCTGGCTGGGTCTGTGTGCCTCACAACTCTGTGTAGGAGTACTGAGATTATAGGTGCAAGCAACTGCATCTGGCTTTTTATGTGGGTCTGGAGATTAAACTCATGTTGCTAGGCTTGCACGGCAAGTGCCTTCACTCCCTGAGCCACCTAACTGCCCTGGAGGCAAGTTCGTAGCATGCTTGGGACCCTGAACTAAAACCCACCAACCAAAAAACACACCTGTTGGTTGCATGGCCCTTTTCTAAAAGGCTTAGAATTAGATGTATTTTGGATCCCCAAATATTTGCATGTTTAATGTGAAATTCATTTACATTTTGTTTCAATCTTACATGCATAGACTGAAGGTAATGCTGTATAATACTTTTAAAAGTAATTTGGAACAGAAAACAATATTTTGTGGTGTAGAATGTTCCACATCAGGTTGAGGTACAAAACGTTTTGGATTAGGGAACATTCTGAATTTGGACTTTCAGAAGGACACCATCACCAGGAGCTGTTGTCAGGTGTACAAGTGGCTGGTACCCATAATTCTTCAGTGTCTCTTGCTCTTAACACTGATTTTCTGTTATCCTTTCAGACTGTCATCTCCTCAGCATGTTGTTTTCAGTGGAATAGATGCTGGTATCCACTGTGCTTTAGCAGAAATGGGAGCCCATATTAGAACAATGTACACTTTGCCCCAGTATCAACATAGTTATAAAACAACTTTGAGTTGTCAAAGTTTTTCGATATCACATGTTTAGCCTTTGAGGATGTTATGTTTTGAATAAGAATGGCCCCCATAGGCACATATATTTGAATGCTTAGTCACCAAGGAGTGGAACTGTTTGAAAGAATTAGAAGGATTAGGAGGTGCGTCCTTGTTGGAGGAAGTCTGTGACAAGGAGTGGATTTTGAGGTTTCAGAAGCTCATGGCAAGCCCAGGCTCTCTCTGCTTTTGGATCAAGATGTAGCTCTCAGCTACTGTTCCAACAGCATGCCTGCATGCCTCCATGGTCCCAGCCATCATGGTGATGGACTAAGCTTCTGGAACTGTAAGCCAGCCCCAATTAAGTGCTTTCTTTCATAAGAGCTGCCTTGGTCATGGTGTCTCTTCACATCTATAGAACAGTGACTAAGGCATGGGGAGTCATAGAGCAGAAAACACTAAATTTTTGGAAGGCTTTTTTGTTGTTGTTCTTTTGAAATAGGGTCATTAGACTGCCTTGGCTGGCCTAGAATTCACTATATAGACCAATCTTTGAAACTTAGACAACACAAACAGCCCAGGGCTGGAGAGTGGTCCAGTGGTTAGGAGCACTTGACGCTCTTTCAGAAGACTAGAATTCAGACCCCAGCGCCCACATCAGGTAGCTTTCAACCACTTGTAACTCTAACTCCAGGAGGACCAAACACTCAAATGCACTCAAATGTATACACACAGACAGACACACCTGCATATGCATAATTAAAACCAGAATAAATGTGAAAAAAAGAGAATAGACCAGGTATAACATCGTCATTAACAAAAGGAAAAACTCCAAATGTTTTCTTATGAGTAATGGTGGAGAGAAAATCTCCACGAAAGAGTAGGGAGGGTCACTAGGCGTATCCATTTCCCTTTTTTATTTTCTACAATGACATTGACATTTCTGCAATTCTCATTTGAGGTAAAGGATACAAAGAAGGTAAGGTTATTCGGGAGACGGAGATGTAGTAAGACTGTTACATGAAAGGTTTTTTTTGGTGGGGGTGTTTGAGACAGGGTTTCTCTGTGGCTTTAGAGGTGGTCCTGAAACTATCTTGAACTGGTCTTGAACTCACAGAGATCTGCCTGCTTTTGCCTTCCAAGTGCTGGGATTAAAGTCGTGTGCCACCACCACCCAGCTATGTGAAAGTTTTTAGTATTGCTTCTGTAGGTAGCCCCAGGAGATAACTGTTTCATTTGCTTACACTTAAAACCAAACCCTAGAGGAAGAAAAGAGATACCACAATAGAGGGAGCCATTATAAGTTTAAAGAGAATTTTGGCACTAGGAAAATGTCCAGAGATCTACAAGTTTGACCCCAACTAATAATCTAAGCAGTGATTGAGAGTCTACTTTAAACACCCTTCTCCAATAATGAGATTGAAGACTACCTTATATGCCATCCTAGAGCCTTCATCCAGTAGCTGATGGAAGTAGAAGCAGACACCACAGCTAAACACTGGGCTGAACTCTGGAATCCAGTTGTAGAGAGGGAGGAGTGATGAGCAAAGGGATCAGAACCAGACTGGAGAAACCCACAGGGACAGCTGACCTGAACAAGGGATTGCTCATGAACCCCAGACTGATAGCTGGGAAACCAGCATAGGACTGTTCCAGACCCCCTGAATGTGGATGTCAGTTTGGAGGTCTGGGCAATCTATGGGGCCTCTGGTAGTGGATCAGTATTTATCCTTAGTATTCAAATGGACTATGGGAGTCCATTCCACATAGAGGGATACTCTCTCAGTCTAGACACACTGGGGAGGGGCTAGGCCCTGCTCCAAAGGATATGACAGACTTTGAAGATCCCCCATGGAAGGCCTCACCCTCCCTGGGGAGCAGAAAGGGGTTGGGATGGGGATTGGGGGAGCAGGGGAGGAGGGGAGGGAGAGGGAACTGGGATTGACATGTAAAATAAGCTTGTTAATAATAATAATAATAATAATAATAATAATAATAATAGTAATAATAATGAACAAAACCATACCCATAGAATTTCTGACGCTTTGGCTAGTTCTTGGGACTCTTCCTCCTATTGGGTGCCTTGTCCAGCCTCAATGTGCGGGCTTTTGCCTTGTCTTATTGTATCATGTTTTGTAGTGTTTGGTTGTCTCTTGCCTGCTCTTTTCTGAAGGGAGAAGGAAGGGAGTGGGTCTGGGGAAGATGGCAGGATGGGAGGAGCAAATGAAGGTGAGACTTTGATCAGGATGTATTGAACGAGAGAAGAATCTATTTTCAAAAACACACATCCACAAAGCATGCACTTCTAGGTCTTCAAATTCTAACTTTTTTCCACATCTTGTTGGAGCATGTGGAATCTTTGGCCAGCATAGTTCCTGTTTAAGGAAAGCATCAAACAAAAGAGAGCTAGAAATGAACTTCCTGGAGTTTTAAAAAGAATTTGGATGCGTTTTCTGGAGATTTGTTCGTATGACCACTGACTAGAATACTTTCCGAAGCAATTAGTGACAAATATTTATTCTGTGGCTTACATAAACCATCTTTGTAGAGTGTGTAATGGTGCCACCATAGGAAATGTAGCATTAATTTATATTGCTCGTTCTATACTCAGGCTTTCTCTGTCCTGGCAGGTGAGTGTGAATGACCAATAGTAACAGGTATGTGGTAGGAATTTTAAAATACAGGGAAAGTAGCAATTAGAACTTTAAAAATATACAATAAGAATACTGTCCATGAATTACCTTTCAGTTTAAAAAATTGAATAATATGGCGTATTAGTCAGGGTTACCTAGAGGAACAGAACTGATAGAATATATACACATATATGAATATATGTTCATATTCAGTATACACTGGAGTCCTAAAGACATGGGCTCTAATGTCGGTGAAATGAGAGCAAGAGTCAGCAATCAAAGAGCACACGCTTCCTGCTTCCTGTCCTTTAGGTAGGTTGCCATGAGAAGGTGTGGTCCAGATGCTGGCCTCCAGGGCTGGATTTAAGGTGGGCTTTCCTACCTCAAATAATCCAGTTAACTAAAAATCCTTCATAGGTGTGTCTGACAACTTGGATTTTTAGTTATTCCAGACCTGTCAAGTTGACAACAAGAATAGCTGTCACATACAGTTTATGGGGGGAATGAAATTTATCATGGCTCTGACCTTTAAAAGTGAGCGAAACCCAATTCTTCCACCCGGATCCTGCATTTTCAGAAGCTCTTATGTGTAGCTGCAAATGTTTTTCAGAATGTGTCTGTCTGACGGGAACAGCAGTGCAGGACCCTTAGAACTAGTTGGCTTGTGAAGCTATTTCTTTTATGCATAATCCCTTACTGAATTTTGTAAGAACTCTGGATGTATCCCAAACTTTAGCAATGCCATCCAAGCCTCAGGGTTTCGGTATGCAGCCCAGGCTGGTATCGAACTCACAGAGGTCCCCCTGCCTCTGTCTCCCGAGTGTTGGAATTAAAGACATGTGCCATTGCACACATCTCTCTCTCTTTTTAAATATAAGTGGTTTTATTTGTTAGTTGATGACATACAATTTATTCCTAAAACATTTCAGCTGCTGTTTAAATTGGACCCCCTCTTCTGTGCTGGGCACTGAGCCCATTAGTAACAAATGATAACAACAACCTTGGTGTTTTACAGATGAGCATAGGAGCAAAGCAACAGTAGCCCAACAAGGCAATTTCATTTTGCAAAAATCCCTGGACTTGTCTGTGGAGGGCAAGGCATGGTAACACATGTTTTTAATTCCAGCACTCGGGAGGCAGAAGCAGATCTCTGAGTTTGAGGCCGGCACTATGACACAAAAGAAATAAAATGTCTCTCATTAAAAAAAATCTGTTGACTGGTTTTTATACTCATTTTCATTGTCGTGGGTCTGTCACTATAATGCACATACATTGTGAAGACCTCTGGTATTAGAATATTATATTTTGGAGCTGTGAGCAATAGGACACCTAATTTAAGCCACTCTGCGGCTGATGAGAAGTGAAGTCAGGTCCTTGGCTTTGACAAGTGATGACTTTGTAACTTTAAGCAAATTACTTTATCTTGCTACGTCTCCATTTCCTGTTTGTGATAAGAGGATAACAATGTCCTTTATACAGTCATTGTGAGGGTTAGATGAGAGAGCAGACACAGATGACTTAGCCTATATTCAATATATGTTGTCTAATGTTAGCATATGGAAATGTTGCCTCAAATTCTACCCACCCACCAACTTACTAATACATGCTACAACAGAGACATTTTCATCGTAAATCGAGGACTATTATTGAATAAGCTCCTTAATGACCAGACTGATCTAAAAGGTTTCTTTCTCTTTGCAGATCTTATTTTGTACTTTAAACACCCCCAGAATTGACATGGAAAAGCTTTTAGGAGGGCAGCTGGGTCTTGAGGATTTCATATTTGCCCATGTGAAAGGAACAAAAAAGGAAGTGAAGGTCTACAAATCGGAGGACTCTCTTGGACTCACCATCACAGATAATGGTGTGGGCTATGCCTTTATCAAGGTAAGTTTTTGGAAAAAGAAATCACAGGGTGGCCCAATTGAAAACACTGCTAGTCAAAGAGAACTAGAAATTACCTTCAGGGAGTGCCAGGTAGCTCAGCTGGGCTTCACAAATGGGCATTTCACTGTCATTTAAAAAACGTCTGAAGATGGCATTTTTTTGTACTCTTTTTGAAATTCTTCCCTTTGCTTTAAACAGCCACTACAATTTAGAACTTCTTGAGAAGGAAGGCCTGGTCCTAGTGTCTTCTCTTTACTCATGGAAGTTGTTCCCTGCTTGTGTATCTCCGAGGACATACTGGATGATTCCCAGTGGTTTAGTGTTACTTCTAACAGCACAGATTTGTTTAAAAATGCTCTTCAGAATGGTCTGAACAATGGAATTCTTTCATGTGAATACAAAAAGAGTAATACAGAGTTGTAAGGATAAGTTTAAATAGTATGAAACTGAGGATAGTGAAGAAGTAAAAATTCTGCTGTAACGAGCACAGCTCTCCCTCCACCCCTGAGTGTCCATGTCCGTGTCCGTGTCCGTGTCCGTGACCGTGTCCGTGTCCGTGTCCGTGTCCGTGTGTGTGTGTGTGTGTGTGTGTGTGTGTGTGTGTGTGTGTGTGTGTGTGTTGGGGGGGCATGGGTTGGTTCAGGAATCCCTGTGCATGCTAAAATCTGTGTCTGCTTGGTTGTTTGATACAAATAGCATAGCATTTCTATATAACCTATGTGCACCCTCTGGTATAGCTTAAGGCATCTCTAGGTAACTTGTGACATCTATATAAATAGTTATTGTGTCACATGGCTCAGAGACCATGGAAATATTTCTGTATGTCCAGTACAGACAATTCTCAAATGTTCTCTTGAGACATGTCTTGCCGTGTAGCGCAGGCTGTTCATGAACTGGGCTAGGTGACCCCCGCCTCATGATTGGCTGACATAACAGCCAACTTACATGGAATGTCTGCCCAACACCAGTCACTTCACATGCTTTGTTTTCAACCTTCACAATAACCCTATTTTGATTTATTTTAATTTTATATGTACGGTGGTGCTTGTGCTCATGTGTGTGTGCACATGGGTATGTAGGTGTGTGTGTATGTGTTCATGTGGGTGGAGGTCAGAGCTTGATTTCCCTCAGTTGCTTGCCTCATTTTTTGAGACCAGGCCTTTCACTGAGCTATTGCTCACTGATGAGGTTGGGTTGGCTGTTCAGTGCTTTAGGGATCTGCCATCTGTGCCTCCCCATTGCTGGGATCACAGATGCCTGCATGCATTACTGGGATCACAGATTCCTGCGTGCATTGCTGGGATCCCAGATGCCTGCATGCATTGCTGGAGTCACAGATGATGCCTGCGTGCATTGCTGGGATCACAGATGCCTGCATGCATTGCTGGGATCACAGATGCCTGCATGCATTGCTGGAACCACAGATGATGCCTGCATGCATTGCTGGAATCACAGATGCCTGCATGCCTGCCTCTTTGTATGGGTTCTGGAGATCTCAGCTCTGGTCCTCAGGTCTCACAGCAAGTACTCTTTTCAACTGGTCTATCTCCTATTTTCACAGCAATCTTATTTTATTAGCACTATGTCTTTTTAACTTTGCTTTTATGTTTCAGTCTTGTACATCTCTTAAAACCACCTGTAGCGCAATAGATGCTCACTCCCTAACTATAGTGGGAATTTACCAATACGGAGTCAGGTAGAAATATAAGGGTATTTAATAGGGAAAAGCCTTACTTACAGAGCGACCTAGCCAGCCGGTGACAGCAGCCTGTACAGCAAGAAGCAAAGAGAAACCAAAAGCGCAAATGCAGTCACACTACGTCACTCTGACCACGCCCTCACAAGTGTGGTCAGGCACACCTGTAGCCAGCCCCTAAGAAGGCGTGGCTACAGCTTCCCCTACACCTAACACTGGTGCAATGGTGCAATGGATGCTCACTAATGCTGGTGCAATGGTGCAATGGATGCTCCCTCCCTAACACTGGTGCAATGGTGCAATGGATGCTCACTAATGCTGGTGCAATGGTGCAATGGACGCTCACTCCCTAACACTGGTGCAATGGTGCAGTGGATACTCGCTCACTAACACTAGTGCAAAGGTGCAATGGACGCTCGCTCCCTAATGCTGGTGCGATGTTGTAAGAGCCACACACAGGCACTGCGTTTTCTGCCACCCTGAAGGCGCTTTGTTCGTCCTTCCAGTTGATACCTGCCCTGAAAAGTGGCACCTGCTGCCATTTGCTTCTTTGACATTTATGGAGTCATGCATTATTTACTCTGCCATCTCTGCTTTGTCAGGGTGTCTTTGCAATCTGACTGAGGTGGGCAATGTGACCAATCCCTACTTTACAGTGCAGAGATATCAGGTGGTTAGATAGGTTGGCCACAAGTATACAACTAGCCAGGTTCAGGATTTGAACCCAAGAAGTCTGACTAAGAGCCAGCATTTCTGTGCACTGAGTTAAGTCTTAGCCACAGGATTTGTGCAGCACAGAACAGTTTATGCCTTTCTTTGCTGATTCACCACCATCATTAAAGAAACAGTCACAGGGATGTCATGTTAGCTGTGGATGCTGCTCTGACTGCCCGCTTGATAAACGGTTATTTTTAGCTCTGCAGGAGATAGGAGTGCACCGGAGGTCGAGTGGGTGACCAAATGGAAAACCCTTGAGTTGGGAAAGTCATGTGGGATAATCCAGGGGAAGTTTAGGACACCGGGCACTGGCGGCAGGGCCTGCCTTCTGTCTGCAGAGCACGGCTTGGGAGTTTCGCAAACGTGTGTGGATGCTTTGGATGTTAGCCTCTGACATTCAGAGCTGCTGTTTCTATTTTTTTTAAATGTCTCGTCAAACATGTGCCTGCCTCAGAGTACTAGTCACTAGTCCTTTGGGGACAGAGGGCGTGATGAGAAAAGAGGAAGCCAACATATTGTGTACTTTAAAATACAGATGATAAAAATTTTATAAACTGGATAATTTAAAAATTGAAAATATTATAATAGTTATAAAAATAGCTCTTATATGCCACTTACACAAATGTCCAGTTTTGATCATTTGCTAATTTGCTGTGTTTTGTGTATATTTATGTCTGTATCTTTATCTATATCCATCCTTTTTCATTCCTTATTACAGAGAGCAGTTACTAAGAACAAAAATATTCTTTATGCTGCACATAAACGGAGTACAGTTGTGAAACTGAGAAGACTCGAACACTGGTTTGGCTCTGTAACTAATCCCCGGGGCTGGGTAGAGTGTGTCTTGCACACACAAAGCCTTGGGATCTGTCCCCAGCACAGCATAAAAGTGCATGCCTATAGTACCAACACTCAGTGGGTAAAGGCAGAGTGATCAGAAGCTCAGGGTTACCTTTGGCTGTGTAGAGAGCTTAAAACCAGCTCAAACAAACAAGAAAAACTCATCTCTAGCCCACTTTGGTTCTGGTTGCCTTCTGCATACGCCTCCTTCTGGTAGTTCCGGGCACCATCCTGCTTTCTATTAGTTGATCTGTGTCTCTGGAATAATTCTTTAGCTTTTGGTAGGGTTCGTTTTAATCTATTATTTTCCTTGATTACAATAAATTTATATGTTTGGGTATTTTGCCAGCACATACCTCTGTGTACCATGTGAATGTCTGGGCCTTGCAGAGGCCAGGGGGTGTCAGATCCCCTGAACTGGAGTTATAAATGCTTGTAAGTGCCATGTGAGTGCTGGGAATTGAACCGGAGTTCTCTGCAAAAGCAGCCACCGTTCTTAACCTCTGAGCCATTCCTTCTGCTCCTAATCTGCTATTTTCTGATGTTTCCTTATGCTGAGAGACAGGCTATGTACCCTTTGGACTGGTATCAAGTGATGACAGTTCCTTAGGTGACCACTTTGGAAGAAATGCGGGGGTTTGTCATCTCACTATTTGTGATACTGTGTTTTCTTTTGTAAATAGTAAATGAGAGTGTGTGGATACGTTTAGAGTCAAGGGGATCACAGTGGCTTGTTCCCTACAAGCCTGGGTCCAGATTAAATAGGTCTTCTTTGCCATTCGCAGCATTAATCTCCAAAACCAGATGGGAGAAGAAGTTCTTTAGATTCTTAAGCAAATACTGAATAACATAAATGACTCAAGAAACATTAACAAATAATGATTCCCTTTCATTCCTCTTGATCCTTAGGACAAGGTCACAAACCCAGAGATATTAATCTTTGTTCAGTTACTGTATGATTGTTAAAACACATTGTATTTCAGAAGTTTATATCCATTGACACTTCATTTAAATTTATAAAAATATTTTGTTCACAAGTCCACAGCTCTGTGTGGAGGCCAGAGTTCAGTATCATGTGGTGTCCTTCAGGGGCTATCTACCCTCTTTCTAAGACAGGATCGCTCCCTGGGATCTGGGCTCATCAATCAACTAGACTAGCAAGCCAGAAGCCCCAGGCATCCTCTTGCCTCAGCCTCCCCAGAGCTGGGGTTAGACACCCACACACCCCCATGCTTGCACAAGTAACAGACACTTCACTGACTGGGCTATCTCGCCCAGCCCCACTATTTTTTTTTTTCCAGCTTGACACAACTGAGAAGTTGTCTCTATGAGATTGCCTTTAGGCAGATCTTTGGGGCATAGTCTTGATTCAGAATTGATGAAGGAGAGCCTAGCTCACTGTGTGCACTGCCACCCCTGAGCAGGTGGTCCTGGGCTATGTGAAAAAGCAGGCGAAGCAAGCCACGGGGAACAATCCCGTAAGCAGAGCTCCTCCATGGCCTCCATATCAGTTCTTGACTGCTCGCTCTTGCCTTGCATCCCGTCCTTGGCTTCCCTCAATGGACTGTGGCCCGGGGAGTATAAACCAAATAAACTCTTTCTTTCTCATTGTTTTTGTTTTGTTTTGATTTGATTTGTCTCTCTACACAGCCCTGGCTGTCCTGGAAGTCTTTTTATGTAGACCAGGTTGCCCATACAGAAATCCTCCTGCCTCTGCCTCCAGAGTAAGGTGATTAAAGACATGAACCACCATTCCCGACCTGGTCACTGTCATTTTATCACAGTAGAGCCCTAACTAACGCCACCCAGCACCTCCGTGTTTATTCTATTGGCTTAGAAGTCAGCTCCGATCACACGTAAAACAACCATGGTCACTACCCCGTCTTCTGGCACTCTTCACCAGGTGTCATCGCCATTTTCTCTTCCTGATTCCCAATTCACCTCTGTTCTCACAGCAGCCTGGACTCCTTGGCTGCTGCCTAGGCCTCTCCCTGCTGTTGTGTGACTTCTGTGACCTGCTTTCCTCCTGCCTGGGCGCTCTCTGGTGACATTTCTAACTTCTTACAGACTGGGTGACAGTGACACTATCCTGACCCTTCATTTACAGGTAAGGGTCATGTTTCACCTCTGCTTCTTTTTGTCTGATTAAGCCTATGTATTTCACTATTTTAAACAAAATTACAAGTGTTGAAAAAACTAAAGGTATCAATGAAGTCACTGAAATTTGTTTGATAAATTTGATCAAAGAGGGAAAAAATAGGCTCCAGGTGTATCAAGCAAGACATCAATTAGAATAAAAAAAAATCCAAAGTCAAATGCAGATTTCAAATCCCATGGTGACTTAAGAGCAGTTATTTAGCAGTGTATTTAAAAGTTTATTTTTCCATTTAGAAGGAAATCTTTTGTTTAATCTTTTTTTTTCTCAAACAGTTTAAAAACTGTAGATTTTTGGGGGCAGGATGGGGGGCAGTTTCAAGACAGAGTTTCTCTGTGTAACCCTGGCTGTCCTGGAATGAACTGTGTAGATTAGGCTGACCTCAAACTCTGAGATCCTCCTGCCTCTGCCTCCTGAGTGCTGGGGTTAAAAGTGTACGCCACCACTACCCGGCAGAACTGTAGACGTTTAAGCTGTGTGCTGTGGTTACCATGTTTGTTTCTATTAGACATGTAAGAGATGATGAATTTCAGTAAAGCAATGTCAGTCAGATTTGGAAACTGCTTTCACTACTTTTTGTTTGTAATAATAAATGAGACCTAGTTGAATGGGGATTAGAATGCCATTTGTATGTAGTGTGTTAATAAGGACAAGAACAAAAAAAAGTAATACTATTTTTAGAATCTGGAAGTAAAATGAAAGCTACGGTTTGTTTGGTGTGCAATGATACAATTAAAATACACTTATCTTTCTAAGCTTTTTCCTGAGGGCAGCATTATGGAGATGTTGGCTACTTCTGGTTTTGCTCAGCTCTTACACATGGTGATCAGGTAAATGTGGCATTGCACATCTACCTGGTAAGGGTAGGGTAATACACTCTTGGAACAAAGCAACCAAGCCCCTGGCCTGCCTGGCCTGTAAGGACATGAAGGACTTAGGACCTTTGTGCTGTTCCCCTGCTCATCTCTGGGGAGAACTTGCATGTGTTTGCAGGACTCTTAGCTGGCTGGGTTTTCTGGAGTTCCCTTCCCTAAAATCCCTGTAGAATTCTTGGTGCCATCTCATGGATTTTATACCTTAGGATGAAACTCTGGCAGTTGCATTGTAGTTTCCAAATCTGACTGACATTGCTTTACTGGTATTCGTCATCTCTTACTTATCTAACAGAAACAAACATGGTAACCACAACACACAGCTTAAAAGACTACAGTTGCATTGTAAGATTTAATAACATAGGTGTGTTGGAACAGGTCTGAAATCCCATTATTTAGGAGCCAGAGGCAGGAGGATTGTAAGTCCGAGGCCAGCCTGGGCTACCTAGAGAGATCATGTCTTTAAAAATCAAAATGAAAATAGGGCTGATGAGATGACTCATCAGGTAAAGAAAGGTGTTTGCTGCCATGCCTGACAAGCTGAGGTAAGTCCTTGGGACACTGACTCCTGGAGGTTGTCCTCAGACTTCCACATGCTTGCCATGGCACGCAAGCATGCACACACACAAATGTAATAAAAATGAAAAAAATTGCTACAGCTTTAAACACAAAGCCACTAGACAGAGCTTATGGGTCTCTTGCTGAAATTATTAAAAAAGGAAGAAAATAACTTATCCATGGAGCCGGAGAAACGCGTCAGGGGCGAAGAGCACTTCCTGTTCATCCACAGGGAATTTGATGCTTTCTTCTGGCCTCTGTGGGCGCGCGCGCGTGAGTGTGTGTGTGTGTGTGTGTGTGTGTGTGTGTGTGTGTGTGAGAGAGAGAGAGAGAGAGAGAGAGAGAGAGAGAGAGAGAGAGAGAGAGAGAGAGAGAACGCACAAATACATAAGAAGAAAAATAGATATTTTTGTTTTGTTTTTTGTTTCCCGAGACAGGGTTTCTCTGTGTAGCTTTGGAGCCTATCCTGGCACTCGCTCTGGAGACCAGGCTGGCGTCAAACTCACAGAGACCCACCTGCCTCTGCCTCCCGAGTGCTGGGATTAAAGGCGTGCGCCACCAACACCTGGTGAAAAATAGATCTTTAAACCATCATTTATCACTGTGTAGTTTGGAGTGCTGGGTGTACAGTGACAGATGCTGTGTTGGGCAGACTGCTGCCTGCCTCACCTCTTCTTAGGGGCCTGCGTAGGAGGATGTCAGGAAAAGATTTCCAAAGGAGATGGTGCTGTGAGCTAGCTGGATTCTGAATGGGAGGGAGACGAGAATGGGTGGAGAAGGGACGTGTGTTCTTTCTTGCTTGGTTTTCCATCTTTCAGCGAGCATTAGACCGTATTGTAAGTGTGTTAGCATGATGACTCTCAGGAGTGTGAGAAGTAAGGCCACACAGTTCCACTTGCTAGCATCCCTGATCTTTCTTTCTTCCTTCCTTCCTTCCTTCCTTCCTTCCTTCCTTCCTTCCTTCCTTCCTTCCTTCCTTCCTTCCTTTCTTCTTTCTTTCTTTCTTTCTTTCTTTCTTTCTTTCTTTCTTTCTTTCTTTCAGAGAATTAAAGATGGCAGCACCATTGACTCAGTGAAAACCATCTGTGTGGGGGATCATATCGAATCCATAAACGGAGAAAATATTGTTGGGTGGCGTCACTATGAAGTCGCTAAGAAGCTGAAGGAGTTGAAAAAAGAGGAACACTTTACTTTGCAGTTAATAGAACCAAAGAAGGCATTTGGTAAGTTGAGTGTGTGTGTGTGTGTGTGTGTGTGTGTGTGTGTGTGTGTGTGTGAGAGAGAGAGAGAGAGAGAGAGAGAGAGAGAGAGAGAGAGAGAGACTGGTTTCTTCTGTTGTTTATCTAAGATTCAGGACACTGCCGTGTGGGGCCATGTGCTTTCAGCCCGTCATCTTATCTAGTATACTAGTGAAGAACACTCTATTATAGACAGCATTACTCAGAAGGAGAACGGCTATGGGAAGAAAATTTCCCTGTCAAAGGACCTTTTCTTTTTTAGTTTTTGCTTTTTTGTTTTTGAGACAGGGTTTCTCTGTGTAGCCCTGGCTGTCCTGGAACTCACTCTGTAGACCGGGCTGGCCTCAAACTCACAGAGATCCGCCTGCCTCTGCTACCGAGTGCTGAGATTAAAGGCGTGGCCAACGCATCCAGCAAGAAAGACATTTTCTAAACCAACTTCTGGGTCTGCAGAGTCAGATGTCCAAGTGCGGAGTTGATGTGAGGCTGAGCCAACCTCTGCTGTATTGTTTCACTTTGCTGAGCAGGGAGGCTGTCTGTCTGTCTGTCTGTCTGTCTTGTTCTCCCTCCCTCCCTCCCTCCCTCCTCCCTCCCTCCCTCCCTCCCTCCCTTCCTCCCTTCCTTCTCCTCCTCCTCCTTCTCCTCCTCCTCCTCCTTTTTCTTTTTTGATTTTTTGAGATAGAGTTTCTCTGTGTAGCCTTGGCTGTCCTGGAGGAAAGGGAGTTTCCTGACGGAGCTCTTCAAACCACAGTTGTTTTCCCGGAACCCAAGGCGCCACCGAGGTCTGCTAGGCACAGGAGTGGCATCTAGCACAGTCATCCACTGTTTCGTAGGCTTCTTAGACACATTCTCCCTTGACATTTAGAGTTTTCGGTGTCATGAGGTGACTCCTTCTTTCTGGACACATCTGTACTTGCCTGGTTTTAGCCACAGCAGCTGTGTCTCAACTGTTGCTCAAACCTCCAGGGCCATCTCATGGGTGTCAGGGTGTACCAGAGTCTCTCACTACCCAGCACTATTTTAACAAGCCAGATGGAGGCCTCACGCACCCCAGGGCTAAAATACCTTCAGCAGAATGCTCTGGGCCTGCCCTGACTCATCCCCGCCCCCGCCCCTGCCCCCACCCCTGCCCCCACTCCCATATGCCATGTTTCTGCTGATCCCACATAACACAAATATTTCTTCTAATTCGTCTCTAATGTTGTTTTCTCAAGGCAGCTAATGGTAACAGTGGAAAAATCACACATTGCCTTCCCCACTCAGTGAGGAGGCAGTCTTGCCTCTGTGTCTGTGGAGTTAGAAAGTTCTCTGTTGCCACGTGACTCTTTGTAAGATAATAGAAATGCAATGGGAATTGTGTTGCATTTGGGAGATCCACAGGAAGGCTGAGAGGAGGATGCTCATGGCCTCATTGCTTCTCAGAGACCATGGGAGGAGCTAACAGTGGCGCTCCCAGACTGGTGCAGCAGTAGCCATGCCTTTTTTTCTCCTTGAAGAAGGCACAAGGTGGCAGGTCTCTGTGCAACAGCCCCTTTCCACATGGCTCTTCTGATGCTTGGTCTTTACACTGATGGGAGTAGGTACCTCTCAGATTCATGGTCTTACAAGATTCAGACCCATTTTAAATCAAAGCTATTCTTATAACACAAGAAATAGAATTTCCTCCCATGTTGGTGTCAATCACATACTCTGTCTTTGAATTAATCTTTATCTGTTTTTTTTTTCTCCCTGTAGCATACACTTTTGTTGTTGGTTGTTTTTGTTTTGTAGCCCAAGCTGATTTCAGATTCACTGTATATTGGAGGATGACCTTGAACTCCTGATCTTTCTCCTTCCTCCCAAGTGCTGGGACTACAGGCACTTGCCTTCACACCCGGCTGTTGTATACACGGGATACCCTTGGGGTCTGCCCCGTATCTCTATGGACATTGTTTACACCCTTAATCTGGGTGTGAATTGCTGGTTACTGGGGTTACTATCCCAGGGTTAGACTTTGTTTACCTGCTTCAGTGTCAGAGACCTGTAACAAGTACACTTTCCCTCTGCCTAGCAACTGCTGAACCTTCTCTGTCGCTTCATGGCTTTTCTGACAGGAACGTATTGTGTTAGAGGCCACATTCTGCTGGTATGGGGGCTGGGCTATATGCAGGTTGATTTTGGAGCAGTGGCTGAGTTTTACTTTATGAGCCGATGGTCTGCAGGGGTTTTCTCCTTTCAGTGGGCTGAGCCTGGGGGTCTCTCTCAGAAGGAAGCCTTATTTCTCTGCCGTCTTCTGACCTTGCATTTTGGTGCCCTGCTTTTGCCCCTGGAATAAAGGCAAAGTTATTTGATCACTCTCTGGCTTTTTCCCAGGGTGTCTTTGTCAGGGAGGCAGGCACTTATGGGGTCGGGCTTCTCCCAGTTTTCTTGGTCCCCATCTTGTCATCTGCGTATTTCCTTCCTTTCTTCCCATATTTCCTAGAACTACCATTGATTTAGGGCAAGGAACTCAAATTTCTTGTCTTTCTTCCCCTATTTATTTCTTAGTCAAAGTTCCATTGATGTGATTAGACACCAGGACCATGGCAATTCCTAACAAAGAAAGCATTTAATTTGGGGCTCGCTTACAGTTTCAGAGGTTTAGCCCATTATCCTCATGACAGAGAGCATGGCAGCGCTCAGGCAAAAGCAGCTGGGAGTTCTTCCTTTACATCCACAGGCAGTAGGCAGAGGGAGCCACTGGGCCTGGGTTGGGAGTTTGAAACCTTGGAGCACATCCTCAGTGACACACATCCTCCAGCAAGGCTGCACCTAATCCTTCCAAATAGTGCCACCCCCTAAGTATACAAATGTATGAACCTATGGGGTCATTCTTACTCAAACTCCCATAGAGATGAAGGTGAAAACATCCGATTGCCCGTTCTTCACTATAGATGAACATCTTGGATTCTCTAACGATCTAGAATGTACTAATTAATAATGTAGCATTTATCCTGTCTTGATAGATGCCAAGGGCATCCTGATACATTTCTTTCAATTGGTGTTTACTGAGCCATCCGTGTGTGCTGGTTTTAGAGTGCTAGATAATGATAGCGATCATTTATTGACAGCCTACTGTGTACCATCTCTGTGCCATGTGATTGGCACATGCTAAGCTCCCATCTAGTGAGATAAATATGAGAATAATTCAATTGAACAATGGGTGGCGAAGGGCCAAATGCACTACGAGTGTAAAAACTGGGAAAACTCTGGGGGTGAGGGGTGGAGTGGGAACTGAGATTGAATATGGGGTCTTGCTCACACCAGGCAAATGTATTTCCAGTCTAGGAGAAGCTTCCGAGGGAAGGGTTTTGAGCTGCATTTGAGAGGTGAGCAGCTGCTTGCTCCGTGCACATTTTTCAGAGTGGTGTTCTAGGTAACAAGTACCATGAGCTCAGTATGCTCACCGGTGTGTGTTTGGGAGTGTTGCACACATCAGCGTGTCGGAAATTAGACGTGTTGGGTGTAAGTGCTGCAAGGCATGAAAACCAAGATTCAGGAAGACCCAACCAAGTCATCAAAAGCCATGTTTGTGAAGAGGCAGTAACAACAGTGGATTCTGGATTTCAGAGTGCTATGTGGAGACTGTATCCGATGAACAGATGGGATCTGAGGGTGATTGAAATCAGGAAATCAGAAAGCACATGTTGCGCTATCTGTGGAGAAGACAGAACCCTGAATTAGGCTGCTCTAGCAGATGCCAAGAGGAAGACAGACAAGGGTATGCAGGAACCATTTGCGGGCACGAATGTCTTCCCAGCTCCACCATGGGGCATCAGCTTGACTGCTTCAGATTGTTAGAATGGGCGATTTACGCCACAGGGCGTGGCCTCCCTCCATTCCCCAGTGCTTGGGACCAATCCCAAGGCACGGCACACTGGGTAAGTACCCTGCAACTGAGCTACCTTCCCAGCCCAAGATAGAACTTTTATGTAGAGTGTCGACTGTTGCATGTTTCTTATCATTCCTGCATGTTAAGAAGGTTGGAGTGCAAAGCCATTGAGCGCAGAGGTGAAGGAACAGACACATTGAAAATAATGACCCAAAGGTTTGTGGCTTGGGATTCTTTGAGATTAGGAAAGTGGGGGAAGTGTAACACGAATTTATAAAAGACCCATATAAAAGGCAGATATTGGGGTTCAATGTGACCATTAGGGAAGCAAAGCAGCCAAGATACCAGAGAGCTCTCACCTCTGAAAGGGCTCGGTGTCCTATTCTCAGTGTGACTGGAGAATGAATGCTTCCTACTGAGACCTTGCTCCTGTCTTACACACCTCCCTAATGCTGGAATTAAAGGTGAGGGATCCCAGGTGCTGAGCTCATCTTTGTGTGAGCTGCTTCTCTTTAGGACTGGATCAATCTCGTGCATCTCTGAGTGGCCTTGGACTCTCAGAGATCCATGTACCTCTTAATCCCGAGTCCTAGGAGTAAAGGTGTGTACCACCACCTCCTAGCTTCTGGCTGCTGGGATTAAAGGTGTGTGCCTGACTTCTATGTCTTGTGGCTGACTTTGCTTTCTGAATCCTCAGGCAAGCTTTAATAAATCATAAATAATCTATCACCACAAATCTCCCCCCCTTTTTTTTTGGTCTAATACAAAAAGAAAAGCTAACATAAGAAAAACTATATATATTAAATATACACAATAGGGAAGATTAAGAAAGGGGTCACGAAGAGGGATGATGAATAGTTTGGGATCTAATGTGTTTGAAGTCTATGAGACAGTTTAGTTGGAGATGTGAGGCTTCTGGGCATTGAGAACTGAGGCCTAGAAGGTTTTATGAATGACTGAATACTCTAGAAACAAATGTATTCAGAGTGGAGACAAAGGACATCAGCATTCAAGCAGCAGAAGGAAGGGGAAATAGCATTGTTAGCACAGTGAGGAATGGCCAGATCGGGAGACTTTCTCATTCTTCCTAAGAGCAGATCCATTGGCCTTTCCTGAGCTGGCCTTGAGGCTGAGAGGAGTAAAGGCCACTAAAAAATGCATCCTTGGGATCTTTTGTGCTGGTCAGCTGTCCAGTCACTGTTTCAACTAGTGGGACCAGCCACGGTGCGTAGAACACAAAATAGAAGAGGGTAGAAAGTATCGTAGTACCTCATACATAGAACTGAATATACTGGGTTGTTCTGTTTTATCCTGTTTGCTTCAGGGTCTCATGTAGCCCAGGCTGGCCTCAAACTTGCTACGTGTCTGATAATGACTGTCTTACTCACTGTTTATTGTCACTATGACCACACTTAGTCACTATGACCACAGCAACTCTTCTAAAGGAAAGCATTTAACTGGGGCTGGCTTACAGTTTCAGAGGTTTAGTCCTTTAGCTTTATAGTGGGGAGTATGGCGGCATAAGCGCAGACATGGGGCTGGAGAAGGAGCTGCATCAGGGGTCAGTGGGCAGCAGGAAGAGAGAAAGCCACTGGCTTTGTGTTCTGGAAATCTCAAAGCCCGCCCGCCCCCAGTGACTCACTGCCTCCATCAAGGCCACACCTAAAAGGACACTCCTCCTAACCTAAGTTTGCTTCAAAGTAGATTCGCTCACTGGTGACTGGGCACCCAAATCTATGAGCCTGTGGGGGCTGCTCTCATTCAAACCACCACAATGACCCTGAACTTCTGATCCTCCTCCAAGTGCTGGAGTCACAACTGAATAGGAACACACCCTGCTTCCACAGTGCTGGGGACTGAACCCTCATGAGTACAAGGCAAACCCTCTTCCAACTGAGTTACATCCCTAGCCCCAGGGTATGTTTCATTTGTTACAAACATGTGTCTGTTTCAGTTATGTATGTTTGTGTATGTTTATAGTATTCATTAAACACTGGCATGTGTCCGTTTCTCAGGGTGAGTCACACGAAACCACAACACTCAAAGCTTATGGGTTACAGGGCTGGAAATGTGGGGTGCGGCTTTCCCCATACCTGACATGGTTTCTCCTGCCGAGCTGAGCTGCTGTCTGAACCAGTTTTTCTTTCTCAAGCCACGAGCTGGAGCCTTCCAGTCCTTGTCAAGGCAGCCTTCCAGCCTTATCAAGTGTTGCTGGAATGTCTCTAGAGATATTTTTTAGGGCTTGGCTCATTTCCTTTCTCCTTGTGCCAGTGCAAAGGCACATAACTTTCACAATGGACTCAACCCTGCTTGACTTTTCCGAGGCTGTGAAAATCCACTTTACCATGGAGATGACTCTTGAGATCAGACCAGACCAACCGGTTCTTTTCCCAGGAGACCTTTGAACTGTAGGGAAATAACTGCTGGGTCCGTGTAGCTTCGGCTCCATTTTGTAAACGAGTCTTAACTCATTTATCCTGGATAATCTGCCCAATATGTGACTTTTACCGTTTGTGCAAGGGGCCTCCCAGGAGGAGACCAGTGTTTACCAGCAAGGGGGTTGAACGAAAATAGTTTCCCCTTAAGATAGTTGAGGGTTAGATTTTTGGGGGGCGGTATTTAGATTTGTAGAAGGTCTGCTGTGTCTGTTTTTAGAGGCTTCCTTTCTGTGATGAGTACCCATCAGAATAGGACGTTAAGTATGTGAAGAGTGCGGTCTGTCCTTTGAGTCACATGCAGCTGGGGAAGTCATTGTCCTGAGTCAGCTTGCTCTTCTCAAACACTGCCCTGTGGCACCTTAGCAGGGAACTTTGGTTCTTCAGTGTCACATGACTTCCTCAACATTAGAAAAAACGGCTTCTCCCCATCTCCTCTCTTTGCCCTCCTCCTTCGGGTCTCATTACAGAGACCGGGCTGGCTTCCATTTTGCAGGGGCAGTTATCTGTCTGGCTTCTGCGTCTTAAGTGCTGGTTTTACAGGTGTGAGCCACCACACAGATCTTAAGACAATGCTCTCTACTATTGGTGCTATACTCAGTTATATATCTATGTCTATATCCCTGTATATCAACAACAAATGCTTTTGATTGTCGTACATTCTTCTGGACTCTACAAACTACCCCTGAGAACAGGAAATGAATTACAAGGGATGAAATGGAATACTTAGGTATGTTGCTCTGCCAGGTGTGTGACAACAGGTAAATTTCTCAGTCTTCCTGTACCTTAGTTTCC
This sequence comes from Cricetulus griseus, assembly GCF_003668045.3. Lineage (NCBI taxonomy): Eukaryota > Metazoa > Chordata > Mammalia > Rodentia > Cricetidae > Cricetulus > Cricetulus griseus. The sequence goes on from NW_023276806.1 coordinate 7,230,879, forward strand.
CAAAACAAAAAGTGAAGCTGTCAGTAGAGTTCACCACATTAATCTGTTGTGACGACTAAACACATTAACCCAGGCCACAACCGCGGTCACCCCAGTCACCAGGCGGATTCGAGAGCTTGATGCAAACAGCACGAGGCTTTATTGTAATCTAACGAGCTAACCCCATGTTAGCTCAGGTCTTTCACCCACCCGCCATGGCAGATGGCTCGCAAAAGACAAGACCCAGGGCCTCCCAAGAGATCTTGTAGGGCAGTGTAAAGGGAGTGTCTAGGGGTAGGCACAGGCTCACTATTGGTGTGCCTTCAGCCTTGGAGGGCTTGCCCTGTGTTGATTGGCCAACTGGTTGTTATGGCCCATAGGCCCTCCCAGGATGGTTGCTATGCTCTGCGTCATTGCTGTGTGCTTGTCCGTAAAGTACACCCAGGGTCGTAAAGCATAGCGCCACCAGCTACTTCTGATTGGTTCCTTATCACGAGGCAGGCATCTGACTTTCTAGTGTCTAGGACAAGGTCAGACAAGCACGTGTTCGGCCGTTATGACTGCCGAAAGGGGAGCTGGTCCCTTCACTCTTTGATATTCAGAATCTCCAGTGATGGTCAGCTGTTGCCACAGGTTAAGCAACCCTTACTGAAATTCGGAAATCAGAAATGTTCCCTAACTGGAAGTGTTTGAGTACTGGTCCTGACTGGAAATGGGAAACTCCATACCCAACCCAATCTGATGGGCCACAGCAAGAGTGCAGGTGCATCAAAATATTGTTTGCCGCGGCTGCCCGGTGAGGCTAGGGGTATATGAGACGTAAATGAAGCTCCCCTGCAGCCTTGACTCCTTCTCGGGGTTTCCCAGCATATGAAGGGGTGTCCCCAAATCTGAAGACCTGATAACCAAAAGACTCTAAGCAGTTCAGACAGGGAACCTTCAGCTTATTGTGACGGTACAGCTTTTTTCTGCAAGGAGTAATTTTAGCCATTAGAGAAACTTACAGGACACAGGGTCAGGCGAGTTGGTGACCAGCGGACATTTATTGAAAGCTGGCACTGTCTCACCTTAGACCAAATGGTGGAAAACAGCCATATATCATGGCTGCCATTCACATCTGTAAGAGCTCTCTCTCTCTCTCTCTCTCTCTCTCTCTCTCTCTCTCTCTCTCTCTCTCTCTCTCTCTCTCTCTCTCTCTCTTTGTGTGTGTGTGTGTGTGTGTGTGTGTGTGTGTGAGGCATACACGTGGGACCAGAGTATAGTTGGTATCTTTTCCTATACTCTCTGTTTCATTACCTTGGGACAAGGTCTCTCACTGAACCCAAAGCTCACAGTTTCAGGGAGGCTAGCTGGTCAGTGAGCTGCTATGTTCTGCCTATCTCTGCTCCCCCAGTCCTCCCCAGCCCTGGGGTTTGAGGTGTGGGCAGCCATGCCTGAATTTCTTATGTAGGTGATGGGGACTCGAACTGAAGTCTTCATATTCAAATGGCAAGTGCTCTTATCCACTGAGCCATCTGTCCAATCTTTTGTAAGTACTTTCTAAGCAAGAAATCATTTGCTTCCTATACTCATCCTAAACTTAAAGCTGATTGTTGAGGGTTTTTGGGGAGAAGGAGGTAGACAGTGTCCAGGGTTTTGGTGAGGAGGGGTCACCATTTACGTTTGCATGAAGAGGCAAACACACTAAGCACCTCCTAATCTTACTAACGGTAGCTGCAGACATTTATTGGGTGTGTGATTGAGGTGCCTTAGGGTGAGGGAGAAGGTTAAGGACCCTGAGCCAAAACGCCAGGGTTTGGCTCTCTTCCCTTATTCTCAATTAGCTCCATGTCCACCGGTGTTAAATAACCCAGGTTTACCTGCTTCCTAATCCACAGCACTCCGAATTTCACACGGCTTGTGTGTGTGGAGTACTTGGAATAGCACTGGAGTCAGCAGAGACGGAGGCTGCTGCTGGCAGGCCTAGGACTGTTATGGCCCGAGCCGATCCTCCTGCTATTTCGGTTAGACTTTTCCAGATGAGTAACCTGAGGCCTGGGGTGGTTTCTTCACCCATTGAGTCACACAGGGTGGAGTGAAGGTGCAGGGAGAGATGAGCCTGGCCGGCTCCGAGGTTTAACTGTATGTGTTCCTGCTTCAGGATCTCATGTAGGCCCAGAGGCTGCAGTGCAGATGTGTCTCACGCTCGCACGTCACGCAGAGTTGGAGGGTTCTGAGAGAGGGTGGGACAGGGAGAAGTGGGAAGGCCAGGTGGGAACTTCCACAAAGAGAATGCCGTGAGTCAGATGGCCATGCCAGGCTCCTGCCAGTGTCGAGGGCCAGATGCTTCCCAAGGAAGTACGAGGCTATCTGTCCAGAGGATGATTCGGGTGTTAGAACCTTGGGAGTGGTGGTGTTGCAAGAGAACTCCCTCCCCCTGGCTTGGCTTGAAAAGTGGACAAGTCGATTAGCCCTGGGGCTTCAGGGTAGGACCATGATCACCAGAACAGCATGAGTCCTCTGGATCCTGGGGTGGAAATAAAGTCTACCCAAACGAAACTAAGACAGATGGGCTTTCTCATGAAACCTACGGCTGGGGATGTGTGTGTGCGCGCGCGTGTGTGGGGATGTGTGTGCGCGCGCGTGTGTGGGGATGTGTGTGCCTGTGTGCGTGTGTTCATGCGTGCACACACAGTGCACATGTGGTGTTAACAGGTCGTCAAAGACAGATCCACTTCGTCAATTCTTTGTTGGCAGAATATTCTGTTTCGACTGCCAGTTCCTAAATAATCTCATGGAGACTTATTATTACTTACAAATGCTCGACTGATATATCGCTTAGGCTTGTTACTAAGTAGCTCTTATAACGTAAATTAACCCATATTTATTAATTTACGTGGTGCCATGTGGCTCCCTCCTGGCTTGTTACCTCATTTGTACACATCCTGCTTCCCCTGCTTCCTCTGGGTCTGGCTGGCAACCCGCCCTTCTTCTTCCCAGCGTTCTCTCAGTCTGGTGTTCCCCCCACCCCCCTGCCTAGCTATTGACCAGTTAGTTCTTTATTAAACCAATGAGAGCAACACATCTTCACGGTGTACAAAAGGATGATTCCGAAGCATTTCACGACATGGAGATTTCTTATTAATTATAAAAGCTCAGCCAATAGCTTAGGCTTGTTACTAACTAGCTCTTACAACTTAAATTAACCCATTTGCACCCATCTGGCTGGCGACTCTGTCTTTGTTCCTCCCAGCATTCTCTGTGTCTGGCTATCCCACCTATACCTCCTGCCTAGCTATTGGCCATATAGCTCTTTATTAAACCAATCACAGTGACAAATCTTCATAGTACAAAAGGATTATCCCACAGCAATTATTTTTGCTTGTTTTTCACACTTTTTAAAGAGATTTATGTATATAGTGTTTTGTCTGCATGTATGTTTGTGCCTGGGGCTAGAGGAGGAGAGAAGAAGGTGTCATGTCTTCAAGAACTGGAGTTAAAGGTGATGAGCTGGGTGCTAGGAACCAAACCCAAGTCTTTGAGAGAACAGCCAGTGCTTTAAATAATTGGGCTATCTCTCCAGCCCCTGTTCTGGCATTTCTTATGTATGGAATTATCGAGTTACATTTAGAGCACACTATGAAAGTTTGATGGACATTATGAGAGGATATAGGCGTAGTTTGGACTAGGTCAGAGGGATTCTCTGTGGAAACTGTACTTGAACTTGCCCTGGGAGGATAGGAAGGATATTTTCCAAGGCAGGAGGATTTCTGGGGTGACAGTGATGAGCATGGCCCTGTGGAACTGTAGGTCAGCCTGCAAAAGCTGCTTAGAGCAGTGTCAGAGGGCCTTGAACGACAGATGGGGACACCCGTGTGCATTAGAGGCTGATGGTGAGCCATTGCATACTGGAATTAGGAATGACACAAAATGAAGTTATGGGGATTATGTCAGAAAGACCAATGTTGCTGTATCCCATTAGAGGAGATGCTATGAGTGGTGTTTTTCTAGCAGTTTAGTAGAGAGGAAACAGCAAGTGCTTAGGTCTATGAACTAAAGTGGGAATTCTAGGAAGAACGTAACTAACTGTCGGGGTGGGAGCTGGGTTGCTGAAACCTGGGCCAATGGGAGGGAAGCCCACGAGGCAACCTCCCTTCCAAGATTTCTGTCCTGCGAGGTGAAAAAAAAGAGGAAGATGCTAAAATTAGAAAGGGGCATTTTGGGTGCAGGGTTGCCCTGGGGAAAGTCAGGGAGACGTCAGTTTTAGACACACATTGCATTTTATATGCCATTGGCACACATACTCCTTTGTTCAAGGTTTAAAGTGCTTACAAGGACAAAATGCCATTGCCACGAATCATGTTTTAATGCAGTAGAACTCACTCTGGCCTTCTAATGTCTGGCTGGATATGGGTTTGACATTTGTCACAATTATTCTACGGAAGAAGATGAATGAAAGGCCAGCTTGGCTTTTATGGGATGTGGCAGGCGTTTTAGACGAATTCTAAGTGAAACTGGTTCAAGAATGTTCAGTGTAAGACCTGGCTATTTGCCAATATAGAGACTCTTTTTAAATCCAGCTATGAACCTTCACTAAAAACAAGAATTTGCTGGGTGTGGTGGTGCACATCGTTGATCCCAGCATTCGGGAGGCGGAGGCCGACAGATTTCTGTGAATTTGAGACCAGCCTGGTCTACATATTGAGTATGACCTCTCCCCATGGTGGTAGAGTATTTGCCCAGAGTGCCCAAAGCCTTGGGTTTGATCCCCAGTCGCACACAAATCAGGACTTTAAAAATCTTCAACCTGTAATCCCACCATGTGGGAGGTAAACGCAGAGGATCAGGCGTTCAAGATCACCTTTGACTACACAGTAAGTTCAAGGCCAGTCTGGACTATGTGAGACCATGTCAAAAAAAAAAAATCAACATTCAAAAAGTTGTCAACTAATAAACAGAAGCCACCATGCATGCCTAAAAGACACATGCGTGCATGATTTCTAACTCCCTGTTAGAGCCTTGACCTAAGGGAACGCCCTTCACGCCCAGCCCTTTGATCTGCTGCCAGGTATCCCAGGCAGCTCAGGTATCCAGGGCAAGGGAAATTTCAGATGAATCATTTCCAGGAAGGCTGGGCAGTGAAAGAGCCGAGTCACCCAGTTGGGAGGCACTCGGAAACTCTCCTCTCCTTGCTTCTGGCATCTTTGACTTTGCCTGGACCACCTTCTCCTCTGCCCTGCTCCCTTCTCTCTGCCTGCTTTTAGCTGTGGTCTTGCCACCATTACCCTTGATGGCGGGGTCTCTGCTTGCACATGACTTTTTAAAGGAAGATGCTGGCCCGTGAACCTCAAGCACAGGGCTCCACTAGCTGCAGATTAAGGTGTTGAGATCATGGATTTGGGGGGCTGGATAGATGGCTCAGCAGTTAGCGCTTGCTGCTCTTCCAGAAGGCCAGAGTTCAGCTCCTAACACCCATATCAGCTGTTCACAACCACCTGTAACTCCAGTTCTGGTGGATCCCGTGCCCTGTTCTGACCTTGGAAGGCATCTGCTCTCATGTGCACTTACCCGCTCAGTCACTTATCCATATAATTAAAAATAGAAGTAAATGTTTGAGGAAAAAAATGAACATAGACTTTCAAACGAGAGCACTTGAGTTCTGCACCCCCTCAGATCATTCTTACAAATCTGTAAAATAATGACAGTGTGCATTTCTCAGTACTCAAAGGGCTGATGCTGTGTAAAATCACTCTCTCTTCCTATGGAATAAGCCAATGATAGAATCTGCTCCTAGTTAATTTGGTTTGTAATTATCAGTCCCGGAGACTAGGTCAGTTCTGAGAACTCTGAGACAGCAAGCATCCCTCGGTTGTCAGCAAGGGGGCTGTTGTGCAGCTCTGCCTGCAAGGTCAGAGAACTACCTCTTCTCTATGTTTCTCTCCCTGTTGTGCAGCTTAAGATGGAAGCTCCAGGAATGCTTGGCTTTGGTGAGCCAGCTGAGAGCCTATAGGGCAGTTAGGGGAGGGCTGTGTTTCCCTTTCTGGGATGGAGGAGACAGAGACCTGAGCCCTGGGATGATTTTCATCACCCTGACTGAAGACTGAGTACCTGTGAGGGCGGGGCTTAAATTTTCGTACTTTGGGGGATCTGAGTGTCGTTCTGGGGGCGGGGCATCTGCTGTTACTCTGAATTGAAAGGAGACATTATATAGCTTTATTTAAGAAAGGGGTAAAATATATGCTAATTAAGACAGAGACATTGACAGAGAGAGTGATGGGGAATGTACTGTGTATGTTTATCTTATTGATTGTTAAATAAAATACTGTTTGGCCAATGAGACAGCAAGTAGACGGGACTAGGAGTCAAAGAGGATTCTGGGAAATGTAGTAGAGAAGTGGTGAACCAGGCAGGAAGTGACATAGCAAGGAGACTCATATTTAAGCGAAGGAGAAACAGGAAGGATCCCTTTTTCCCATTCTCCTGCTCCAGTGGCACAATGTGATCCACTGGCAAGGAGGGACACCAATAAGGCGCCCGATAAGATAAGTCTTATAAAATATATAGATTTATGATGGTTAAGACTGAGCTAGCAGATGAGAATCCTAGTCATTGGCCAAGCAGCTTTGAACCTAATACAAGTTTCTGTGTATTCATTTGGCCCTAACTCAGGCGGGCGCCTAGCATAAAGCTCACACGTGGCAGTGGGGCTCAGGTGGTTTTTGTCAGAAAGATTTATTGTAACAAGAGAGACTCACAGAGAGACAGAGAAAGAGAGAGAGAGAGACAGAGAGAGAGAGAGATCTGTGCTCCTGTTGTTTGAAGAGATAACTTGAGGGACCTTTGCATGTTTCTCTGTTTTGTTTTGTTTTGAGACAGTGTTTATGTGCATAGCTCTGGCTGTCCTGGAACTTGCTCTGTAGACCAGGCTGGCCTCAAACTCAAGAGACCCTCCTGCCTCTGCCTCCCAAGTGCTAGGACTAAAGGCTTGTGCCACCACCACCCCTGGCTTTTTCGTTGTTGTATTTTTTTGTTTTGGTTTCTCATTTTCAGAGAGAATGTGAGCCACTTTGTTGTGGAGGGAGTGAGGGACAGGCTTCTCTCTCTCTCAAAAGCCTGCCAGGCCCAGCCCTCTCTTCGGCAGTTCCCTGGGCGCCTGCTTAACGCTGTAGATGCCTTCTGCTTACAGATAGGAACTTCACTTTCAAGTCGTAGATGGGGGTTCTGAGGATGCTAACTCAGGTATCCTGAGTCTAAAGTCCATGTTTCTAACTACTACCTATGGATTACAGTACAGATTTGGCCAAAGGGTGATTGATTGTTGCACAGGGTAAACCATTAGCCATGGGCTGTAGAACACAGGTGTGATCTATGAAACCCATGGACCACATTGAAAACCAAGTGTGAAGGTGGAGGCAATCCCATCTCAGCAGAAAGTCCCTACAGGATGTCCTAAAAGGCTGGATCAGTTGGGCACCATGGCTCAGATCTGTAATTCCAGCTCTCAAGAGGCTGAGGCAAGAGGATCATGGGAGTTTGAAGCAAAGCTGTGCTACATGGGTTCCAGGCCACCCTGAGCTACAGAGAGAGAGAGACAGAGACAGAGAGAGGGGAACAAGGTTAAAAGCCAGATCACATATTTTTGAGAAGTTAGAAAAATGAAATAAATCTACATTTTTAACTGAAATCTAGTGAAATATCAAAACAATCCTGTGACACAGTTTTGGGCTGCAAGAGGTTACTTTCTTTCTTCTGTGTCACCAAAATAGATTCTTCCCCTCTCTTTCACCTCCTTTACAAACACAGCTTCCAGTCACCTACGCTGTGGCCCTCTAAGGCTGTTTCTAGGCCTTCCCTGGGTTTCTTGTGTGCCTGTAGGGCTGGTCCTCCCCCCCCCCCCGACTTCTGTGATGTATGCACCCTGCATCTCCCTCTGGGCATGCTTGGACCCCAGGGTCTCAGGTGTGCTCAGCAGGTGCTCTTAGCTCTCCCCCTCCCTAGGCTCTCTGACCTCTGAGCAGTTGCTGGGTAGAGCTGTGTCCCTTTGTGCCTGTCTCTTGTTGAGCTCCTGTTCTTTGCCCCTGCCCTCAAGAGTGGCATCATCCTCCAGGCTAAGGCTCTTGTGCCGTGCAGAAATGGAGAGATGCCACCTTTTGTCATCGAGGATCTAAGCCACGTAACATACATGTTCCTCGTGAGAGCAGTGCTTTTGAATTAATTTTGTCTGCATTAACTTCCATGGGATTAACATCCTGGCCTTGGGTGGGACTGGGGGCAAATACTTTTCTGCCTGGTTGATTTTCCCATCTTCCTACCATACAGCTGAGATTGGGGGTTTGGGAGCTAAAAATGTCAGCTGATAGCTTGTTGGAGTCCATTTTTTGGTGCTCAGCCTTAATGCAAGGGAGAGGGGTCTGGCCCTGCCCCAACCTATTGTGTCAGACATTGTTGATTCCTCATGGGAGCCCTTACCTGTGAGGAGGAGTGGACTGGGGGTGGGCTGGGGGAGAGCTGAGGTGGGAAGAGGGAGAACTGTGGTTGGAATGGAAAATGAAATGTAAAAGAATAAATAAAGTAAAATATGTCAGCTAAATAGTTACTAAAGCAATTCATGGCTGTATAAATGTTGCATTTTAATTTGAAACATAAAAATATGTGTTACTCTACTATTCTTGATCTAGAAGGCCCCTAAAGTTATTTTATCCGTCACCATCATTATTGTTAGTGTGTACATGTGGCATCCATGTGCCATGGTACATGTGTGGAGGCCAGAGGACAACTTTGTATGGCTTCTGGGGACTGGACTCAGGCCATCAGGCTCGCACGGACATCATCTTTGCCCTTCGGCTCCTAAAAGGCCTTCCTTGTGGGGTGACCACACACACCAGAATTGTAGGAAGTCTCCCCAGCTCGGCTTGCTCCATGCCTTCCTTTCAGGGTCAGACTGGCCTTGAATTTACTGCGTAGCCAAGATTGGCCTTGAACTCCTGATCTTCCCACCTCTGTCTCTTGAGTGTAACTGCCACTCCTAACCAGAAACTTTTCTTATATGAGCACAACCTTAATGAACATACGTGAGCTCTTTCATTAAACAGAAAAAAAAAAAAAGAAGAGTCAGATATGTGAAAGACGGTTGTCAAAATTCTTTTCCTAATTTCCCAGGGCCCATCTTGCGCACACCCCTGTTTCTGAACTCTTACAGAGTTGGTTCAGAAGACTCAACCTAATTTTCATGGTAATTATAGCTCCCATGTCATCAGCTCATGGTTTTTAAAATTAAACCACATAATTAGAGTGAAAGTTATAACGGCCATGAGAAGGTTTGGGGAGGAACACAGCTGTCTCTTGGTGATAGGAAACTGGAGGGCAGAAGTAGCCTGACCTCTGGAGCTGATATCTGAGGCAGGCATCCACACACCTCCTGGTGGGGAGCCCTCATGAGTGACAGCAGAGGGTTCACAGGCTGGGGCTGGTTACGGTAGTCTACAGTCTGAACTCTGTCTCCTCCTAACTCATCCTGGAGAGAGGCCTTGTGTCCACCCATTTTTGTGAACTGAGGGATTTAAGGTATGGCCTGGCTGCCCAGACATGCTTAGGTAGCAGACTATCAACACTCAGAATGAGGTCAGACTATCAACACTCAGAATCTTTAAAACATTCCCCAGACACTAAGCCTGTCTTCTCCCCCTCCACCTCAGCCTGAGTGGGCAGGATCATCCTGCCTGTTTTCATGCAGGGACAAGTTGACTTTCATCCCTGAAATCTCCTCTAATCTTGAAAAGCTTGGGTGATGACAATCTGGAAGCTGGTCTCAGCCAGAGTTTAATGTTTAACTTCTGCTTTGGCGCCACCAAGTGGTTAGTTTGGATGTGACAGAATCCAAGGGAAAAAAGGCTGTCAAATAAAACAAAACCAAAAAACCAAAAATCAAAACCAAAAGCAAACAAGAAAGGTGATGATAAAAATAACTCTGCGATAAGGAGATTTGGGGTCAGTGACAGTATTCTGCATGACTCTCAGTGACGGGAGCGTGTCAGTAAGCAGATTCCCAAACAGAAAACTAAAGGGAGCTTCTGTGTCAGCCATGAACTCTGTGGGTCAGTGCATGGCCCTGTTCTGGAGATCGTGTGCTGCTCATGGGGTGGGGGGCTGGGGGGGAGGGGAGTATACGGGGAACTTTTGTATTTTTTGCCCACTTTCTGTGGCTCTAAAAGTAATTTATGAATAATATGAACACTTCTACTTTAATAGTTTCCCCTTCTAAATTCCAGTGTCATGGCAAAGAGTAAGATAAGTTGGAGGCTCGCCTGAGGCTCCTTTCTGTTGTTGTGATGAAACACCCTGGCAGAATGTGGACAAAGGTTTATTTTAGCTCACAGTTGCAGGCTGCAGTCCATCATAGCAGGGCAGTCATGGAAACAGGATCTGAAGACAGTTGTTTCTCATCTACAGCTGAGAGCAGGAAGAAGGAATATGCACATGCTTGCAGCTCAGCTCAGGACCCAAACTCGGGGAGGGGTGCTGCTGACTTTCAGGACGGGCCTTCTTGTATCAGTCAGTGTTCTCAGACAGTGCCTCACAGAGGTGGACAGGGCCAACATGACTGAGACAACCCCTCTAGATTGTGTCAACTCGACAACTAAAACCACTTATCACAGATACCTACAGAGGCCAGCTGAATTCACAGCGGGCTGATCATGCCTTTCCGAAGCCACACACTCCAGCATCGGAGTCCTTAGCATTGTAAATACCAGACACCTACTATTGGCTCAACAGTATATGGAGCTGTTTCATTTTCCAGATCAAGCTCACTTGTTGAATCAGATGCTAATATGCACTCAATTAGGAACATGTGTATAATACTAGAATAAACCATAGATGTGTTAAGTGAGCAGTTTACTGTCTACACAAAATAGACAAAGTGTGCTGGGTAGGCGCATGTTGACATTACAGTGGTGGTGGTGTACTTTGTGTGCTGCTAGTCTTTAGTGGAATGAAGCGATGTGGTCGGGTGTGCACTGCATGGTTTTGAGCTCTGTTAGTTCATGTTAGTGTGGTGTGTGCTGTCATTTGTGTTGTTCATTTGTTGGTACCACTCAGCTAAGTCTGACTGTACCTGGCTTTCTTTTGGGCCACCAACCAACTCACAAATCATGACACAGGGAACTATTATTAGTTTTGAATGCTTGGCCTTAGTTTAGCTCCTATTTTAATCTGTTTATCTATTTTTTGCCTTAGGCCTCCCTCCCTCCCTCCTCCCTCCTCCTCCCTCCCCCCTCCCTCCCTCCCTCCCTCCCTCCTCCTCTCCTCCCTCCCTCCCTCTCCCTCTTTTTCTTTCTTTCTTTCTTTCTTTCTTTCTTTCTTTCTTTCTTCTTCCTTCCATTGCTTCTTGTGTCTGATTGGTGGCTGCCTGGCTTCTGACCCTAGGTATGTCCCTCTCTTTCCCTCTGGTTCTCTCCTCCTCCTTTCCCTCCCCCCCAACCTAGATTTCTCCTTCTACTTATTCTCTCTGCCTGCCAGCCTCACCTGTCCCTCTCCTGCCTAGTTATTTTCTGTTTAGCTTTTTATTAGACAGATCAGGTGCCTTAGGCAGGCAAGGTGAAACAACATTTTTTCATAATTAAACAAATGCAGCATAAACAATGTAACACATCTTTACACAGTTAACAAAGACAGCAGAAACAAATGAAACACACCTTCACACAGTTGAAGTAATATTCCACAGCATAAACAATGTAACACTTCTTTACACAGTTAACAAAGACAGCAGAAACAAATGAAACACATCTTCACACAGTTGAAGTAATATTCCACAGCATAAACAATGTAACACTTCTTTGCCCAGTTAAAGTAATATTCCACAACCCCTGGCTTTCCTGCTTTGGGGACTTGACCCTTGGAACACTGGAATTGCTGGCCAGTGCTGAAGACAGACTGACCTATTCTTTTTCACTGGGCACTCGTTTTGGAACTGTGCTCTGAGCAGCTAAGAATTCTTTCTTCCCCAGGGACATGTAGTAACTGGCAAGGCCAGGCTGGCGGTAAGCTCAAAGGTGGAGCATCTGTTTAGCAGCTCAGTCACTGACTAGTGTTTGGGCACCAGCTCACCACTGTTTATGGCTCCCCCCCCCCCGGGGAGTCTGTCTATCCATCCCATGGTACCTTCGGAGGAAAACTTGTGTTTTGGAGATTCTGTCCCTAGATTCAGATTAAAATGCCTGTGTAAGATTCTTAATCACATTGCCCTAGTTTCCCAGCAAGGAAAAACAATAACTTGGCAGAAGATGGGAACCAGACTAGGGCTCTCCTCAAGAATGCCTCCACATGTACCTATGGTGCCTGCGCCTCTGCCGCTTGCATTGACATCCTGGAGCCTGCTCTGTGAGCTCTCACTCTGGCGGTACTGCAAGCCCAGCTGCTCCCTGGCGGTACTGCAAGCCCAGCTGCTCCCTGGCGGTACTGCAAGCCCAGCTGCTCCCTGGCGGTACTGCAAGCCCAGCTGCTCCCTGCTGGTACTGCAAGCCCAGCTGCTCCCTGGCGGTACTGCAAGCCCAGCTGCCTCTCTGGCGGTACTGCAAGCCTAGCTGCCTCCCTGGCGGTACTGCAAGCCTAGCTGTCTCCCTGGTGGTAGTGCAAGCCTAGCTGTCTCCCTGGTGGTAGTGCAAGCCTAGCTGTCTCCCTGGTGGTAGTGCAAGCCTAGCTGTCTCCCTGGTGGTAGTGCAAGCTTAGCTGTCTCCTTGGTGGTCCAGCCCCTGGACCTTGCCTTAAGCTGCAGCTGTAGAGAGGTCTCAGCTAAAGGTGCTTGGGCACATTTGCAGAAGTTATGGATTGGTAGCCAGTACTCACTTAGATTCTGATTTCTTTTTTGTTTGCCAGTGTGTTATTTTTTAGATCCTGATTTCTTTTTTGTTTGCCAGTGTGTTATTTTTAAAGGGCTGGGTATAATGGTTTAAGCTGAAAAATACAATTAGGAAATTCATACAAACCTCTGAATATACAGTTTCTCTGGCAAAGCAGGGCCCATGTTCCCGCAGGGCATGTGTTATTGGAGAGGTCTAGATGGGCACACCCCTTCCAGTTACCCTCCCTTGGTTGTGTTGCTGTTAGGATTAGCGCCTTGCAAAACCACTCTTGGCCCATTGCAAGAAAAACAAAATAAAGTGCAGGCAAAGGCAGCCCTAGGACAGGGCTGGCCTCTCTTGGATGATTCCTGGTGACCACGGAGAGTTCTTCTTTGGAACTGTCCTAGGTGTTTTTTCTTCCTGACCTCACCCTTCGGTGCACCACCTTCAAGTTCATTCTTCTAGTCTGTGTGGGGCTGCAGTGCTGTTGACTAAAGAGTGAAGAGTCTGGAATCCCATAATACGGTTTTAGCAACGCCCCTGCCCCCGACTTTCAAGTACTGAGGTTGGTTAGTCATGAGCTACCACCATGCCTGGCAAGACCTGGTTTTGAATCTCAGCTGCACTATTTTAACTCATTTGTAAAATGGGGTTGACAACAGGCTTCATAGGACAGTCTGTGTGGTAGGTGGAATTTCATGTACAAAGCGTCAAGTTCCAGGGCCTCTCAGACTTTCTTTCTTGTCTTCAAGACTGAGATGAAGGCCAGGTGAGATTTCCTGGGTGCTTTCTGGCCACTCACATTTCTTTGCTCTGAGAAGAAAGCTAACACCTATTGTTTCTTTCCAGAAGCTTCCAGCTTCTCTTGCCTGTGTGCTTTTGTTTTGTAGACCCATCTGTCTAGAGACACTCCCATATAGGAACAACAGGGGCCAAGTGGGCCTGTTGTACTTTCGGTAATTCTGGAAGAAGGCACATTCTTTATCAAGTCTGCCATTCCTGCACCTTGTTGCCATTCTCACAAGATCTGTTGGGATTCTTTCTGAGCTCACGCCTCTACTAACGTTTTTTTTTTTTTTTTTTTTTTTTTTTTTTTTTTCAGAAATAGGACCAAGGTCAAAAGCCGGAAAGACGTCCGCAGATAAAATCGGCACTTGCAGAGGGACGCTTCGTCTGAGGTCAAAAGGTCCCGCTACAGTAGAAGAGCTGGTAGGTCATGTTCCCTTAACTCCCATTCTGTTTGGAAATACACAGCTCTGCACATTTGTTAGAGCCGGAAATAAAGCTAAAGTGATCTGAGTGAGTACAGGGCACTGGCTGGGTCAAAGCACGTGCTTTGAATTCATCGCCTCCTCGCACACTGTTTCCTCCTCCTGAAAACCATGGAAACAGTAAGAGGAAATTACACCAAAGCGTGGAAGAAAGCTGCAGCCCGTGGGATTGCCCTCTCTGCAGGTCACTAGTCTGGACTTGTCTAAGGAGACATGCACTTACTTGGACTATTACAAGGAAGGATTCTATTCGAGATGTCCGTTCTCCTAAGATAATTATCTTCTAGTCATGTGTGACTCTTATTTATTTATTTATCTTTTTGGAGATTTTTTTTTTATCAATTTATGTTTTACATTCCAATCCCAGTTCCCCCTCCCTCCTCTCCTCCTGCCCCCCCATCCCCCCCCATCTATTCCTCAGAGAGGGTAAGGCCTCCCCTAGGAAGTCTACTAAGTCTGTCCCCTGACTCTTCTTTTTCACGCTCTACACTCCTCCTGCTGGGGAAAGCAGCTCTGCACTATACCGGACTCCAACAACCTCCCCTGGATGCACTGAGATCCCAGGCAGCTTGCTCCACCCTGGAGGCTGCTGGATCACTCCCCATTCTCCTCCCCTTTCCGTCTGTGCTGGGTACAGCAGCCAGGACTACCCTTTAGAGATGTGAGCTGCGGAGGTTGGGGTTTCCTGTGTCCCTGGGAATAAAAGTTAAGACCTCAGACATGCTAACCCTGTGCCCTGACCCCACTCCCTCTGCCTCAGCCAGGCTCCCCAGGGGCTCCCAGGGTTTCCTTTGCTCAGGGTGTCAGGGCTGCTGTTACCACCGTCCCCTCCCCTTGCACTCCCACTTTCCTCACACGTCTGCCCATGCATCACCTGACCTACACAGTCTTTTCAGAATATCTGACACAAGCTGCAATTCTCTGCCTTTCCCACTTCTTTTGTTTGTTTCTCAAGACAGGGTTTGTCTGTGTAGTTTTGGAGCCTGTCCTGGAACTCACTTTGTAGACCAGGCTGGCCGAGAACCCATAGAGAGAGATCTGCCTTCCTCTGCCTCCTGAGTTCTGGGATCAAAGGCACCCCTCCCCCATTCTATCCCACTTCTTAACCTTAATTTTCTTCAAAACAATAAATACTACTGGGCTCATATCTTTATTTTGTTTTAATTTCATCTATTGTTCATTCATAGTCTTAGTCACCTAGGATAGAATCTCATGGGTCAAACAAACACAAGTTTTTGCAGCATCAGTGAATTAATTACAGATTTATTTTAGGTTGAGGAAAGCAAGGGTTTCACTTATTGACTGTAAATGCAAATGTCAGTATCTGAGTGGAAAATGCCAGAAGGTGAAGAGACACATGGAGGGAAAAGGTGAAAGAAGCAAGCAGGAGTGTGGGTGGCAGTGACCAGGGTGGGCAAGGGAGGAGCAGGTCTACCCATCGCAGTGAGGACAGAGGGTAGATGCAAAGGCATCCTGAGAGGAGAGCCCAGGCACAGACCCTCACAGCCTTTATATGTGAACATTATCCTCACAGGCCCTCACAGTCTGTGTGAGAATGTCACCCTCAGATCTCCAGGTCCTCACAATGTGTGTGAGAATGTCACCCTCAGATATCCAGGCCCTCACAGTCTGCGTGACAATGTCACCCAGGGATCCCCAGGCTCTCACATTCTGTGTGAGAATGTTACCCTCAGATCTCCAGGGTTGCAGAACAGTGGATGCGTGGTCAGGTGAGCAGTTAGGTAGCCATTTGCCCAGTGGTCCTTAGAGCTTGTTGGATGACAATGTCCAGGGTTAGTGAAGGGCTGGTTCGTTAGCAGATACTTGAAGAACCACCAGGTGAAGGCCGTCTTTGGGGCTGTGTGTGTCTCAGGATGCTGTGTGTTTTGGGGGACCCTGAGGAGGATGGTGAGTCAGGGATTCCATCCCTCAAGCTGGAGAGCGCACGGAGGCAGAAGCTTGAGCAGCTGCTTATGAGGCGAAGGGCGTGGATGCTGCTCCTCAGCTCACTTCCTCCTTTACATTCAGCCTGGGTCCTCAGCCAAAGCATTTTGAAAATGAGCTGTGATGAAATCTGTGCCAAACGACAGGCTAGGACCTTAGTCGACACTTTACTTTTTCCTTTCCTCTTGGTGTATCACTGAGGACTGCCACTGTCCCTTGACTCAATGAATAAGCCTCCTCAGAAGACAGGAATCCGTGAGGAAGAATGTGAGAGAATCAGTGGACAGGAGCTTGCAGTGGGGGCCTAGGAGAATGCTCTCCTGACTTCCTGTTGGAGGCCGTGAGGAAGAATAAGTAGACCTGACACACTGTGTGGTGGAGGCAGGGTGTGCTGGGCCCCTCCGTGTCCTGTGGGATGAGCATCATTTCCCAGCAGTTAACATAACCAGCGCATACGTGTTAAGCACCCTGTTACATATGAGGCGCTGCAATGGAAGGAAGGTAGCCTGCGATCTATCTGGGCAGCCAGGAAAAAGTTACTCAAAAATAAGCATTAAACATCCGTCATTTGCATAGTCTGCTTAATTAAATAGGTTAATTAAAATTAGCTCATAATGAAACGAAGCTAGTTTGATGCTAATATTAAATCAGCACAAATAGCCTGCAATCAAGTTTCTAAAGGATTTAAAGTTCCAAGATTTTAAAGCCATCTCCCTTCTGAGGTGGCACAAACTCAGGGAGATGAGAATGAAGCTCCACTCCCAGAACTCGTTCTTTATTTGCTGTGTTTGCTGAGCCTGACACATTCTGGGCTCTGGTGACACAAGGATAAATAAGATAAAGGTGGGGCCATTAACAGACGCCATTAACAACTAGGGGTGCAGGGCTAAAGAACAGTTCAGGATATACAGTGTCACAATGAAGAGGCTGTCAGGGACCAGGGAAGACAGGAGGTCAGCCAGCAGTTGCCTGCAGAAGTGATGGAGCTTGTGCAAATAGGAGATGAATTATGAAATAATCCTGGGCCTGGGGAGAGAGAGTGTGCATGCTGCTTGTGAAATTAGAGAGTGGGTGATGATGAGTCAGGAGGAAGACATGGATGAGCATGGGAAAGGTTCTATGGTTGACTGGGGGGTCCCTTTAAAATGGTAGGGGCAGCAACAGTATCAGTTGTGTGTTTTAGAAAACTTCCTTGGTTTCAGGGGTGTGCTGTTGAGCATTCAGGGAGGGAATGGCAGGGGAGAAAATTAGGAAACCTCTGCCTGAAATAAAGGATGAGGACCCAAACAAATGAATGTGACGGGGAGAGGTGGTGGACCAAGAGCTGTCCCAGAAACCAGTGGCCAGATATTGGTGGCATTTGTGTATGAGGAGTGCTGCCACTTGCTACCACAGCTTATGCTATGGCTGGGTAGAAATAGAGGCGAATATCTGAGTTGCTTAATGTCTTAGTTACTGTTCTATTGCTGTGAAGAGGCACCCTGGTCTAGGCAAGAAAGAGTTTATTTGGCTCACAGTTTCCGAGGGTGAGTCCGTGACCATCATGGTGGAGAGCATGTCAGCAGGCAGGCGTGCAGGCAGGCACTGAAGAAGTCGCTAAGAGCTCACATCCAATCCACAAGCAGGAGGCACGGAAGTGGGGGTCATGCATACTAGTGGGGGATGCTGTGGGCTTTAGAAACCTCAAAGCTCCCCTCCGGAGACACACCTCTTCAAATAAGGCCACACCTCCCAATCCTTCCTAAACAGTTCCACCAACTGGGGACCAGTCATTCAAACATATGAGCCTATGGGGCGGTTCTCATTCAAAGCAGCATGATTGGTGTGGCCTGCAGCTTCACAGAGAATTCAAAAACGTTGCAACAAGGCGAGAGCAATCTGTCCTGTTGTTTACTAAGTTTTAGTTCTTATAAATGAAGTTGTGAGGTAGCTGGGGTGTGACTCAGCAGGAGGATGCTTGTCTATATTACACAGACTTTGGGTTTGAGCCCCAACAAGGCAATATACTCATGTTAACCTGTTCTCACACGTTTGCACACACATACATTTTATACACCCTCACCCAAATACACAACCGCATGCGCACACATGCACTCACACATATCATACACTCACATGCACACTTACACACAAACACACATACTCTATACACACACTCTCACACATTCACAGACAGCACCATATATACACAGCACTCACACATTCCACACAGCTTTAAATACACACATATACTCACATACGATTACACTCACATACAAATTCAGGCAATGACACTACACATTCAAACACACATTCACAATACTAACACACATATACCCATACATACATACATAATCCACACACTTGACACACATGAACACTCCACACACGTATACACACAGAAATATTGATATGCATTCAATTGAAGACACACTCATTTATACTCATACTTAGTACAAACTTTTACACATTCACTCACATGCATACACTACACACGCATTTGCATTTGCTAATGCTCACAGATTCACACAGTCACACAGTCACACACACAGAATGGCATGCATTTACCTCACTAATATGTCTGTGTATACACACACACACACACACACACACACACACACACACACACTCCATGCCCCCACATATATACTCACACACTCATGTGCACACACAATAAGCCTGAGAACACACACTCTCACACAATACACAAATGAACACACACATTCTCACACACGCATACATATATTCACACACATACATACTTATGCATACACGCAAATTCATACATTCGCATAGGCTCGTACAAATGAATACACCCACATTTCTCTCTACATGCACATATCACATACACATCCTTTCATGGAATTCACACTCAAATATTACATACATACACACAAAAGCTCACCCGTTTACACATAACACTTATATAAACAATATCCCGCACTCCCACACACGTACACAGACACAGAATGCACTACACACATTCACACACTGATAATTCCAGCACTGGGGAGGTGGAGACTGGAGGCTCCCTGGGGCTTGCTGGCTAAATCAGCAAACTTCAGGTTCCATGAGAGACCCTGCCTCAAAAAACATAAGGAGAGCAACTGAGGAGAGCACTTGATATCGGCCTTTGACCTCTACACAGATATGCCACACATGTTCATATACAGGAAACACACACACACACAGACACACACACACACACACACACACACACAGACATGTACACATACACATAGACACACACACACATATATAGACACAGATATGCCACACATGTTCATATACAGGAAACACACACACACACACACACACACACAGAGACATGTACACATACACATAGACACACACACACACACACACATATATAGACACAGATATGCCACACATATTCATATACATGAAACACACACAGACACACACAGACACACACACACAGACATGTACACATACACATAGACACACAGACACACACACACACACACACATATATAGACACAGATAGACACACAGAACACACACAGCTACAGACACACACACACATAGACACACAAGCACAAAGACACACATAGACATAGACAGAGAGACACACATAGAGACACAGACACAGTCATACACACAGACGTGTAGACACATATGTAGACACATACACACAAACTAACCTACACACACAGACACACAGAGACACAGACACACAGAGATACAGACACACACAGACACAGACATACACACAGACATGCACACACTCACACACACACACACACACACACACACACACACACACACACACACACACAGAAGCAAAGAGTTTGGAGAGTCCCAACCTTTTAGTGGCTGATGCCCCTAACTTCTAGTCATGGGACTGCATTCCCCAGGCCCATGGGACTTCTGACAGTGAGTGTAACATGCTCTTTTATCAGACTTCACAATTTCACATGGGTTTTCCATGTGTGTTGCCTTCTACTCACAGTGTCTCTCCCCTGTGTACCTGATACCTCCATCCCTGGAAACACAGTTCTTAAATCACTTCCTTCTGTACACTTTTGGCTTCTGACCTCTTCTGCCTTTAAAACTATTGTCTAATTACTGATGCTGTATCTTTCTTCTATTTAGGTAGTTCAGTACTTGGGAGCTGTGCTCCTCCCTCCCTCCCTCCCTCCCTCCCTCCTTTTCTTTTTTTCTTGAATCCACATTTCATGTTGACTCTATAGCTAAATATTTACTGTATTGATTTACATGTAGCTTTAAGGTTAAAAGGTGTGTTCCAAATATGTCCATTAAAATGAGCTAATGGACCAGTTATTCCCTTCTGTGTGCCCTGACAGTCAAGAGATTTATTGTGTAAATGCAGTATCTTGTTGTTCTCTTTTTAAAGCCGTCCGAAGCCAAAGCAAAGGCGATCGAAAAGGTTGATGATCTCCTCGAACTGTACATGGGAATTCGAGATATTGACTTGGGTAAGGCCACACTGTTAATGATAATTTCTGTGTTGTTTATAGATGATAGCCGACTATACTCTTCAAGATGCAAAGGACTCATGGAGCACAAAAGAGCATATCAATCGTGAAGAATAATGATTTACCCAGTTACTTGCTGGGAGGTATTACTGCTAAGTTAAAATTTAAAATTGTAGCTAAACTGGGCATGGGAGCACATTCCTTTTATCCCAGCACTCGGGAGGCAGACACAGGTGGATCTCTGTGAGTTCAAGGCCAGCCTGGTCTACACAGTGTGTTCCAGGACAGTCAGAGATACATAATAGAAAAACCTTATCTCAAAAAAACAAACAAAAAATTAATTTTAACCTAGACACTGTAAATAATACCACCCTTACCATGTTTTATGCATGAAAATATAAAGGTAAGTTATGCATAAGAAAAGTTATCGGATGTGCTGAATTTACCTAGGGTATTAGCTAAATTATGTATTATGATATTAAAGTTGTACAATATTTAATAGGATTCCTGAAATAGGAAGAAAAAGACAGAACTCGCGAGTAAGGATAACTTAGCAGTGGGTTTCTGGGTGTTTCCTAGGTTATTTCTTGTTGTATAAAAGATACAAGAGAACAGATGTGTCAAGTTCTTGCTTTATCAACCAAAACTCTACCAGTACCAAATATTTCAAAACAAATGAAAGCAAAATACCCTAATTCCAACTGTATTAAGGAGAAAAAAATAGGAGAAATTTATGGCTTTTATAACTGAAAATTCCAGAGATGGGTCTTGTCTTCAAAAATTGTCTAGATCTGGGCACTGAAGAGATAGATGGCTTAGAAGTTGAGAGCACTTACTGCTGGGTTCAGTTCCCAGCACTCTTGCAGCAGCTCACAACTTGTAGCTCCAGTTCTAGGGGTTCTGATGCCCTCTTCTGGCCTCCATGGGCACTGCACACACACACACACACACACACACACACACACACACACACACACACACAGCAGCCAAAAGTCACATAAAACAAAAGAATGCTAGGCACGTAACTCCAGAGATAATATGGACAATGTGAGCAGCTGCCTCTGTGTGGTAAGGAGTTGGGGTAACAAAGAAGACACCCTCATAGGAGATAAAGAATTGGGGAGCACTGGAAATCCACACAAGGAGAGACAGGGCAGATGAACAGAGTGAGTACACGGAAAGCTGACTCAGCAAAAAGAAGTAAACAGTGCTGAGCTCAGGCTGCGTGGTTCCCGGTGGTGAGATGAAAGGAGCAGAAGCCTTGTGCCAAAGGTAAGTCTCGAACAGGAAAAGCCAATGGTGCTCACTCACATGCCCCGGACACACATGGTGACACACGTGTGACATGTCAACACTTGAAGAGGTCTGTTGTGTGGCTTCCCATGTCTCCAGGGCTGTGGCTGGGGGCCATTGCTCTAAGAGGTGGTTATTCAAAACGGAGCCACCCTGGGCTCCGAGAATAAAGGACAATCCCAAGTCAGTTCGAGAAAGGACGAACAATTAACAACAGAAGAGGCAGGTTCGGCAGATGCTGACATGGAATGACCCTTCCCAAGATGTGTTATTAGGAGCTGGGGGTGGGGGTGGGGAGCAGACTGCAGGTCCAGAGAGGAGTCTCCTTAGGAGAGGTGGCCACTCTGTAGTGTATTTCATGAGGACCTGAAGGAAACAGCCCTAAAATTCTCAGAGTAAAGGTTTTTATTTTCACGTGTGTGTGTGTGTGTGTGTGTGTGTGTGTGTGTGTGTGTGTGTGTGTGTGTGTGTGTGTGTTGGGACTTTGTAACACAAAAAATAAAAACCCACAGATAGATATTGGGGTTCAGTCATTAAGCTGAAGATCAGAAAAGCAAAGGAGCCAAGCCACTAGCTCTTACCCTCAGACTGAGATGGCAATCCTGTCTCCAGGAATCCTCAGAGACAATGCTCTCCACCAAGCCTCTGACTGCAATCCCAGACTGCTGCCTGTCCTCAATGAGACCCTTTGCTTTTTCCCCTCAAAACCTGGGATCCCAAGTGCTGAGATCACCTTTGTGTGAGCTGTTTCTCTTTTAGACTGGGTCGTTTTTGTGTAGCTCAGTGTGGCCTTGAACTAACAGAGCTCCATCTGCGTGTCTTCTGAGTTCTGGGATTAAAGGTGTGTGCCACCTCCGCCTGGCTCTATGGCTAGCTAGTATGGCTGCTGGGAGTAAAGGTGTGTATCACTGCTGCCTGACCTCTATGGCTTGTGGCTGGCTTTGCATCCCAAACCCTCAGGCAGGCTTTATTAAATCATAAGTAATATATCACCGTGAGTGTGTGTGTGTGTGTGTGTGTGTGTGTGTGTGTGTGTGTGTGTGTGTGTGTGTGTGATAGATTTTCAGGGGTGTGGTAGGAAGTTCCACACCATGTGACTTAACTTGGCTTAGCCTGCTTAATTCCTGTCATGGAGAGAGTACTAGGTCAGGACCTTAGACTTTTCTTGCAGTTACAGTGGGAGATATGGCTTGCCTCCCCTTCCTCCAGACTGGAGTGCTCTATCAGTCTCAGCAGGGCGTGGTCTTTGTTCTAAGGGGCTGGCTGCAGCACAGTGTGGCCTGAGTTCCCAAGGCTGCTGCATCTATTCACTTCAGGCAGAGGCCTATGTTCTAACAGTCAGGGAGCCTGTTAGTCAGAGCCTGAAGTCAGCCTCTGCAGCCTTTGGATGACATAAGAGGCTGTCAGATAGACTGGGAAGACGGCAATGAAGTTACAGGAGATGTGGTCTCGCTCTCATTATCCTAGAAGGACTTTGGAGTCTCTTAGCCCTGAACCTGTTGACAGAGGTTGATCAACACTGCTCCACTTGTGGTTTCCACAGGGACTGAGAACTCTGGGGCTCTCCTGAGACACTTGGCATAAGCAACCTCTCCCCTCCAGGGTGTTTAAGGGTTGGGCTTTTTTTTTTTTTTTTTTTTTTTTTTTTTTTTTTTTTGAGGCAGTGGGTAAGATTCAGGACTCAAGTCTATCCCTGGACTTGTGAGCCAGAATTTGGGAGCTTTCAAGGAAGGACCCCTAGGGCTGTTTTCAGCATTATAACTTTTTGTAGTTATTAAGTCAGGATGAGTTATTGTTATTAAAACACAAATATGGGGGCTGGAGAGATGGTTCAGCAGTCATGACTGCTTGCTGTTCTTCAAGAGGATGTGAAATCATTTCCCAGGACCCAGGTGAGTGACTCACAACCACTCTAACTCGAGCTCCAGAGGATCTGACTCTCTTTTCTGGCCTCCATGGTTACTGCACCCACATAATACTCACCCTGCACAAACACACATATTCAAAGAAATCGAGATAAAATAGAATCTGGTGCTCACGGAAGCCTGAAGAGGCCATGGTAGCTCCTTGACTGGAATTGCACTGGATTTGTGGTTTTGAGTTGTCACATGGGTGCTGGGAATTGAACCTGAGAGCTCCTAACCACTGAGCCATCTCTTCGTCCCCCCAAATAAAACACATCTTAAACAACTATTTTATTTATGTGTGTGTTTAGCCTGCATGTTCACCATGTGCGTGCCTGATGCCCTCGGAGGTTAGAAGAGGGCGTCAGAGCCCTTGGAACTGGAATTATGGATGATTGTGAGCTGCCATGTAGAAGCTGTTTTCTGAACCTGTGTCATCTGTAGGAACAAGTGTTCATCATAGATGAGCCATCTCTGAAACCCTTAAATCTTAAAAAACACAAATACAGTACAGCAGAGTGATGGATAACAGGGAAATGATTATAAATGGATTTAAATCATAAGTCTTTAAAGATGAATCTTCTGGGTTCATGTGATGGTTCAGCAGGTAAAAGCCATTGCCCACTAAGCCTGGTGACCCAACTTTGGTTCCAGGGATCCATAAGGTGGAAGGAGAGTACGGCTTCCTGAAAACTGAAGTTGTCTTTTGACATTCATAATCCACACTGTGGTGTACCAGTGTAGCACAAGTTCTAATAGGTCTTAATAATAAAAACCCAGAGACAAATATTGGGGTTAAAGCTGAAGATCAGAGAAGCAAATCAGGCCAGCTACTGGAGAGTTCTCACCTCTACCAATGCTCAGACCAGTAGGAAGGGCGATCCTGACCTCAGACTGCAACTGTCTCCTCCAAACCTCAGACTGCCCTGCTCTCCTGTCCCCTCCAGCCTTATCTTCCTCTCTAGTGCTGGGATTAAAGGTGTGGGATCCCAAGTGCTGAGATCACCTTTGGGTGAGCTCTATTCCTCTTTTAGTCTGGATCGACTTTGTGTAGCTCAGGGTGGCCTTGAATTAACAGGGATCCATCTGCCTCTGTCTCCCCAGTGCTGGGATTAAAGGTGTGTGCCTCCACTGCCTGGCCTCTCTGACTGGCGAGTGTGACTAGCTTTGCACTCTGATCTTTAGGTAGACTTTAATTGTTAGATCATAAACAAAATATCACCTCACACCAGATGTTTCCTCCCCAAACACACACACACACACACACACACACACACACACACACACACAAAAAAAAAAAAAAAAAACACTGAAGAAATAAATGTAATTTAGACAAGAACCTTAAAATAGAAGAATGAATTTTCTCTTGTGCTCAGAAATGCAGACCATTAAATATTCTAAAATATTCATTGAAATCACCCAGTGGTCCCTTGTTAGTTTAATTAAACATCTGTAGCAAATTCCTTTGATTGACACGAAGCCATTGTCATCATACATGATTAGTAGTGTCATCAGTCACTTAGGGAGGCAAAGTGTAAGGAAAGTAATTATTTGAAGAATTTCAGCTGTGGTTAAATTAGGAATTTCTGTTGTTCAGAAATGATTAGCATGAAATGTAATTCAGAAATGTTAACCTAACAGACAAATGAAAGCCTTTGCTTTTCAGCAAGCCAGTACTACTAGCTTCTGGGAATGCCTTTCCTCCCTCCCTCCCTCCCTCCCTCCCTCCCTCCCTCCCTCCCTCCCTCCTCCCTCCCTCCCTCCCTCCCTCCCTCCCTGCCTCCCTCCCTGCCTCCCTACCTCCTGCTCCTGCTTTCTTTCTGCTTTTTTGAGACAGGATTTCTCTGTGTAGCCCTGGCTCTCCTGGCACTCACTCTGTAGACCAGGTGACCCTCAAACTCAGAGATCTGCCTGTCTCTGCCTCCCGAGTGCTGTGATTAAAGGTGTGGGCCACCACCGCCTAGCTTCAAATGAGTCTTTGTAGGAAATACCTCTGAGGATGAATGTACGTCAATGGCTGTGAAGCTACGCTGTGAAATGTGATTTTTCAACCAGCCAAGCTAATTACCTTGAGATGTTATCTGTAAAGAAAAAAAATTCCAGAAGATGTTGAGTGTGTGTGTGTGTGTGTGTGTGTGTGTGTGTGTGTGTGTGTGTGTGTGTGGGTGATCTAACTCAAGGATACATTGTTGTACTTTCCACCTTCAAGATTTAAGGCAATGGTGTAACTGCCTGTGTACCTACAGTGTTTCCTGATACCAGTCTAGGATTTTGAAACTAATTTTGACAGCTTAAGAATTATAAAAGTTAATCTGTTAAAAATACTAGAATGTGTGGGAAGGCAATTAAAATGGTAGTTCCTAGGTTCTTTCCCCCACAATACCTTTGATAGCTGGTTAGAAAGATATATATTAATGGTGTTTCCATAGGGGGGAACATATTTCTTCCTTGGGTTCCTGGTACTGGTCAGTGAAGTCACACACTGTGAAGAGCTCCTTCTGAGTTGAGATTAATGAAATCTGGAGTAGATTTTTATTAAAAAGTGCACTGCAGAGGCTGGAGAAACAGCTCATTGGTTAAGAGTGCTGGTGGCTCTTTCAGAGGACCTGTTCCTCACAGCATGTCACAGTCATCTGTGACATTCAGTCACAGGGCATGTACCATCTTCTTCTGGCCTCCATAGGCACTGCAGACTTATGGTGTACAGACATATATGCTGGCAAGACATCCATACACATAAAAAATAACAGATAAATAAACAATGTTTTAAAACACATATTGTAGGGCTGAGGGTACAGCTTATAGATAGAACATCTACCTGGCATATATGAGACCCTGATACCACACA
The DNA here is from genome assembly GCF_003668045.3 of Cricetulus griseus. Taxonomy (NCBI): domain Eukaryota; kingdom Metazoa; phylum Chordata; class Mammalia; order Rodentia; family Cricetidae; genus Cricetulus; species Cricetulus griseus. The sequence goes on from NW_023276806.1 coordinate 7,257,375, forward strand.
CACACACACACACACACACACACACACACACACACACTATATACACATGATACACACACACACACACACACACACACACACACACATATAACTATATACATACACACATATAATAAAAATGTTAAGTAATAGGTCAATTTTTATACCTAAAAGTTCTTTAAATATTCACAAACTTAATGGAGACTGTGTTGGTCAAAATTTTGTGGTGGTAGGAGCATAAAAATACTCTCAGAGTGGCCACAAGAGGTCAGCACTTAGCTGTAATATGTGGCATTAAAAAAAATCCTTTGTGGTCACTTGTGCGTCTCAGGAGTGGAACTTCATGGGCTTCTCTATCCTGGGCAAAGTCCTTAGGGAATGTGTGCTCATGGGAGTGCTGTTTCCCAGACATAGAACACAGAGTTTAAGTAGCTTCCTAGGAAGGCAGACCACGCATCCCATGGCTAATTTTCAGTCCTAAACCAGAAGGTGCTCAAGAAAGATGCTGCAGAACTCAAACCGCTGTAGTTGTAAACTATTCCTTTGGAAAGCGAAGAATACGCTCCAGCTAGTTGGGAGTAGGGCGTGGATGGAAGGCACAGAGGGTGTTACTGTGGGGAGGTGAGGTGTGTGCTAAGATTCCTGGTGACGTTAGCCGTGAGCTTCTCTTCTCTCTTCTCTTCTCTTCTCTTCTCTTCTCTTCTCTTCTCTTCTCTTCTCTTCTCTTCTCTTCTCTTCTCTTCTCTTCTCTTCTCTCCCCTCCTCCCTCCCTCCTCTCTCTCTCTCTCTCTCTCTCTCTCTCTCTCTCTCTCTCTGTCTGTCTCCCCCCTCTTCCTCCTATGGTTTTTCGAGAAAAGGTTTCTCTGTATTGCTTTGGAGCCTGTCCTGTAGACCAGGCTGGCATCAAACCCACAGAGATCTGCCTGCCTCTGTCTCCCGAGTACTGGGATCGAAGGCGTGTGCCACCAATGCCCGGCTGCCATGAGGTTTTCTTAAAATGTGTCTTCCACCCTCAGAATTGCTGGAGGGTTGCAGAGAGGACTCAGTAAAATACTTCTCTTGGATACACAAGTTTGATCTACAGAGCCCGTGTAAAATGTAGATGTGGTGGTGCAGGCTTTAGAATTTAGTGTTGGGGAAGTGGGGATAGGAGGATTACTGGTGCCAGCACAGCCTGCCTAGTGAGCTCCAGGCCAGTGAGGGCATCAAAAAGGTGGCTGGCATCTCAGGGTTGACACCCAAGGTTGCATCTTGCCTCTCTGTGCATATTCATATACCCCACACCAGCCCAAAACCAAAACAACACCAAAGAATTCTAGAGACTCCCAAGTGATGGACTCTCAGGCTGGGGACAGGGCAGTGGTGACAGCTTCATACCAGATACAGAGGACAGAGTCAGTCCTCTGGTGCTGGCTCATGGCTTATTAACCTTTAAAAATTATCATTGACAGCTACGACCATGTTTGAAGCTGGAAAAGACAAAAGCAACCCGGATGAGTTTGCCGTGGCACTTGATGAGACTCTGGGAGACTTTGCCTTTCCTGACGAATTTGTGTTTGATGTGTGGGGAGCCATTGGCGACGTGAAACAGGGAAGATGATGGTGTGGACAGTCTTCCTCAGAAACGACGAGGGTTCCTTCCAGGGCAGTCTCCTTGGGGACTCTCAGGGATCTTTATGGACTCTGCTTTAGCTTCATGTGTATGAGACACAGTCTATGAAACGTAATTCTGATTTATGGATAATGTTTAATATAGTTTCCTATGCAGTATGCTTAAGATAAATTAAACTATGATTCATTTTAATGTTGGTTCAAAAGCCTCTGAAAGTGATTTTTAAAGAAACATTTCTACATGGGTGGTCTCGTCCCCTGTTGACACTCATGCCTTGCGTGGCACATTAAGTAGGTTGCTTACAGCAGCTTTGTGGGTATTGGTCCTCCATTATCTTTTAAAAAGTGTATTTGTCATTACGGTGTGTGTTGATTGTATGTGTACCATTGCTTGAGGAGGCCACAAGGGGGCGTCTGCAACTGTCTGTAACTCTCCAGCGGGATTTGCACACCGCTGTGAGCTGCACATGGGTGCTGGGAGCTGAACCTGGGCTGTCTGCAGGAGCAGCCAGTGCTCTGCAGTGCTGAACCCTCTCTCCAGACTCCTTTCTTCCAAAATCTTAACACGATGGGAATTAGGCTTAGAGCCCGATTTACCTCCTAACATCTTCATTTCACTACATTAATCTAAACAGGATACATATAGAAAATGAAATACAGATGACATCTGCCACAATCTAGAAGCACAGTTTTGATTTTTAAATGAGCAAGATTGTTTTGGCTTACTGGTTCCTAGGACACTCTTTGTAAAGCATTGACTTAAAAAAAAATTACGATTGCCCTTAAGAGCAATTGGCTGAAGTTGTGCTGTGTGCACAAATTGTGTGTGTTTGTGTGTGTGTGTGTATGTTTGTGTGCATGTGTTTGTATGTTGTGTGTGTATGTGTGTGTGTATGTTTGTGTGTATGTGTGTGTATGTGTGTGCATGTGTGTGTATGTTTGTGTACATGTGTGTGTATGTGTGTATGTGTTTGTATGTTGTGTGTATGTGTGTAGGGGCTGGGGATTGAAAAAGTGACGGGAAGAAGCAGTTGTGCTTTTTGTTTTTTCCTGACTTTGAAGTATTCTTTCTGTTTCCATCTACAGTGTCTTTCCTGATAACTTTTCTAAGGCCTCCAGGCCAGGGTTTATATTTGTAGAACTTTTATTTGGAAATATATTTGCTCAGAAAATAACTGTGTTTGAGATGCCGCCTTTGGTGTGCGTGTGTGTGGTTTAAGCAGCAATCGTTTTCATCCTTCCAAACCTTGGAGGGAACGCTGTCAGGAATTGATTCCCGGTGGAAATAAGGGGGAGGGCAGAGTGGAAAGACTCGCGCTGGGCTGTTATTTCAGAGTTCTCGCACCCTTCCTCCAACCCTTACCTTGTTGAGAAGATTGAGGGGAAATGACAGTCTCACTCTTCTTGGACATTTCACAAATGCAATGGAGATGGAAATAAATGGCTCCAGAGTAGATCATTTAATAAGGTGGAGGACAGCGTGGCCGAGCGCTCCAGTGCATCTGATGGAAAACACTGGGCACGGCGGCTGTCATCAGGCATGATAGCCGGGAGGGTGTCTTCCGGGAAACCAGAGGTAATGCCTTTTTCATGAGGGTTACTGTCGGGACAACTCTGTCCTTTTCTCTAAAGATGTCGCTTTTGCTGTCACCTCTTCTGTGACAGTAGAGCAACACTCTGGCTGATTTTCCTTGTTTATTAGTCTGAACCCTGCATGTGAGCCACTTGAACTAATGTGGAGCACAAGTATCCCCTAAGAGTCCAGCTGTTTAATTCTTCTGTGTGCTGTTAGTGTGATCTGTTGGTTAGTGTTCAGCGAGTCTCCTTTGAAGGCTTCAAAAATGCCCGTACAGTCTTAGATACAAAGAAAGAGCCGATGTTTTAGGAACGGGAAAGTTGCTAGGTGAAGTCGGAGTCTCATAGATACATGGTGCTTTAAACAATAACAAAAGTGTAATTTTTTTTTGGTCAGTAGATGGTAGATTTGAAATGTTTATTATATGTTTTTATCATCATTGTGATTTTCTTTTGGTGTGTTTGCATGAGTGTGAGAGTGTGGGAATATGTATGTATGTAGGAGAGTGTGTGAGTGTGTGTCTGAAGTGCAAGCGTGTGACTGTGTTAGCGAGTGTGTGTGAGTGAGAGAACTGCTTTGAATGTGGAATTCATGTTTCTCTGGCTAGGCTGGGAGCTAGCTAGCTCCAGCAATCTTGTTCTTCATTGTTTCTTGTTCTTAGCGTTCCTTTTCTCATAGTTAGTCTGCACTCCACTCCGTGCTGTGGTTGCGGGCATGCATGGAATGGTACCCAATGTGTGCTGCTGTCCACTCCGTGCTGTGGTTGCGGGCATGCATGGAACCGTACCCTTTGGCCCTCATGCCAGCACAGGAAGCACTCTTTATTGCTGAGCCATCCCGTTCTCCTCGCCTTTGCTCTTTTCTTTTGACAAGGCCTCTCTGTGTTGTCTACTCTGGTCCTAGCCCAGGTCCTACTTTAGTCCTAAATACCCAGGACTGCTGATGCTTGCCACTGTGTCTGGCTAACTGGCTATTCTTTGCAGGTGTCATGAGGTAGCAGGAAGTTTGAGTCAAGGGAAGAATAGAGGAGAGCAAGAAAAGAGACACCATAATAGAGGAGCCATTATAGGCTTAAAGAGAATTCTGGCACTAGGGAAATGTCCAGAGATCAACAAGTTCAACCCCAACTAACAATATAAGCAATAGTTGAGAGGCTTCCTTAAATGCTCTTTTCCAATAATGATATTGATGCCTATGTTATATGTCATCCTAGCGTCTTCATCCAGTGGCTGATGTAAGCAGAAGCAGAAACCCACAGCTAAACACTGAGCTGAACTCCTGGAATCCAGTTGCAGAGAGGGAGGAGTGATGAGCAAAGGGGTTAAGACCAGGTTGGAGAAACCCACAGAAACAGCTGACCTGAACAGGGGGAGCTCATGGACCCCAGACTGATAGCTAGGAAACCAGCATGGGACTGATCCACACCCCCTGAACGAGGATGTCAGTTGGAGGTCTGGTTAATCTATGGGGCCACTGGAAGTGGATCAGTATTTATCCCTAGTACACGAATGGACTTTGGAGCCCACTCCACATAGAGGGATGCTCTCTCAACCTAGACACATGGTGGGAAGGTCTAGGTCCTGTTCCAAAGGTTATGACAGACTTTGAAGATTCCGCATTGAAGGCCTCACCCTGCCTAGGGAGCAGAAAGGGGGTGGGATGGGGGTTGGTTGGGGCAGGGGAGAATGGAAGGGAGAGGGGACTGGGGTTGACATGTAAAAGAAGCTTGTTTCTAATTTAAAATCGGTCTAATTACAATTATAAATATAAAAAAAGGAAAAAAAGGAAGTAAAGGGCATTCCTCCTTCAGATGATCAGAAGTTCAGCTCATCAGGGGTTTTACTTAATGAATTCCACTTTAACCGAGGTTCTGGACTGGGAAGGTGGGCTGGGGTGGAGTCAGTGGCATTTAACTAGTGGTTCCAATGTTCCATGGAATACGACCATACTGCTCCTGTAGTCTGCTTGATTAAACATCGCCCATCAGTTCGGATGAGTCTTTTAAAGTGAATTAACCCAGGGCTGGAGAGATGGCTCAGTGGCTGAGAACACTGGATGCTCTCCCAGAGTGCCTGGGTCTGGTTTGAAGCACCCAGCAAGGTGGGGTCATGACCCTGGGGAACTCCAGCTGTGGAGCATCCGGCGCCCTCTGCTGGCCTCTGTGAGCACCAGGCGCATGCGTGGTGCCCGGACGTACATGGAGGCAAAACCCTCGGGTGCCTGAAATAATAATAAAAAATTGAAGTGAATTAACTCACTTGCAGAGAGATTCATCCAAGGTCAGCCACACTCATTTCGCGGCACAGGTGGGCCAACCCTGCGTCTTCGTTTTCTACCTCGTCTGTCCAGTAGGGGGCACTACCCGCCCAGGCTGCTCCGCGAAGCTGCTTTCGGTTGTGACTCCGGACAGCAAGTCGGTGTTGGGTGGAGTCTGATTCTAGCACAGCCAGTTGACAGCTAAGTGTGCGGATACTCAGCGTCTTCCCCGAGGCTTGGGGAGGCTTGCATTTGGTGGTCCCTGAGAGTACCGAGGCTGAACGACAAATCCTACCGAAACCAGCCCAGGTTCCACCAGCCGGGATGATCGTGGGTGACACCCTGTGAAGATTATAGAAGACTTCATTCCAAGCATAAAGTCAACGGGCACATTAACAATTTTAAAGCTTAATTCACGGCCGCAAAACTTTTAAAGGAGAATCGAGCAGACACGAGATTGTGAATTAAATCGTCCTTTGCTCGAATAAACAGCCAAGCTTCTTTGCAGCCAATAATCAATCTCATAATCAATAACGTGCAGACCACGAGAAAGCTTTTTATCTTTATTAAGATAGAATTCTGACCGGAGGTTGATTGAGGTCTTACAGTCTCACCTGCGGTCAGCTGAGCTTTTTATTCTTCCTGGCGATTTTCACATTGAAGTGATTTACCAACACTTTGAGCTATAGCACTGCCTCCTCTCAGGAGGAGTCTTTCTTTTTATGAACCGGGTTTTAATTCCACTGCCACCTGATGCTGCCAGGGAGTTTCATTAACTGTAGTTCAAGACCATTTGTAAAAACAAGATCTTTCACTCAGTTTTATTTTTTAAATTGCACGTAGCCTTGGTACCTTTGCTAATGAATAATTACTTTTGCGTTCACCTGTCTGATGTGAGCGCTCCCTGCTACTGTCGGGCATGTGGAGGTCAGGGAATGGCTTCTGGGAGTTGGTCCTCATCTTCCTCCTTTGTTCTGACTCAGGGTCTTTTGTGGCTCTTTGCCAATGCTCTCTGTACTCCCGGCTAGCTGGTCCCTAGGCTTCTGACTGATTCTCTGCCTCCACCTCCACCTATGCATCTCACTGATGGAGTGCCGGGATGACAGACATGTGTGTGGCTGAATCGAATCTGTTTTTTTTTTTCTTCAGATTTTTTTATTTGAATTAGAAACAAGATTGTTTTACATGCCAATCCCAGTTCCCTCTCCCTCCCATCCTCCCCTCCCCCACCCCTCCCAACTAAAACCCTACCTATCGCATGTCCTTTCTTCTATTCTTCCCCTGACTCAACCTTTCTGCTCCCTCATGTCCTCTGCATCCCTCCTCTTCTTCCCTTCTCATTCTCGTAGTTCCCCCCCTCTTTCCGTGCTCTCAATTTGCTCAGGGGATCTTGACCCTTTCCCCTTCTCCAGGGGACCACATAAGTCTCTCTAAGGGTCCTCCTTGTTTACTGCCTTCTCTGGCAGTGTGGATTGTAGGCTGGTAACCCTTTACTCTGTGTCTAAAATCCACATATGAGTGAGTACATACCAAGTTTGTCTTTTTTTGACTGGGTTACCTTGCTCAGAATGGTTTCTTCGAGTTCCATCCATTTTCCTGCAAATTTCAAGATTCCATTGTTTTTTTCCGCTGAGTAGTACTCCATTGTGTAAATGTACCACATTTTCTCTATCCGTTCTTCAGTTGAGGGGCATCTGAGCTGCTTCTAGGTTCCGGCTATTACAAATAGTGCTGCTATGAACATGGTTGAACAGATGTCCTTGTTGTATGAATGTGCTTCTTTTGGGTATATGCCTAGGAGTGGAATTGCTGGATCTTGTGACAGACTGATTCCTGTTTTCTTGAGGAGTCGCCATACTGGCTGAATCGAATCTTTTACTCAGGTCACAGGGTCTTAGACTATGCAGCAAGCAATTTTACCTAACCATTGAGCAACCTTCTCTACCTGGAAGCGGCATGTGCTGTCGTTTCCTACAATCATAGCAATGAAGATCATCTACGTTGTAGGGTATACTTGTGCCTTCATGGTGCAGTTGACACATGATTTCTGTAGGACGGTATCTGGAGGAAGTGGAGCTGCCTAGGAGAGACACACGCAGCCAGATTATGAAGCAACACCTTCCATTGAAAGGTTTGCTCTAGGCTGGTTCTCATGTCACATAGTCACAGCAATAGCAGGGTTGTGAAAGCAAGGGAGCCAAAAGGATGACAAGGAACTTCTGCAGAACTCAGTAGACGGCCCCCGGGAGAGCCCTGTCCCGAGTGTCGCTCTCCCAGCGTCTAGTTTCTTCACATTGCTTTGACAATAGGATTATGTAACTTTCCAGACTTTAGTCACTGGCTCAAGGAGTGGCATGGACAATTAGGTGGTGAATGCCAGGCACTAAGTTATAATACATTCATTGATGTTGCTGATTTGTGGTTCATTTTTTTTACACCACTGTTTGTTTTCTCTGTCCACACTGTTTTATTAGGTATATCGTCTCTTCCTAATTGAAACCAACTATCACAATCAAATGTTGGACATGGATCTTAATAGCCCGTGAGAGACTGTGTTTTCTTGATTGACAGTCCCAGGGACCTATATGACTCATTTTCTATGGATCTGGAATATTCCAGCAACCCTTTAAGGGAACATGCTGGCTAGTTTTACGTCAACTTGACACAAGTCAGAGTCATCAGAGAGAAGGTAGCCTCATTGAGAACATGTCTCCATAGGATCTGGCTGTAGGCAAGACTGTGTTTTCTTAATTAGTGGTTTGTGTGGGAGGGCTCAGGCCACCGTGGGTGGTACTACCCTGGTGGTACCTCATTCTGGTGGTGCTGGGTTCTTTAAGAAGCAGGCTGAGAGGGTCTGGAGAGATGGCTCAGAGGTTAAGAGCACTGACTGCTCTTCCAGAGGTCCTGAATTCAATTCCCTGCAACCACATGGTGGCTCACAACCATCCGCTATGAGATCTGGTGCCCTCTGCTGATGTGCAGATATACATGGAAGCAGGATGTATACATAATAAATAAATAAAATCTTTAAAATATATAAAAAAAGAAGCAGGCTGAGAAAGCTACGAGGAGCAAGCCAGTAAGCAGCATCCTCCATGGCCTCTGTATCAGTTCCTGCCTCCGGGTTCTTGCCCTGCTCAAGTTCCCGCCCTCACTGCTTTTGATGATGAGCTGTTCTATAGAACTGGGAGAAAATTTTATCCTTTCCTTCCCAAGTTGCTTTTGGTCATGTTGTTTCATCACAGCAATATGAACTCTAACTTGGCATCAGGGACTGGGGGATGACTGTGACAGACCTGACCATGTTGTTTGGGGGAGGACTGTGGAAAGTCTTTGGAACTTGGGGCTAGAGAAACCACTGACTGTTCAAAGCTTGGCGAGCTGTTCTGTGGGAACCTGGAAGATAAGAATGTCGAGAGCAATGCAGACAGTGGAGGCCTGGCTTGAGGCAGATCTCTGTGTGAATTTGAAGCCAGCCTGGTCTACAAAGCGAAGCGAGTTGCAGGACAGCCAGGACAGTTACATAGAAAAACTGTGTCTCAGAAAACAAAATAAAACAAAAACTGACTCTATCAGTGATATTTGTTATTTTGAGTTGAGAGTCTGTGGTTCTGGAAGAATGATTTGGGAATTAATGAGAGGGAATTAATGAGAGATCAGAACCAGAACCGTTGAACTAAAACTTGTGCTTTACTGGGGCAACTCATGCTGGTTAGCTGGAGCTAAGCAACTAGCTATGATTAAGAAAAGGCCAGCAACACTGAGGTGAAATCTTCTGGGAAGTGTCTCTTGAGAGTACAGAGAGCCTATGTTCCAGAGGCAGCCAAGGTTGTACCTCATGCTGGCAGCTGAACTTGGTAATGTATAAGAGTCACCCGGGTGGTACTGGTTGTGAAGGCATGAAGGGGTCTTGGAGAGCAGCTGAGGCTTGGCACTGTGAGAGGCCATTGGAGAAGGTGCAGCCACAGTAGCGTTTGAAGGTCCAGGGTTGAAGGGTTCATGGAGAGAAGTTGAGGCTTGGCATCATGAAGAGAGCATGGGAGAGGCTATTGGTGAAAGGTGCAGCCCAGTTGCAGCAGAAGAGCCCAGTGTTTTGGAGATGCCAGGACCATGGAACGACCACCAAGAGAAATAAATAGCATTAGAGGAACGGAACCTCCAGGAGACTAGCTGTTTGTGGTGCAGAGGTTGGAGCTGGGGAAGTGACCCAAGCCCCTTGGAGGAATACAGAAGATCATGAGTGAATCCCAGATATTGATCATTGAGTTATTTACACTGTTGGAGTTTGGTTTTGCTTTGACCTGATTTTGACTGTGTTCTGGCATTTCTTTCTTGAAGTAAGGAAGTATTTAACTTATTTTTGGTTTTACAAGAGCCCACAGTTGGAAGACTACATTTTTTAAAAAGATACTTTAGGTTTTAAAAGATACTTTGGATTTATTTTACTTTTGTTTTTTATTTAAAAGAGAGACATTGGGTTGAATTTTAAAGTGTTTGAATCTGTAAAGACTGTAGGACTTTTTAAGTTTGTAAGAATATTTTATATTGTGATGTTGATATTAATGTGCTATCTTTGGGATGAACAAGGAAGGAAAGGTTGTGCCTTAACAGGATGTATTTGCGTGTTAAGCTGACAAGGGGTCAGTTGTGCTGGATAGCCTCATCAACTTGGTACAAGCTAGAGTTATCTGAAAGGAGGGAACCTCATTGAGAAAATGTTTCTGTAGGTTCTAGCTGTAGGATATTTTCTTAATTAGTGAAAATTGTAGGTGGTGCCATCCCCGGGCTGCTGGTCCTGGGTTCTTTAAGAAGGTAGGCTAAGCAAGCCAGTGGGGAGCAAGCCGGGAAGTAACACCCTCCGTGGCCTGCATCAGCTCCTGCCTCCAGGTTCCTGCCCTGCTTGAGTTCCTGTCCTGAGTTCTTTCTTCAGTGATGCACTGTGATCTGGATGTGAAATCCAAATAAACCCTTTTCTCCCTAACTTGCTTTTGGTCATGGTGTTTCATCACAGCAATAGAAAACTAACACCGGGTATAACTACCCACAGAGCATCGGGTTCATTGGTATTGAGACAGGGTCCCTCTCTTCATGGTCTTAACACTGCTTGTTGTCCAGAGGCCCCTCTGAGCGGAGCTTCCAGTACGTGACCCTATTAGGACGGAGTTATGTAGAACAGAATCTGTTCTAAGAAAGGGGTTAGATGCAGGCCATAGAACTGTTAGAAGGAGTTGAGAGAAAATGAAACAAGGCAGCCTTTAGGACAAAGTCCAAAGCCTCATTGCCCTGGTCGGCCATAGAAAGGTCAATGGCTACAGCCAGAGGCTGCTTCTGCTGTTTGTAGCCCCCACCCCAGGGCCCAGTCCTTCGGTTCCTCTGCCCCAGTGCAAGCTAAGTCTTACACTGTGGAAGACTCCCTCACAGAATTTGTTTTGGAAAAAGATGACTCATGTTTTATAAAGGTTGCAGAGCATAGAAGCCGTGCAATAAAGTTTTACCAGTTGTAGCATGGTGCTGATACAATGATCAAATGATTACACTTCTTAGTGTGTGTGTGTGTGTGTGTGTGTGTGTGTGTGTGTGTGTGTGTGTAGGTAGCCACAACTGCTGTGATTGCACTGGCCATGCCACGTCCAGAGGACAGCATTCACAACACCCCTCCAACTTCTCCAGCTATTTCACTGGCTGCCCTCTCTTGTGCAACAGTGGCTGTCCTAGAGGGGCTGACACCGAGGTCCTGCTGTGGCCCAGGCACACACAGTCACTCAGAGGGGCTGACACCAATGTCCTGCTGTGGCCCAGGCACACACAGTCACTCAGAGGGGCTGACACCGATGTCCTGCTGTGGCCCAGGCACACACAATCACTTGGAGAGGCTGACACCGAGGTCCTGCTGTGGCCCAGGCACACACAGTCACTTGGAGAGGCTGACACCGATGTCCTGCTGTGGCCCAGGCACACACAGTCACTCGGAGGGGTTGACACCGAGGTCCTGCTGTGGCCCAGGCACACACAGTCACTCCGAGGGGCTGACATTGATGTCACTTATTCTCAGCTCTTGACCAGAGTGAATTTTGCATTAGTAGTGGAAGCCCCTCTGAGGAAGACAGAGAATAGCATCAGCAAAGGATGTTAGAAGCCGGGGGACTGCTGGTTTTCCTGTCAGAGCATCAGGAGTGTCTTCTCTCCTAGGGTCTGACTGCGTGCTGCACAGTGTGTGTGCACGGGTACAGTAGTGGCAGAGCTGTCGTGTGGGCAAACACACACTTTTGGTTGGCTTGGAGGCCTGCTCCATCCAGTAGCATAATACCAGACAGAAAACATTTCAACTTTTGCTTTTTCAGGGTGCTTTGCTGGATGGGTCAAAGTGAATGGTTTTATAATATTTCAAAAATACATTTTATAGAATAAGGTCTTTTTTTTCTCTTCCATTTTTAAATTTAAATTAGAAACAAGCTTGTTTTACATGTCAATTCCAGTTCCCTCTCCCTCCCCTCCTATCCTGCCTGCCCTAACTCCCTATTGTTAGGATATACACCTGGCTGACCCTGCCCCCTAATGATGGGCGGGGCACACACGGGAAAATGAGATACGCCATCACCACGTCACCGGCCACACATTACGCCTGCGTAAGGACTCTGCATATGCATGAAAACTCAGTGCGCACGCGCAGTCTCCCCTTTAAAAGGTCCAGCCTCCCCACTTCTCGCTCTCTGTCTCTTCTTGGGTTGGCTGACAATCCAGCCCTGTCCCCCCTTCTCTTGTCAATAAAGTCCACATGGGTTGTTCATTCGTAGCTTCCTTTCTCTCCACCAATAGCCACAGCAAAAGTCTAACAGCTGTCTATCCTCTTTCTGCTCCCCAGGAGGGTGAGGCCTTCGGGGGGGGGGGGTCCTCAAAGTCTGTCAGCAGTGGAGCAGCGCCTAGACCCTCCCCATGTGTCTAGGCTGAGAGAGTATCCCTCCATGTGGAATGGGCTCCCAAAGTCCGTTCGTGTGCTAGGGATGAGTACTGAACCACTACCGGAGGCCCCATAGATTTCCGAGATCTTCTTTCCGCCAGCTGCCTGAGTTCTGCCGCCACATGAGGGCCCCCAAATAACACACAGAGATTAATATTAGTTACAATGTTGCTGGCCAATGACTAGGATTTCTTATTTGCTACCTTTATCTTAAGAATCAGGCATAACCACTAATCTATATATTTTATAAAGACTTACCGAGGATGCCAGGGGCGTGCATCCTCTCTTCCCGGGATCACATGGTGACTTCTTCTTACTACATTTCCCAGAATCCTCCTTCTCTCCTAGTCCCCCCTATCTTGCTTCCCTATTGGCCAACAGTGTTTTATTTATCAACCAATAAGACAAACATATACATAGAAGGACCGCCCCATCACCTCGACACTGACACCCACATTCAGGGGTCTGGATCAGTCCTATGCTGGTTTCCCAGCTGTCAGTCTGTGGTCCATGAGCTCCCCCTTGTTCAGGTCAGCTGTTTCTTTCAGTTTCTCCAGCCTGGTCTTGACCCCTTTGCTCATCACTCCTCCCTCTCTGCAACTGGATTCCAGGAGTTCAGCTCAGTGTTTAGCTGTGGTGTCTGCTTCTGCTTCCATCAGCCACTGGATGAAGGCTCTAGGATGACATATAACATAGGCATCAATCTCCTTATCAGGGGAAGGGATTTAAGGCAGCCTCTCCTCTGTTTCTTACATTGTTAGTTGTTGTCATCCTTGTACATCCTCTGGACATTTCCCTAGTGCCAGATTTCTCTTCAAACCTATAATGGCTCCCTCAATTGTGGAATCTCTTTCTTGCTCTCCTCTATTCTCCCCCTGACTCAACCTTCCTGCTCATCCATGTCCTCCTCTCCCCTCCTCTTCTCCCCTTCTCTTTCTCTAACTCCCTCTCCCCTCCCCCCATGCTCCCAATTAGCTCAGGAGATCCTGTCCCTTTCCCCTTCTCTGGGGCACCATGTCTGTCTCTCTTAGAGTCCTCCAAAATAAGGCCTTTAGTAAAAGCTCAAATCATGATTTGCCACTCTAAAGCAAGTACAGTTATTATTTTGATGTGTGCGCTTTCTCTTTTCTTTTCTATAAAATCAGGATTATAGTCCAGTAGTGTTCTCCGCTGTATTCTGTCATAACTATGCAGTTCAGACATGTCCACATCTCACGTTCTTCTGTACTATTTTATGTGGCTGCAGAGGTTGCCCTTGTATAATCTATTATCATTTATTTAGCAAAATCCGATGAACAGATAGCTCAATCTATATTTAAACATATGAAATGCAGATAATCCTAGAAAATTAAGGTTATAAGTGACAATCGTTTTGCTTCAGGCTTTGACTTACCTCAGAGATGAAGGTGATGAAATTTTAGAGGATATAACTTTTGTTTTTTTTTGAGACAGGGTTTCTCTGCGTATCTTTGAAGCCTGTCCTGGAACTCTCTCTGTAGACCAGACTGGCCTCGAACTCACAGAGACCCCCCTGCCTCTGCCTCCGATAATGCTAGATTAAAGGTGTGCGCTGCCACCCGGTGAGGATAAAACTTTTAAAGCACACTATACATTCTTCTCCTGAACATTTCTAGAGGGCCACTCTGAAACTGTGTCAGATACATGCTTAAATAAACAGAGGCCTGACTAGAAGAAAGAAGAAGAGGGAATGTTAAGCACCTGTGACATTATTACAAACACTTCTTGTAGGGAAAGATGGGGTGTCTTTGAACGCGTGCTACTTAAAACCACAGAGAAATGATGGCAGAAAGTACCTGGCTCCTTCTGTGTTAGCGGATGACCACGCCCGTGGGCAGAGAAGCAGGGCAATGGTTTGGGGCAGTGATTTTTCACCATTTTAGGGAGAAGTAGTCCATGCTATGTTTTACTAAATTAGAAAAGAAAGAATTTTCTGAGTAACATTTCATCTTGTACTTTCCTGGTTTTTGGTAAGCCATTAAAAAAAAAAATTAAAAGCCGCAACATTTAAAAGTTCTTTTTCGACTGTGTCTCATTATGTAGTCCACCCTGGATTGTACTCCAATTCTTTTGCCTCTGTTGCCTAAGTGTTAAAGTTACAGGTGTTTTTTTCCACAGCCAGAGTGGCAAGATTTTTAAAAAATATCCAAGTAGAGCCGGGTGTTGGTGGCACATGCCTTTAATCCCAGCACTCGGGAGGCAGAGGCAGGTGGATCTCTGTGAGTTCGAGGCCAGCCTGGTCTCCAGAGCTACAGAGAAACCCTGTCTCAAAAGAAAAAAAATTCAAGTAGTATGAAGTGTTATTACACCAGCCAAGGAAACAGCCCAAAAAGCAGTCCAATGATTCAGGAGGAACTGTGACTTTATATTGGAATCTAAGATAGTGCCAAAGTTTCCTGCGACCCCAAAGGACTTAGATTTGGCTTAACCTTGTAATGTCAATTAAGACAAAATGCTGTTCATTAAATGTATTTAAAATTGCCGGCAACTTAAAAGGTGTCACACTCAAGCTTGTCTTCACACATCTCCTGATGCATTCCATTTCACACAAGCAATGAATCAACAAACTCCACACAGCTGTGTGTCACCGGTTGCTCTTGTTCTGTCAGCTTGACACTACCCAGAAATATCTGGGATTTCAGCTGAGAAAACACCGTCCTAAGGTTGGCCTGTGTCCATTTTTTTTTTTTTTTTTGGATTAATGATTGATGTGGGCAGTGGCACCTCTGGCGGGGGAGGGGTCCTGGTTTCTATAAGAAAGCAGGCTGAGCAAGCCAGGGGGAGCAAACCAGTAAGCGGCTCCCCTCGATGGCTTCTGCATCAGCCCCTGCCTCCAGGTTCCTGCCCTGTTTGAGTTCCTGCCCTGAACTTCCTTGGATGATGAATTGTGATGTGGGAGTATAAAGCAAAATAAACTCTTTCCTTCCCAACTTGCTTTTGGTCATGGTGTTTTTATCAAAGCACAGGAACTCAAGTAAGACACCTGCATCTGACAGAGTATTGCCATTGAAGCCAGACGGTCTGTTGATGCCTCATTTCTGTGAGTTCCTCTGGTCTTATGATTTCATTACTAACAGTGGCTAGAGGAGTTCCCAGATTGGCATCTAATCCCAGGACTAGTGGTTTCCATTCTTCTCTGAACACACCTTAGTTCTAATGAGAGCTCCTTCTTACTGTTCTTCCTAATGGGAATCAGATCACGGTGAGTCCTTCAGAGTCCTCTGGTTTCAGGGTTTCCAGGCAGTTTTTTCAGATGCTGAGGTTTGGACCCTGCGTCCTTTGCCAGGGGCTTCTTGTTTCTTTTTGTGATAAAAAGTTTTGTGAAGGTTTCCCTGAACTGGTCATGGATCGATTGTGAAATTTTTGGATTTCTTCCCAGGAAATGTATTACACAAAGTGAAAGAGCTTTTGTTTTTTGATGGCTATATATTTATATGTCTGTGTGAGAATTTTTCCAGTTGGGTAGGAGTGTCTGACCTCTGATTGCATCAGAATTCTCATAACGGTCACAAGCAAATCCTAGTGGCCCTGAATATCTACTTGGAACTGCAGTTGACATAAATCTCAGTATAAATCTGTCAAAAGAGACTTTTCTGTCAGAGAGACAAAGCCAAGTGCTCAAAGGTGGCAGAAAAAAATGTCAGAAAACTAGAATTTGTATCAAACACCATTCTTTCCCAGTTAACCCAGAAAAGTTACCAGGTTTTAGGAAAAAAGAAATAGCCGAGGGCATGGTGATTTAGTGTGGATTTTAAGTGTCTAAGTTTAGTAAGTTCTGTTGCCATAGGGAGGAATGCAAGTGTTTCTTGGACTCAGCTTGTACCTCAGGACTTGGGAACTGCCTAAGGCACAGAGAATGTCTTGGTGTCTCTGCTTCCAAGGCCGATAAATCTGCATCTAAGGCACTCCTACTCTTTCCTTCCAGTCCTTCTGCTAAATTAGTTTCCTAGAAGTATACATTAGCTCAGCTTCTAAACATCTTTGCAGCCCCTGTTATAAGGTCTTGGGGACACACAGGTGGATGGTATCCTGCTCTCCATGAAGTCCAGTCTCAACACTTAGTCCAAAGTACCTTTCAGCTCTCAACTGGATGGTTCTGGATGCCATTCTCATGGTCCTTGGGTTGGGTTTCCTTCCTTCTTTTTCAACTCAGCATGCCATTTGCAGATATCTGTAACTTAAGTTATCCCCTTTTGCCTCCTAAGCACTCATTTCTTGCCCTCGAACATCTTTCCTCTTTTTTCTTTGACTACTTGGTAAGGGTGAAAAATAATAAATAGAATTCAATCATGATTTTTAGCAGCAGGATCTTAACTTCTGAGAGAAGTGAGTGAGTTTGTATTCCCTGAGGACTTAGTAATGGAAAGGCCACATTTAAAGTCTAGTGGGGACTTCCAATTACCAAGTTTAAGAGCAAAGGTACAAGTGCAAACATAGCCCAAACTCCTCATGAATATTTGAGACTGAAACATACCAATACTAAGTAAATTCCAGATAAGCCTATAAATTATAAAGCTCTAGTAAGAATGTGTTTGAAAGGTTCATTGGTTTTTGACTATTTTTAAAGTTCTAGTCTGTATTTATTTATTTATATGCGTGTATTTGTGCATGCGCATGCAAAGGCCGAAAGAGGAGATCAGGTCCTTTATAGCTTACACTACACGTGGTTGTGAACCACTCTACCCAGGTTCTGGAAATTAAACTCTGGTCCTGCTGAAAGACCCCTGCCCCTTAGCCCTTTCTTTCTCAAGTTTTTCTCCTCCTCCTCCTGTCGGTGGCTTCCCCGATCCCCACCCCCGGCGGCTTCCACTTCCCCCGCCGCCACTTCCCCCGCCACCGCCGCACGCCCGGCCCGAGAACGAGCACCAGGTGGGCCGGCATGAGGGCGAGCACCAGGTGGGCCGGCACGAGAACGAACACCAAGTGAGCCGGCCTGGAGCCCTGCCCCTGAGCCCCCGCCCGATGAGAAACACTCTGTCCCAAGGTCTCCGCCCCCAAGGTCAGCCATCAGGAAGCGGAGGGGGCGGGGAATTGAGTCTGTTGTACCAGACACCAGACACCAGACCTTGGGAATATGCTGATCTGGAATGGCTCTGTGTCTCATTTGAACCATCCAATAGAAATGATTCTGTATTTCGCCTCATTTGAAAGACTCTATGTTTCACCTCATTTGAATGACTCTGTACTTCGCCTCATTTGAATAACCCTGTATAGCGCCTCATTTACATTGACCAATGGGAATAGCTCTGTACAATGCCTCATTAGAATTATCCAATAGAATCCCTGCTCCTAGCTTGCGCCTTTTTCCCTATATAAGGACCCCTTTCCCTTGGCTCGGCGCGCTTAGCCACACAGAAGCTAAGTCGCCCCGGGTACCCGTGTCTCTAATAAAACCTCTTGCGGTTTTGCATCCAAGTCTGTGGTCTCGCTGATTCCTGGGTGCGGGTCTCCTTCTACGAAAGTACCTCTTCGGGGGTCTTTCACTGCAAGAGCAGCAAGGACTTTGCCTGGCTCAGCCATCTCTTTAGTCCCATTTTACTCTCTCTATTTTTTTCTTTTTGAAGTAAGATCTTAACTCTGCCTTCCTTTCGTCTTCTTCAGGCCTTTCAAAGGCCTAGTGCCTCTCACCATCTCTTCCACTGCGCATGTGCGCCTGAGAGCATGGTCCCTCCCGTTGCGCATGTGCTTTTGAGGTGCCAATCTCTTCCACTGCGCATGGTCCTCTGAGAAGTTGCATTCTCTGCTGACAGCTTCTCTCAGGTGTGTGGCCCGCTGCCTGCCTGGCTTCCTCCATCTACCTGCTCTTCAGTGAACCCTCTGTGTTTGTGTCAGATTCTGCTTTCTGTGATGATGCAGTGAAATGCTGTTTATGATTTATTAAAGCCACTGGAGATCAAAATAATGAAGTAACCATACTAGTGGCCACAGAAGCCAGGCAGTGGTGGCACACAACTTTAATCTTAGGACTTAGAAGACAAAGGCAGGTGGATCTTTTTGAGTTCAAGGCCACCCAGGGCTACCAGAGATTGAATCAGTCTAAAAGAGTAACAGAGCTCATACCTTTAATCCTAGGGCTCCTGAGGGGTATGGAAGACGGGAACAGAGCTGCCATTCATTCTCCAGCCACGCTGAGGATAGGAAGGCATTGATCTGCAGCCACGCTGAGGAGAGGCAGCTGTCTGAGGCGTGGTGAGAGCTCATGGAGACAGGATTGCCATTTTAGTTGGGTGGAGGTAAGATCTACCAGTTTGGCTGCTTTGCTTCTCTGATCTTCAGCTTGAAGCTTGAACCCCAATATCAGTCTCTGGGTCTTTTATTTTTTCATATTACAGTGTGTGTTGGGCATGCCATGGCAAAATTCACAGGTGTGGCTTGGAGTGTGTGTATGTGTTGAAGGTCAGTTTGTAGAATAATGACTAGTGGTCACCTGACCTGAAACCCTGAGAGACTGATTTTTATTCCTACAAAATGTCATTAAATTAATGGATCTGTCTACCTTTTCATTTTTTTTTTATTTTTGGTTTTTCAAGACAGGGTTTCTCTGTGTAGCTTTGGAGCCTATCCTGGCACTCGCTCTGGAGACCAGGCTGGCCTCGAACTCACAGAGAGCCGCCTGCCTCTGCCTCCTGAGTGCTGGGATTAAAGGCATGTGCCACCACTGGCTCTTTTCATTTTTGATGAAATATGAAATCTTCATATTTAATATCTTAGCTAACCAAAATTTAAAAGTTTTGCCACCAAGAAAAATAACATCTATATCTATTTATCCTGGATCTGAAATGTTAAGCGTACATCTTCTGTATAATATTTTAGACTGCAGTCAGCAAATCTAAATATTTAATATTTCATGGACATTGATCTCTTGTGCTTTTGCTTTGACCATTTCACAGTGAAGAATGCTGTTTAGTCCTGAGCTTGATCTTATAGGTCTCTTACAGCATCAGTGTGGGGCACTTTAGACAGCCAATGTTTCATCTCCACTTTGTGACCTTTTACTACTGGCTTTGATCCCTTTTCTCCTTGATGGATGGTGTAAGAGAAAAAGTTGACCTGGCGTCTTAAAAAGTTAACGAGATTCCTCACAAAACAGTATTTTGCTGTAACGAAGACTTGGCAATTGCAACCTCTTCTAAATCAATAAGTCAATATAAGCTTGATGGATAATTTTGGTGACATAATTGGGCAGTACTTGGAATCAGGTATGTAGCATTATTTATACTTTCTTCATGGGCAGTGAATTCTCTTATATAATTCCCCTTCTTCCTCAGGAAATCACCATATATTTCCTAATATTTAAGCTCCACACCAAAGAGTGAATTGCAGTGACCACTAGTGTATGTAGAGTTAGCGTCTGCAGGTCTTGGATTTTGGATATTAGATTTAAAGTTTCAGAGAATTCTCACTGAACATCTACCATAGACATGCAAGAAACTCTTTGTGGTATTGGGAATATAAGAAAGGAACAGAAACACTCCTGGTCCTCCTAGACCTTAGAGTTTAGAGACTGGATGGAAAGCAGAAAATGGTGACGTCCCTAGAACACAGCAGTGTCGTAAAGAAGTGAGAGAGCAAACTCCAGGGGAACCAGGGAAGACTTCCTGGGTAGAACATCAAACACCAGCCAACGAGGGGGCAGAAAGAATTCTCAGAAGACAAGGCACTAGCTATAGGTCACTTAAGGAAAGGTCTTGAAATAAAATGATGGAGATCTTCAAGCTTTGCTCTTTTCAAGGTCGTGTTGATTGCCACAGGTCCTCTGCAGCCCCTCCCAGATTTAGAACTGTCTGTCTAAGTTACTACATGAAATCCTACTTGGATGAGGAACTCGAGGTGAGGAAGTAAGGGTAGACAGAGTAGAGTTGGTGAATGTAAGAATGTCCAAGGAGCCCTCTGGGAACAGTGACCTTGTGACAAGTCAGAGTTTCTGAGGAGTCATCTGCAGTGGGACTGAAAGCAGTTGGTGCAGAAGTCAGTCTGCAGAAGGCCTGATCCTTCTGTGAGTTTATAGCAGGCTGTGGTCGTGTGTTTCTGCCGGCCAGCAGGGCTGGTAGAAGGAAAGAACGGTGTTCACAGAGTGAGCAGGCTCAGGTTGTGGATTTGAGAAGACACTAGGAGAGAGTGACCCCTTACAGCACTTGCTTCTCTCTTCCAATACCTGTGAACCACAGAGACCATCAGAGATAATGGGTGCTAATTCACTCTCCAAAGTTTGTGTGATATCTCTTTTGTTTGTTACCAAACTTAGAACTGAACAAGGAAGGAGACGCTAAAATGTGATCTCAGTTTTCTCAGGTGGACAGAACAAAACCACTTCATCATAAATCCTGTTGGTCCTACATCCTTGACATCCATGAACGATATCCCTGTCTTCTTTCCTATTGCTCTGCCTTAGGTCAAACATTCATACTTTTGATATCTGGATCACTCTGATTGTTACTAACTTGCAATTCCAGGGTCTACCCTTTACAGATCACAATTGAACAAACTTCCATGGTATAATGGTCCTATTTTAGTGTCACCCAACTCTCTTCAGTAACTTGGAATGTGCTACAACTCTTGACCTCTCATGGGCTTTGCTACAATGTGCAAATTCCTTGATGACACACAATCTAAAGATGTGAGTGGCTTCAAGAGATACTGAGGAGAAAAATCTCAGGAGCTTGTGACGATCTGGACAAGAGGGATAAGAATGGTTTCATAAATTCTTTTTTTTTTTTTTTAATGGATCAGGTAGTTGTGCTGGTGAGATGCATGAGACGCTTACGCATAAGTATAACACAATACATTGACACACAAGAAAGGCAGCAGACGTGGTTGCCCAATTTAAACTATTAACAAGTTTCCTGTGAGGAAGAGAGCACTAAAGTCAGTTATTATTACCCACTGATTAAGGACTAATTCAATGATATAAGCTATTTAGGTAAGGAAAGTGAACTTCGGTGAGGTTTGATTGACAGGAAGCCCACGGAGGGCTTCTAGAAAGGGTGGTCTGGCCAGGTGTTGGTGGCTCACCAACATTTGGGAGGCAGAGGCAGAAGGATCTCTGTGAGTTCGAGGCCAGCCTGGTCTACAGAGTGAAAGGGTGGTCTGTTCAGCATCAGTCATGAGGTAGTGGAGAAGGTGTGTTTGGGGAGGGATAGTGTTTTTGATAGAGCTTTTTCTTGGTAAAGGACATAGGGACGTTATGGGGTTTTTGTTCACTTAGCAAATTAAAAAGGTTTTTGATTAGTTTTATTTTTCAATTATGATATTTTTGCCTGCATGTATTTATGTGTACCATGTATGTGTTTGTTGGACCCCTGGGAACTGGCTATGGATGACTGTGAGCCACCATTTGCTCGCCGGGCATTGAACTGAAGTCCTCTACAAGAGCAACAAATGCCCTCAACCACAGATATCTCTCCAGCCTCCACTTAGCAAATATTTCCAGCTAATCTTAACTTCTGGACAGGGTCAAATCTTGGAAAACTAATGATGAATGAAACAGCTAGGTGCTGATGTAAAAGGGCTAAGTAAGTAAGTTCACAAAGGAGTATGCCCTTGTAAGACCAGTCAGCATTCTCTAGGCAAAGAGAAAAAGTCTACTAGGAGAGTTAAATGTGAATTGGATTTATGCTAATAGCTACAGAAAGTCTCTCCAATGAAGAATTCCCTCAGGCTAGAACCTGAAGGGTGAGCAGGCAGCTCCTGGGGTCTTTTCAGGTGATTGGAAGACACAGAGTGAAGGGCTTGCTGTGGGGAAAGTGGAAAGTGTTAGAAAATGTGGTAGCCTGGGACAGATCTGTGGCTGGAATGTTTGAGTGGAGTTTCACTCATGGCTGGCAGTAGGTCAAGCAGTCATGGAGGGAAGGAGCTAAATTAGAGATATTTTGATGAGAAAGCTCAGATATGTATATGAAAATCCTGACTCTTAAACAACTTCCCCCCATCGGCCACCTCCCCCCCACCCCCGTGTGAATTTGGTCCCCACTCTTATCTGACATGTGATCAAGGAACTAGTTTGCTACTCTCTTAGGCAAGTGTTAGAAAGTTAACCTAAGCAGGTGGAAATGCCCTCTGTCATTAATCTTGTTCAGTCATCTGGTTGGAGGAGAACATTGTGTGTTGCTCAGACATTTGGATGCTGGTCACTTCTGGCTTAGATAATTTTATATTCACAACTAATGAGATAGTTTGTGTGCTTGAAAAGGCAAGGAGGGAAAAACAATTACAACTTTGTAATTAACTTCAGCTCTCAGGTAGCGTTCTCTCTGTTCCAGTAGTGTTACTCGAAGCTATTTCAGAGATCATGACTCAGGATGGACTCCCTTATCTCATTATTGTGGATCTTTTGTGACTCTTTAAAACACGGTACCATTATTTAACCAGGCAGTTGACACTTTGCGAAACTATGTCTAAACTGTCATTAAATGCCTTTGATTGGGAATTAGTTCCCCTCCCCCAAGTTTTATCCTTTTCTTAGACTTGGTGACTTCTATTCTGAGGATGTTTTTCATTTTCCCTAGGATGTGCTTTTTTGGTAAAGGCCACTGCAGTGTAACTACATGACTTAGTGGAAAGAACAGTGACCTCAGCACTGGGGATGGATAGACCCGCCTGTGACTCTAACCCACTTCTAACTTCTGTGATTCCAACCTACTGGTTACATGGCTATTTGGTTATCAGTTACACAGTTTTGTTCTTCTTATTTGTAAAATGGATAGAATAACATCTTACTCATAGAATTTCAGGGCTAGATGAGCTGGCATAGAGAGCTCAGCACAAAGCCTTGCTCAGGCGTGATTTGCTGGAAGTGTGGGCTGCAGCAGATCACGCTGCAAACCCAGGAATGTCTTTTGGGTAGGAATTACAGATTTGAACCGGCTTTTCTATTATCTTGTCATGGACCTTTGTGTCCAAGGACATATACTTATTTCTCTCTTTGGGCTAGAAGAAGGGATTGCTGGGTAGAACTAGGTTGGCTGGAGCCAGGGAAGAATAGCAGAAGATTGCATTCATTGTCTGTATCCGAAGGCTTGGATGCTGGGCTGGGAAACCCAGGCAAGTCTTTAAGCAAAAGGCTTCAATCTTGAAGAAGAAAGTGTGGTTTGAAGTTAAATTATAAAAACACAACCAGGGCTTTAGATAGACAGACAAACAAACAGGCCAGGGAACAAGCTAATAAGGCATTTATCTAAAACATTTCTGTGAACCAAGTGATGTTGTAACTGAAATTACTACAGACGAGAAGAGAGGGCCATAGAGCCCATGTGAGGAGAGAGGGGTTTGCAGTCATGATGCAGCGTGGAAAGTTTCATCATGGTGGGGCCAAGGAAGGAAAGGGCCCCAGGGTTCAGGTGTTTGAAGGAGGGAAGAGGGACAAGAGACATAATAACCACACCCAAGGCAAGAAGGAAATGAAAAGTTGGACCATCAGCAACAAACAGGAAGGTAAATCTTGGGCCAAGTGATGAAGTGGTCTGTTACACACTCTTGTTCTCTGCCCTGAAGAAGGGCAGGGAGCCAAGTGAGTTAGGCAATGAGGCTGGTGCTGACAGTACGTGTGGGGTCCTCTTGGAGGACCAGATGCTGCTCAAAGAACAGAGGGGTTGCTGTGTAATCCACCAGGATCAAGGCCTCAGCTGCCTTCACTGGATTCAAGTAGGATTTCTTTTTTCACATGGGACTAGTTGCTCCAAACAGCTGGTATGTAGCTGGATGAAGCTAAGAGCAGGATCAAATTTTACCCACGGAGTCCTGAAAATATCTACCCACTCTATGAGATGGAGAAATGATGGTGAACTACATAATTATTACTTGGGGAATTCTGCTCATTTCAACAGTTTTGGATTCTTGGCTATTCTCATTTTTAACTGGAATCCTCCTCAAATATCATTTTGGTAGTTGGAGAATTACAACTCAAAGATGCACTGCAATCCTTTATTTTGTTGTTGTTCATCAATATCTGGATGGACAAATACAGCATGGCTGTGTCTTCCAGCTATTGATGTAAAAAGGGGCCACATCTCCTTTGGAGGAAGGGCTGTCCTTAGCTCAGTTCTGGTTCATGTCATTCTATCACCTTCTCTTTGAAATGCACTCTCAGAAGACCCATCCACTGTGAATTTCTGGGCAAAGATACAGCCAAGAGGATAATGACATTTACCGTCTTCCACTGTAGCCAAAGTTTCTCAAGTTGATTTCCTAGTAAGGACTCACTTGAGAGTAGACAGTAACCACATTTACATTTCAATTTTGGAATTAATGCATTCCAAATTTTTCACGTGTCATAATTCCGGGAAGGTGATGATTTGTTCAGGAAACACACAAAATAAATACCAAAGACGAGCAGCATTTCAAGGCATTTTAGTCTGGCTCTAGCTTTTCTGAGGCCAGAATTAAAGTGGTGGTAGAGAGAAGGGGGTGAGCAAAGAGTCTCATTTCTCCCCACTCTGCTGTTTATTGGTTTATGTCTCTATCACCTGCCATTAGATTTCCCAAAGCAGGACAGGTCTTACAAATCATCCCATGAATTGAACTAGTTAGTGTTGATTTTTTTACTTACATCTACTGACTTAACAAAAAAGAAACTATAACTATTTTCCCCCTTCTTAGAATGGGTGGAAATTCCAGAGAAGGGCAAATTCAAATGCTTCCAGAAATTAACAAAGTGTTAACTAAGTTTCCTTTTGCTTAGGGGAAATCAAAACTTGGCAGTGTTTCAAAGTCCATAAAGGGCTCACACTTGGCTAGTTGTGAGTGTTATCAAGTGAAATCAGTGAAGCTAACATAGACTCCACAGCCTAACAGAGACAGAGACTGTGCAGGGTTGGTGTTGGCATGGGCAAAAAGCAAATATTCAGAGAAGTTGGTGTCTTTTGGGAGTCAAAGGATGTTTACTAAAAGGAGCCATTTTTTTCTCATCAGAACTATTGTGTTAGGATAAATTTACACTTAGCCACTAACCGCTGTTCCTTCCCAACTCTGGCACTCAGTACTAGGCTTCACTGTCTTGTAAACAATTTACTAATTTGTAGCATGAATGAAATGCATGGAAAAATCTCAGAGGGAAATGCTGTTACCTTGTTTGGTCTCCAACTTCAACAGCAAACGGGGACATTCTTGGGAGCCTCGGGTATCCCCTGCCCTTCCCAGCCTGTCTTCCTGAGTGTCTGCATGTTCTTCCGTCTCATTTATAGAAACAGAGGCATATCCCCAGCAAAGTCCTTCTCCTTTGCACACTTCAGATGCCCATTCCTCTGGGATCTTTAAAACTGCCGCCCCTGGACATTTTCTCTGCTTCACCTGGAGGTTATTTACTTCTCTGTGGAGGCATAGACTTTTGTCTTTGTTTTTCTCAAACCCAAAATGAACTCCAGGGTCACAGTAGTTGCTCTAACACTTGTTGTTTGTATAAAGTCATTAGTGGAACACCTGCCTATTTCTCTTCTTATAGATAAAGGTGTATTGATGGTAATACTTCATCTGATTCATTTTTGAAGTCCCTAGTATCCTTAACATTAGTTATCGAGTAATTACTTTTGCATGTTTGTGCATTTACATATTTGTGGGCATGAGGCTCATGGTGCCTGTATGGAGGACAGGACAACTTGAGGGAGTTGTTTCATTCCTTCTACCATGTGGATTCTGGGCACCTAACTCAGGCTGTCAGCCTTGAGGCAAGCACCTTCACCCACTGAGCCAGCTTGTTGGCCCAATTCCTATATCATAAAGCGTTGACTGTGATATGGTAGGCTCTCAAGAAAGCTTACTGAATAAATGGATATTCAGTGGATTGTCTGGAGCATCCAGATGGGTCCCAGCATATTGCAAGAGAACAATAAGCTCTCATGTTATGGTTTTAGAATACACTGTGTAGAAGTAGCGAGGCAAGTTGTTCTTCTGCTGAGTCTGGGGACAGTGGTCTGAGGGAACTGCAAAGAATTCTAATTTAAAGGAGATTAAGGTGTGAGCTCCTGAGGTCATTATTGCCAATCCAATTACATTCCTGGATCAAAGCTGAGAATAAAAGCACCTTCCCTTTTCCATAGATGAGATACAAACTTTGGACAGTTTCTTGAAAGCCATTTCTTTTCAATCAAATGTCCAGGGAGAGCTGGCGTGTGAGCTGACCTGGGTCAGACGGTTGGAGCAACACTGAGGAGCAGCCTGTTTGTGTCACTGCTGATTCGGTAAGAGCACATTCCATTTATTCCCAGAGTGCACCCTAGCCTACATCAGCCAGCAGCAAGGGCAGGGAAGAGCAGAGCTGCCCCTTTCTTCGTGGTGGGCTCGGGCAGACATACGATGAGGCAATTATTTTCCCTCCCGTACACTTTTTGTCAAATATCTGCAGGAGCAAATGTGTTCGTCCTCCTTGCCCTTTTCCTACCCATTTTAGTAATAGTAATTTCTTCTGCCATAGAGAGCATTTTAGTCAAAGAATCTCTGGTATTTCTACATTAATTATGGTGGTAATTACTTTGAGTTTGCATGTACATATTTCTATTCTTTCTATTCTATCCAGACTTAAAAAAAAACCTCTCTGTATTGAGCACCACTGCAATTGCTCTGAGTGGTGTTATTCAATGGGAAGATCACAGGCTTTAGCTCATACATACTGGACTTCTGTCCATTGCAGTAAGATGTGAAGCCCTGAGCATTGTAATTTTATAAAAGCAGGGTGAGAAAGACGCTATTCGACAGAGTTCAAGTGGAGGGGCTTTTTATTAGGGGAAAGGGATCACAAAAAGGGGAAGGAGGGAGATGGCCTCTGGGGACAGGAGCAGCTGGAAAAAGGAAAGAGAGGCAGAGCAGAGAAAGCACACTTGTGAGAGAGAAAGAGAGACAGAGAGAGAAGGGAACAGGCAGACAGAGAGAAGGAGAGAAAGGAAGAGAGAAGGATGGGAGGTGGGCAGGGCTCTTTTAAGAGGGAACACTGAATAGGCACAGGTGGTGTGCTTAGGGGCAGCAGCTGAGGGAGTCCTGTGAGGACTCCAACGGCAGGCCAGTACAAATGCCTAAATGCTAAACTAACACCGAGTATATATATACTTCACATGGTTTACAAAAGCCGAGAAGAGCTATAGAATTGCTTGGATGTTTAACAAGTTCAAAGGCCTTCTTAATAAGCCATAATTAGTTTTTTTTTTCTAAGGCAAACATTTCAACTAATAATGAAGTTTAATACTGATCCTAACTTTACTTCTCAAAAGGCTGGTTTATAACTTGCATTGTTTTCAGGAAGTGCAGGACTAGTTAGCATGAGGGACTGAGATTCCGTGACACTGAAAGTAGAACACTTGCCGTATAACTTCATTGCCTGAGACTATTTTGCGAGTAGTCACACCTGTGGTGATGCAGGTGTAACTCAAGATTCCGTTTCCCCATGGGGAAGGTATTACTGATCAGAGTCTCTACTGTAGGCCCGCTGGCTTCTGTTGTCTCTACCTCATTTCTCATGGAGTAGTGGTGGCGTTAAAGACGTTCACTACTGCATCCCGTGTGGGTTCTGGGGATTCGAATTCAGGGCCTTTGCCCACTGAGCGGTGTTTCCAGCCCTGGACTGTCTATAGTGACAGAGACTTTATTCAGTTCTTCCAGAATGACAATGATGTCACATGATCACTCTGTCCTCAGCGCCTCTGCAGACTCATCACCACAAAGGAAAAATATCCCTCAAACAAAACCTCTGGTGGTTTGATGGAGTTGCTACATCTGCACATTTGTTCCACATAGAGGCAATTTGTACTTTTAAGGTACTCACAGTATTGGGCCTTAACCCTCTGCCACAAGTCTGCTTCCCAGTTCCTTCTCATTGCCTTCAGATGTTTGTAATGACAGAGTCTGCAAGCTTTCTGTTTGAATCATCGTCTCTATAAAATGCTTCCTGGGGTCTGCAGCAGCAGCCTCTGCACCCCCTACCCCACCCCAGGCTGCTCCATCCTCCACTCTGCACTTTCTGAGCCTGTATTTACTTCCGGGCCTCTAAACTCTTTGCTTTTATTCCCTCGTGGGGAAACATTTGAGAGTTTTACACGTCTGAGTTTATGTTGAAATCCTCCATCTAGTGAGATTAAGAAGTCTGTATACAGAAACAAATGGCTTTAGGGTATAGACAGCCAGCTTAGAAGTTAATTCTATACAACTTTTAAATAAAAGGGGGAAGTCAAAAAGTGGCATGGACTGTGTGTGTGTGTGTGGCTTTATTTCCTTCGTGCTCTAGCGTCCTCTAGTTCTTCAGGGCCTCAGCTGTGTCTGACAGATGCTTTCCAGTTACACAGTGACGCAAACTTGTCAGTAAGAAGACATCAGTCTTCAGTGACATGAGATTTTTTTTGTCATGGAGTGAACATTTCATGGGAAAAATGAATACTATTGGACTCCATCCATCCATCCGTCCATCCGTCTGTCTGCCCACCCACCTTCCTCAAAAATACATACTGAGCACCGTTTGAATGCCCAGGACTATGGTAGATACTAGGAGTGGCTCTTCTGGATCCAATTCCAGGATTTGTGGTGCCCTCATCTCAAGCTTTCAACTCACATTGATATCAATGGACTAATTCTTAGCACCAGCCAGAGGCCGGGATGCCAAGACAGTACTCTGGTTAGCATGACACTAAGTGCTCTTCAGCTTGGGCAAGTGATCAAGCCCCTGCAATTAGGACAGGTACCAGGGGCTCTTGCAAGTTGACAAAGAAAGACAGACACTCAGGCATGAAGTCTAACTTGGCTGAGCAGGGTGAGACAGCCCACTCAGTTGTGTGTTTTCCTGCCTTATGAGGTGGAAATCACATTCTCTAAAGGTGAAACAGCCTGTGTACCACAGAACCCAACAGCCAGGGCTTAGGGAATATTGTGGAAGACGGGGTGGAAAGAGTTTAAGAGCCAGGGGGATCCAATTTGTCTGCTGCAAGATTGTGTCTTCTATACGTGACAGGGAAGCTGCACCTCAAAGTCCCAGCAATATGGTTCCCTAAACAAGTCCTGAACAATGACAACACCAGTTGATATGCCAGTGTGGATGGGGGATCTCATAGGGCCCCACCCCTAGGTGAAAAGCTAGAGGTAATGAATGACTGTTGTCAGAGGGAGAATCAGTCTTCCGCAGGGAGGAGCCTTATATAATGCCAAGTAGTCAGCCCTAAAAATAAACATGTAAACATCACCAAATGAACTCAATGGCTTGTACTTACATATTTATGTATATGTAAGTACTTATATATATATGTACTTATATATATGTGTATATATACACATATATACTTATATATATACATATATACACACAATAATAATAATGAAAGAAAAGGAGAGTATAAGTTTGAGAGGAAATGGGGAGGGGACCCAGGAGAAGTTGGAAGGAGAAAAGGGAAGAGAATGACATGTATATATAAATACAGTACACATATATGAAATTCAAAAAAGAAATTAAAGAGTATAAAAAGGAAAAAATAACTATCTTAAAAACGTTCAGAGTTCGGGGCTGGAGAGATGGCTCAGAGGTCCGGAGTTCAATTCCCAGCAACCACATGGTGGCTCACAGCCATCCATTAAGAGATTTGGTGCCCTCTTCTGGTTTGCAGATATACATGGAAGCAGAATGTTGTACACATAGTAATAATAAAAAAAGTTCAGAGTTCAAGTTTCTTTCATGTCACACCACAGAGTTAAGTGGGAAAATGAAAACTGCTGAATGACAGAAAAAGTCTCCTTATTGCGTACACCCAACTGCTCAATATTCTCTGACTGTTCTGGAAGTTTTTCTTCTTTCTTATAAAATTGTTTTACTCTATTGCTATCAAAGCCTTCAAGAGAGACAAAGCTGTGGCAGCATCGAGGAGGAGGCCCTTGCGGCACTGCGGAGCAGATATGGGAAGTTCATGGTCTTCAGGGTCAAGCGCTTACCTCAGCATTTTCATCGTTATGTCAGCCTGGGAAATGCAGAGACTGTGGCGTTTGTTTCTTCCTAGGGCAGCTGTGAGGATTGCAATGCAGTTAATAAAGCACTCAGCATAGAAAACCCCTCAGTAAATCTCATGCTACAACTTCTTTCTGGAGCTCAGTGTAGACTCCAGCCTCTTTCCCTAGTATCAGTTTCTCAGCACTTTTACCATTACTATATATTCCTTATTTTATTTCCCTTCAAATGGAAGCTTTTAGGATTACTTAATCTATGAACACTCAGTAATTCCAATTATAGTCTAGCTGGATAAGTAAGAAATGGGTAAAAAGAAGCCAGGCATCCCTTTAACCCCAGATCTTGGGAGGCAGAGGCAGGCAGATCTGAGTTCAAGGCCAGCCTGGTCTACAGAACAAGTTCCTGAACAGCAAGGACTACACAGAGAAACACC
The DNA here is from genome assembly GCF_003668045.3 of Cricetulus griseus. Classification (NCBI taxonomy): domain Eukaryota; kingdom Metazoa; phylum Chordata; class Mammalia; order Rodentia; family Cricetidae; genus Cricetulus; species Cricetulus griseus. Next base: position 7,288,108 of record NW_023276806.1, read on the forward strand.
ATCTTGAAAAAACCAAAACCAACCAACCAACCAAACAAGCAAAAAACAATCAAAGACCAACACCAAACCTAAACCAAAACAACCAACCAAACACAAACACCCAATGGGTAATAAGACCATGATCAATAAGTGTAAATAATGGTGGAAGTAACTGATACTATGGGATTTCAGATGAAGAGAATGTAAACATGAGGTGTGATTTTTGAGGACCCAAGCACATTACCCAATTTTAGTTGAGTGCACTGTGCTGGATTCTGAAGGCCAATCTGGCTAGGTAGGGGTAGTGGCCAGGGGAATGAAAAAAATGATTAGATTAGATACTCATGAGCAAACGAGTTTCAGGAGTTAGGAAAATAGGCCCAGGGGTTGTATGGGTGAGACACAGTGTACATGATTCTGAGATTAAATGCATCCCAATCTTAGGACAATATTTCTCAGGATTTACTTACTTCAAAATACTGGGGAGCTTGGAAGAAAATAAAATACAGATAACAGGAATATCTGGGGTTAGATTCTGAGGAGGATCTATATAAAGTAGGAACACTAAGGAACCCTGAGTACTTGCAAGACTTCTGGATGATTCATCTGAGAAGCCAGGACCTCATAGTCAGAGCCTCAACAATGGATTATGTTCATGGAAAGAATGGAAAGTTGCCTTTGCCTCATTCTGTGAAGAGGGGCTGTAGGAAGTCTCTTCTAAAAGAAAATGAAACATGGGTACAAGCCTGCTTTCTGACAGCGTCTTGGAAAGCTCCTCTTTTAAAAGGGTGGAGATTTTCAGAACAGGAATCAAGACAGAAAGAATTCCAAGGAAAGTAAGTGGAGCAGAGAGACTTAGGATTGGACAAAATGTGGCCCAGCAGTGGCGGCCATGTCTGCACCACTTCCATCCTTTTCAATGAGACTGTGGCTCACAGAGCGTGGCTTTGTTCACCCATCACCCTTATTTCTTTGCATTGATGCAAAATACTCTTCCCAGTGTACCCCCAGTAAATCAATAAGAGGATGCCAGAGTGATTTGATCTTGAGCTCTAGAGTGTGTGGGCTGGACCTTTTCAGAATCTCTTTTCTCTGCCTCCATTAATCCTGAGAGTTGGGGTTGGGGGGCATACTTCAGTTTTGAAACTGGAAAGAGGCAGGAGTGAGGATTTCCCAAAACATAGGTTGAGCCCAAAGTCAGGATTCTTCGTTGCCTTCTAGAAGAAAGTATACTTTTAGTCTGAAGGCTAGATATGCACTCAATGACTCAACTGGGTTAAACTGAACCATATTAACTTGCCTTCCATCTACTCCAAAATGACTGACAACCCAATGGTAAATACGACACAATTCCTGTCCCGGAAGAGACTAAGGGGTAAATTATGTTCTATGAGCTATGAGAGTGGAGGGGGGACTACAGGGACTGTAAGAGCACAAGGACAGGGTAACTGAGGGATGGAGGAGAGGACACAGCAGAGGCACTGTCACCTCAAGCATGCATGGAAAAGCCACTAGGAAACCTGCCCTTCTGTAAGCCAATTACGCCTAAAACTAGATATAAAATAAAATACAGTGTTCTACGTAATGCTGAAGGGGAACTATCTAAGGAAGTGGAGAGAATAGGCAACCTAAAAATATTTTCTTAAGAAAATGTGAAAGTCTTCTCTAGTCAAGGCAGGGAAGGGTTTTTGATGGAGAAAAAGCAGTGTAAGAGGAGCCTGTGCAACACTGAAGGTGACTTGGGGGGTGGCCTGTGCAACAGTGGAGGTGTCTTGGGAGGTGGCCTGCATGGTGGTGGAGGTGACTCAGGAGGTGGCCTTGCTGGTCTGATGAGTGAGGTCACAGGATGAATCATAGCTGGTGCTGGACCTCATGGGTCTTGTTAGCCAGGCAGATGTCATTCTACAACCATTTGTATTTGTTCTGTGCATAACACAATTATGCAATTTAGCTTATGTTTAGAAAGAAGGTTTAGGTCAGAAGGTACAGGAAGGCCTGGAGGACAAGGTTGGGCAGGGATCTGGAAGGAGGCTGAGTGAATAAAACTTAATTAAATGCCTTCCTGATGAGACACTAATACAACTCACAGGCTAAGACTGAGTCCAGTGCAGCAGTTGGCTCTGGAATGGGCTCTTCCTTACCTACAATGGCTGTGACTTCTAAAGACAGGTTTCCCAGGCCTCTGGGACAGGCACTCTGGGTTGTTATGTTAGTTTTCTCATACTTGGTAAGAAGCAGCCTGAAGGTTTACATTCGTGTGTAGTTTGAGGGGTAAGAGTCTATCATAGTGAGGAAGTCATGACAGCAGCAGAGAAAGCCTGTGGCGGGAGTGGGAGGTGGGCAGGGCACATTACATCCTCAGTCCAGGCTGATTGAAGCTCAAAGCCCAACCCTACTGACCCACTTCTAGGTAAGGCTGCACCTGAGATTCCATCAACCTTCTCAAACAGTGCCGCCAGCTCAGGGCCGAGTGTTCAAACGCATGAGCATCCGGGAGACAGTTCACATACATGTTACAGTTGTCCCTTGTCCATTCCCTCCATTCCAAGAGTTGCTTGTCACTAGCTGATTCACCTGAAAATGGCATGCAGTTCTGTGACGGGGCTAGGTTCCCAGGCCCCAGGAAGCAAGCTTCTCCAGGATTTGAATATTTTTTAAAATGTAGTTTGTTGTTCTTGTGGCACCACTGGTAATACTATGGCTGCCGCCATCTTAGGATAATGTAAGGGTGCATCTCCTGAACTCCCCTGGCATAGCTGAAACATCGCACCTTCTGACTAGCTGCTCCTCATTTTACTCTTCACCCAAGCCACCCCTCCTGAAATTACCCTTGTAGGCTCTGCTTCTTCAAGTTTAATCATTTAAAATATCCAGATAGCTAGGGTCATGAGGTGTTTGTCCTTAAATAGAGCTACCACATGATCCAGCATCCTCATTTCATGGTGCTACCTAAGAGAAACGAAGTTAGGACTTTTGATGATACAATATTTTGAAAATATCCCTTATATTCAAAGAGATTGGAACTTTCGCTGGACACCACATCTCAGTTACTAATACACCTTGAGGTCACTAGGACTTAAGATTGCTCCCCTACTGTTTACTTAGCTCATTTGTCTAACCTGCCTTTAATAGAACAATGTAATAACTAACATTACTTGCCTGGATTTCCCACGTAATGAGCTTTGACATCCTAAGGTAGTGCAAAGCTGTAATCTTAAGTCATGTACTCTGCCATGCTCCTGAGTCATTAGCAATGCATGCTTGTTTGCATATCATAGTAATAAATGCTGAAAACAGCACATAGATTGAAACCTACCCTATAAAACGAATATCCACCATAAATGTTGGATATACGAATATTGCTTGATTGATAGCACTTGTTTGCTTTCTGGGTCGGGGGGAGAGACAGGGAGAGAAGCAGAATTCAAACCTGGGCTTGCTCTTGGCTAGAGTACCCCAAGGGGAAGTGTTTTGTTTCTTTCCTTACTGTGACACCAGTCCATTTTTGGTACTGCAAGATTATCACTAATGCATTTAAATCAATTCAGGATTCCAACAAATATTCACATATTTGCACGTGCACGCCACGATCATTGCAGCACTATCCACAACAGCTAAGAGGCAGAACATGCCTTGATGTCCAAAGAAGAGTGGATGAAGAAAGTGCGGTATTGGTACAGGAGTTGTTAGGTGAGAGCCTGGTCCTGGATGCCCTGATGAACCAGGATTGGCTACCAGCCTTAGTAGGCCAATTGAAGATACTAATAATGAGAAGCAGAGAGAGATTTGTTTGATGTGGCCACACTGGGGGAGCAACAAGGAGATTCAGTGACCCTCACTCCATTTTGGGGTCCTAGTATTAGGTTTAGATTTAAATAGCAAGTGAAGGATGTGCATAACTAAGCAATACCAGCTAAGGCATGGTCCCAGCCACACCTGTCATCCCTACCCCATTCTCTGCTACAAGTTACAGACAAGGTCCACCTCTGCCCAGTACCAGTCTACTAGCCATTTCCTTCCTGTACAAGAGTATAGTGTACCTGGGTGATTCAGTAGTCTGGTCACTAAAAGGAGGGACACAGATGTCTCTTTAGATTGTCTTTATTCCTGGCAGAACAATGACAGTATATAAATATGCCAGAATGTCATTCAGCCTTATGAAGGAAGCAAGTCCACCACATGTGACGATATGGATAAACTTTGATGACATCACCAGCTGTGACTTTGAAGAGTCAACCAGAATGAGATTTCCTCTTTGGACCCTGGAGAGTGCCTCCTCATGTCAAAACACTACTGAGGAACAGCACCCTGAGGAAGATTCTGGGCACACAGGTTGCTGAGGGCAGAGCCAAAGACTTGTCTGACTTCCAATCATTGCTCAGCCCTGGAGGCAGGACTTATGAGCCTATCTTGTTACTATTTGGATCTTATCATCATGTCCCCATGTCACATTTCCCCGTGCTCCCTCCCCCTCCCGAAAAGCTCTAGGGTTCTATGAGTTAAAACAAATTAAAAGAAGATATACTGCTCTCCGATTTCATTCTCCCCCCATTTGACTTCCTTAGAAATCTAGCAAACACACTATTTTTTTTTTGCCAGTAAACTCTATGTTTATAGAACAACAGAAATGACACATCACATGGCCTGATTTTCATCCTGATTGTGTAGTAATAACATACCAGGAGAGTTAGACCAGAAATAACAACACCTGGGTAATGTTCTTTTCAATGGCCTAATGAGATGTGTATCCCCAGGCACATTGCTTTAATTTTCTGTGCTGTAATTGCTGAAACATGAGGAAATTAGACAGAGTTCTAACACCAAGGATGCAGGAGTCCTTTAGTTACATAAGAGCAATGACTAGGTTTTCATGAGAGGTGAAAACTCTTGAGAATGACCTTGGGGGATTCTTCTCTTCTATCCCATATGTATTTATTGATTGCTTTTTTTGGCATTTGTCTTTTGGATTAGGTTGTATTTTGGTCATTTATGAAGTGGGTATCACATCTGGCTCCAGATATCACCCTGGCTGGCTTAAACCAACATATTCACTGTTTCCAAGCGCCCAATTCAGGCTACTAAGAGGGGAGAGAATTCCTTTGCTAGGTGAAGAATGAAGAATGAAGTGAGACTTGGAATATCATTTACTATGAGGGAACCTGAGAACAAGCTTCCCAGACCGTTCAGAGCACAGGAGTGGGTTTTCTCCTGGAGCCTTCAGGAGGATTTCATCATGGCAAATATCTTGGTTTTGGCCTTTTAAAATCTTGAGTAGGACCTAGTTACACTACAATGGGCTTCTGACTTACAGTTCTGTTCAGTGGTGTTATTTCGAGCCATTACATTTAAGATAATTTCCTTCTGAGCAAAAGAAAGCTCCCCTGACCTCCAACTCTTCACTGGTTTATAGAGGGCAATCCCACAAAGCAAGTGCCTCATTGCAGAAACTTTTTGTGGTGACTTTATTACACATGACTAGTTAGGAAGATATGTTGCCTAAAACTTCAGATTTTATGGATGTTTTCCTAAGGCTGCCTAATGGCCATGATGGGTTTTGGTTATACCAATGTTATCAAGGTTTAAGAACAAAACAATTTTGATGATGGTAACATTCGTTTTTTCTTTGTTTTCCAGGCTGTTAGTTCAGTTGTCAAGAGCTCCATGCTAACCTGGCAGAGCAGACACATTCATGAGTCAGGTTGAGGTATTGTGTTGCTGGCTGTGGGTCATGGATAAGCTGCTCACCTTGTCTGCCTTGAGGTTGCCCTGGAACCTTGGGGATGGGGAATGCAATGTGTGACTCAACTTCCTCCCACCTCCTTAGTCCCTAGCTTCTGTTTAAGATGTTGTTTTAAAGAAGGTCATTAAAAATAATCCAATGAGAGGAAACAGAGAAATGTTTTCAAGGTTATTATTGGTTCTCTTCATGGATTCACTTCTGTATAGAAATTGCGTGATACTATAAAGAACACAGGTTGGACTCACATATGCCATCTTCTTATTGTTTATCTGCTCTGTTGTCCTTTGTTGATGGCAAGGGTGTGGTCCCTGAAGGAAATGGGATTGCTCTGGAGTATTTTATAAGAACAGTAAGTAGTCTTTCCACAGTGACCGATCCATCCAAGAGAGAATGGAAATAGGAGGGGAGGAATGTGTAATTTTTCAAGGCAGGGACACATAGTGACAGCAATAGAGCATATAGCTGCATTCATGGGTGTTTTGGAGAATGGAAAAAAGCCAGTGGTTAAACTGGGGTAGCTACCATGTACAGATACTCAGTTTTGGTGCTGTTGAAGATGCTCAAATATGTTTTTTTTTTTTTTTTGAAAAATCAATTCAGTGTTACTAATTGTTTACCAAGACACATAGATGAAAAGCAGTCTTGTGTGGTTGAACTTGGCCAGAATCATACACATTTTTAACCAAGCTACAACAATTTCCTCCCATAAAATCCAATGGAATGCTAATGTTTCACTTGGGAATTGTGTTTGAATTCTTAATGCAGATGTGTGCTTTTGTCTTAATTTCCCTTCAACACAGCTATTTACTTCAGAAAGACAATCATTCTAGATGCTTCCTGGAATTTCACCCAAGTTTTTTTTTTTTTAACTAAGAAAAATATTATCTTGCAGTGTTATGCAATACAGCAGCTGTTGGTGCCTTTTATACTTATTGGGAGTTTGATAGCTTTTTGTTTTCTAATGGAGGTTAAAACCTGCAGGGGTGGGGTCATTTTACATTCACGTGAGACTCTTTTCTCTTTGGAAAGGATCTAGTTGAATCCAAAAAATTGAGAGGTAAGAAGGAGACTGTGGATGTAGAATGAGTATAGGAGATACGGATGATACAGATTGCCAGCCACGGCAAAGTAGGGGTGGGAAATTGAGATAATCAATATCATTCTTATTTTATAATACAGAGAAGAGGAGGGAGTCTCCAAAAATGGACTTGGTTTTTAAGTCCATTGGCCACAAATTAACAAGCTCAATCAATAATAAGTGATACAATTATACTCTCCACTCTAAAACTTTTCAGTTTCTTTTCATGTGTTTGTGTGTATTGTACATGTGTATGCATGTATATGCATCTGTGTTTTCATGTATGTGGATGCTTGTATGTGCACTGTATGCATTCGGAGCCTGGAGGTTGAGTTCTGAAATCTTCCTTGGCTGCTCTTCCACCTAACTTTCTTGAAACAGTGTTTCTCAGTCAAACCCAGAACTCCTCTATCTAGCATCTCTTTAGTTAGCTTGCTTGAGGGTAACTGTTTCCATCTTCTGGTGCTGGAATTACAGGCAGGCCACCATGTCTCCCTGGAATTTATGTGAGGTTCCAGGGATCTGTACCCTGGTCATCTTGCTGGAGCACATGCACTTTTAATTTCCAAACCATCTCCCTAGCCCATCTACAGCTTTTTAAATGCCAAGTAAAACAAGTTACCCCAAAAACCCGAGTGACCAATCTTTAGCATTGGACCGATTCTAGTTCGCATCATGGTGTAGTCTAGTTACTTTCCCATTCCCAGTTACCACATTGTCTTTCTGGTAAGCAGAGGAAAGGCTCTTCCCTGGGGCTCTGATTAGAGGGTTTTTGTTTGTTTGTTTTTTGTTTTGTTCTTGGTTTTTTTTTTTAAGTTTGGTGGGCATTTTGGGGAAAGGTTTTTGAAAAGATGTGGAACATCTAACAGGTTTCTGAAACTTCTTCTGGAGGTATTTTGCCCCCTTCTTTCTTGTTTCCAGTTGCTCATTCTTTCTGAGACCAAGCTGCCTAGATTAGCTGTCTGCATATCATCTGTCTGAGGAGTTTAAGGCAGCCTGGATGCTCCTCCATCGATACATTGCTTTAATGTAATTGACAAATGCTTTTATAGCACTGCGGAGATAGAGCTAACAAATGAGAATGATCAAATATTTGTTTATTTTCTTCTCTCTAGGGAGTAAGGGGTTATTGAGTGATAGAGAAATTTCTGCAAATGTACACGTGGATTTGACTTGTCATTGTGAAATTATTTGTCACCAGTTATGATTCTAATTCTAATTCTATTCTAGCCTTTCCACTTTTACTTAAAAAAAAAACTTTTCATTTAGTATTTCTGGAATCAAAAAAATGGTGGTAATATCAGGCATACTCTTCTTATTGATGGGGAAAAAAGTCTTTATTTTCAGCCAGACTGAACATGGTTCTTGCCTTTGGATGGATATTCCTCTAGTTTTCTACAGATATTTCAGAAAATAGATGTGGAATGGATTTGAATTTGATGGAAGCACAGTGACTTCTGCTAGCAATGGGTAAAACAAAGTGAAGGCAAAATCATGCTGGTAAGGTAGAGGGGGTATTAATAAAACATAACCATCAAAATGTTATCAACTGTGAGCACTTCCCTAATGCAGTCACAATATAATTCACAGTCACACTGACATTTGATGAGAAATTAGATCCACAATCCAGTAGGCAAAAGATAGGATATTAAGATGCTAAATTATACACAGAATTAGCAATGCCACTGTTTGAACTATTCGTCTTTCTGAGAAATAGATCCCACTTGGTTATGGTCCATTATTTTTTAAAGATAATAAAGAATTCCAATGAGTAATATTATTCAGATTTTCTTATTGTCATAATTCTTTTATACTATATTTATTAGGGTTTTTTTAAGTCTCAAGAATGTCTTAACTCCATAAGATGAATGGATAGAATTTATCTCATCATCTGTAACTCCAGGATAGTATAGATAGGAAGACATGGATGCCTTTGGAGACTTGAAAGTTCTTTTGTTTTTTTCTGTTTTTTGAGACAGGGTTTCTCTGTGTAGCTTTGGAGCCTATCCTGGCACTTGTTCTGGAGACCAGGCTGGCCTTGAACTCACAGAGATCTACCTGCCTCTGCCTCTCGAGTGCTGGGATTAAAGGCGTGCGCCACCAATGCCCAGCGAGACTTGAAAGTTTTAAGGAAGTTTTGGGAAGTTTTAAGGGTGCTTTCTGGCAGGGAGCACAGAGACTGCTCTGTGAATATTGTTTTAGCACCAAGTCTTTGCTGAAGATCAAATCCTCAATGAAGAGAAAGGAAATCTAGAAAGCATGACAGACTGGTTTGGAGCTGAGAGCATCCGGTGTCTTCATCTACTTCCTGTTGCTATAATGAACTACCCAAGACTGGATTCATCAATTGGGATGTCTAAGAGAGTGATGCTGCTATCTGCTGGGTGTCTGCTGAGGACCTCTGTGCTGTCTCTATCGCTGACGTAGGTCTTGGTGACGGAGCATGCAGGTTAGCTTGAACCTCTCTTTTTCTTCTCATGAAGGCACTGTTCACACATATGGACCCACAGAAACTGTGACAGCATATACAGGGCCTGCAGAGATTCAAGCCAGATGGGGTCTCAGCAACGAAAGAGGAAAAAGGACAAGAGCTCCCATTCCCAACCAAGATGCTGTCTCCAACTGACAACAGCTTGCAAAGGAAAAATAATTTTCTCTAATGGAGTCTCACTGGGTTTACAAACCACACTTAAGGGCAGTCACCATACTCAGCAATAGATGGGCAACATGAAAACAAACTCAATGGTGTTTTTATAGATTTTTCTCATATTGCTTTGTTTGAGAATTTATTATTTTTTTTTAAAAATCTTAGTGGTGTTTCGTTTGAATATTTTGGTTTCTAATTTTGTAGTTTTTTTTTGTGTGTGTGTTCATGTGACTTTCTTCTTCTTCTTCTTCTTCTTCTTCTTCTTCTTCTTCTTCTTCTTCTTCTTCTTCTTCTTCTTCTTCTTCTTCTTCTTCTTCTTCTTCTTGTTTGTTTAAAGATCAGATGTGGTGGGTATTGGCTCTGCCCATGACCTTGGGCTATCTGGCCTGACAGAGGCTGTTCTTTTCACCTGCCAATATGACCTCTTAAAAGGGAAGGAGGGAGGGGTTGAACTCTCTTGGATGAAGAAGACAGGGTCAGGTGGTATGAGGCACTGTGTGATGGGTCCCCAGCTTTCCAAGGACTCTGCGATTGGATTTACCATACCTGTATTCATGAGTGGACTTCCCCCTTTCATATCTTAATAAATCCTTGATACCCCTTAAACAGACACTCATAGATTTCTCACTGTAATCAGGGAAGAGATGGGGGAGGAGAAACTGTAATCAGAATATATTCTATGAAAAAATTATTTTCAATAAAACAAGGCACTAACCTCATCTAATCATAAATGCTGCCCAAGATCCTGCCTCCTCAAACTGTTAACACATACATTTGGAAATTAGGTTTCCAATGCATGGATTTTTCAGGAGATCATCAAACCATAACACCAAGATGTATCCTTGAAATAATCCCACTTTCATAATGTTTCCTAAGTCCCATCTGTCAGTGTCCTCGGCTGTCACTTGCTTCTTTTTCTTAACAGTGGACAGAACCACACTTCTCTCCTTTGTAATGCTATTTGGGTAATCCCTGTCTAAGAACCAGGAATAAAAAGAAGTGGATGTGAGTCTCACGTGGGCTTCACACGTCCTAGGTGGAGCAGTCATGGCTGCAGCTCTCTCGCCTGGGAAGCAGAACTCATTACCAATATGAATCCTGACGATGACGAATATTTGCAGAAACTTCAGTCCTGTGTCTGAGACTCTCTCAACTCGAGAGTGATGGCAATAAAAGTTATGAGAATTATTGTCTTTTAATACATATTGAACTTGTCCTTAGAAATGGATTCTGGGAAGACACAAAGGCCTTGAGGCCAGAATACCCTAGTCTAGTTTTGCCTATCTGTATAAGTCCTGTTATCTGAATGTTTGTTGTGAGCCCTGGGACACCTGCTCTGACTCTTTACTATCTTCTTTTTTTTTTCATAACCAATCCAAGAAAGCAAGAATTAAATTTTATTTCACACAGATAGAAACTGTGAAAAACATGACATATTCCAACATTATAGCACAAGAATTTAATGGGATATTTCTTACCACAAATAAAATTTTACTGATGGTATAACTGATGTAAGTTTATGTTCTTCAAAGTAAAGCAAAACAGTGAATGATTGTTTGAAATAGTTTTAAGTTGAGACATAAGCATATGGCTTCATTATCAACATCCTATTTAGTCCATACCCAATGATCTCCAGATCAGTTAGCACCCATTCATAATGATGCTGCTTAGCATGGTGATGGTCAGTTAAGCAGCAGGAAAAGCAACAATTCAGAAATGACTATAATTGTTGCAACAGATTCAACTGTATGGTAGCTACTCTCTCTCTCTCTCTCTCTCTATATATATATATATATACATATATATATATTATATATAATTAGATATATATAGGTTCCAGTCAGTCTTTATTACCTGTAAATTCATTTTAATAATTTTCACCAGCCATTTTGAACAGTTGATTTAAAAACAGATGATTGCTATCTTAACGTTTGTACAGGAAACTAATTCTCAAAAATGCCTTTACCTAAGATAAAAATTTCAAATTAGTTACTAGATACAAATAAGTTTCTGATTGCTCATGTTGAACAGTATTTGGTTTTAAATATAACACATGTACAGAAAATGTAAACTTAAAGTCTGCTATAAGATGTAACTGTTTTAGAAGTTAGACTTCAAAACTGGTCTTAAATACTTATTTTTGAACATGCCAAGATACTATTTACCCTTTAAGGTTTGTTTTATTTTGTTTTGTGTTTACATAGAAATAAAAACAGATTACCAGGACTGACACTTCTACGGTCTAAAGTAGGACTGAGGTGCAGTTCATTGAAATATGCAAAATTAAATAATGTTTGATTTCTTTTCACATTACCTAGATTTGAAATACCATATGTCTATGATTCCAAATGTCAATTATAGTATATTTTGACAGGTTTTTTAATGGCAGAGTGGCAATATTGGTCTCTATGAAAAAAGGAAAACCAAACTTTTGTTTCTTGAAAGGAGAAAAATTAAGTAGAAGAAAAAGAATAGCCTGGTCCCTCAATAAAAGGGCCATTAATTGGAGAGAACAGTATTACTTTTCTGACACTTAAAAAGCATTATCCCTAGTATCAAGGATAATGTAATACCATCTACTTCTTATGTATTACAGTCACGGATATATGAACACACATATAAAATACAGACACTGCATGTGACTAAAGAGCTGAGGAATAAAACCATAGTCTAACTCACAGCATTTACAAGTCACTTACAGATGATCTTAACAGCTTGTTTAGACCTGAACAAATTTCAGTGAGCATACTAGTAATTTTCAAACAATGTCATAAAAACTCTGGTTGTGTTATTTTATTTTGTTGAATTAATTTGAGAAAAAAAAAACTAGCTGCTTCACTTCACTGACTTTAATACTAGTATCTTATGGATTGCTTAATACAGATACATGTATAGAAACTTAAAAGAATCATCCATTTCCATGAGGGAGATATCATTGATCATTGGCATGTATATGCATATGCAAAACATTTTAACACTGTGAACATTAGAAGTTTTATGATCAGGCATGGGGAAAGGTTTATACTCTACAACAGTGATTCTGGTGACCATCTACACAAGGCCTCTTAATGACGTCAATCAATTGGAGGTAGGAGTTTATCAATGAATTGCTTGACATCCATCATTTCCTGCTGACGTGAGCTGTGCATCATGCCTTCATAGACTTTGGAGGTTACATTGGATGGATTTACCAATGCTTTTAGTTTTTCAACAGTAAGAGAACCAAACATTAGGGGAACTAAAGGGTCACAATCTCCATGGCACTGGAGAATAGAAATATCTCTATTAGTGCTATTGATAGGACCCTGTGGAAATGAAGCCCGGAGTGAAAGCCAGCAACTGAGCGCAGTGACGCCGGCCAGTTTCTGCTGTGTGGTAAGAGCGGCGTATAAAGATAAAGCGCCTCCCTGAGAAAATCCTCCCAGAATAATTCTGTTAGAGGGAATGCCATTCTTCACCTCTTGATCTATCAAAGCTTTTACACTTTCTGCTGCCTGTTTAATTCCAGATTCATCCTCATGAGAATCTGGTGAAAGTCCAATAATATCAAACCAAGAAGGCATAGCCATATTCATATTTAATGTAACAGGCATAACAGGAGCACATGGACAGATGTATTTGATGTGGGAACTTCTGATACCTGCAAAGGCTTCTGCCCATCCGTGCCCAGTATCTCCCAATCCGTGAAGGAAAACAACCGCGGCAGTGGCCTTGGGGGCGGGCGGCAGGCACGACGGCGGGCAGCGGGGCGGCAGGCGGACAGCACGTCCTCTTTACTATCTTCTAATGGTTCCCTCTTGTGCTGAAATTCTCACCCCACCCTGCCAGAATCTTCACGTGGCACGCTGAGCCTGGCGGGCTACAGGCTGTGTGAGTAAAAACAAGTGATGACTGAAGGAAAAACACCCTGAGCTCCAGCCTTGCGAGTGCGTGTGCCAGTTGTGCTTGCACAGCCATCCATTTCATGTAATCTGACCTTTTCTGTCGTTAGGGCTCAGCCCGGCACATCTGTCTTCTTTTGCCTCTCTACTCCTACCTGTACTTCCTCAGCAGCCTATCCATGTTTATGGACTATTTTAGGAAGACTTTCCATTAGGCATTTGTGGATGAACTTGGGAATCTAATTCTTGGGTACAGCTCGTTTCTAGGAGAAAGAGTCCTGGAAGGTTCATGCATGTTTCCAGCAATAGAAGCTCTATTCCCAAATTCTGAAGGATCCATTGTGTTTTTCCCAGGTTGGCATGACTCCCTTTGGGCTCACTGGAAGTCATGTGCCCATGGGAGAGACCCTGGCTGCCTTTGAATAGAAGATGTTGGAGCAAAGCTAGCAAATTTTGGTGTGAATACGGCTTGATAGTTTATTCTCATAATTTGGAGTTTCCTGTGGGCCTGGGAGGCTCCAAAGATGGGCACATCCCTCAGTCATTTCCACACAGTACTGAGTGTGGCTCAACTCTGACCCTTTAAATGTCTTGACAACACCCAGAAATTCGGGAAACAAATCTATTCAATTCATTAGTGTCATTTCACAACGTTAAGAGTTTGTAATTTTTAAACTATCAGTAGGCTGGGGGGGGGTAAGGGTTGGGACTGTGTTATTGGTTTATATTCTCATAAAGAGCACCCTTAATTTTCTTTTCCCTGAATGTGGGTTTTTTCTTTTTCTGTCTTTTTCTTTTTCTTTTCTTTCTTTCATTTTTTTTTTTTTTTTTTTTTTTTTTTTTTTTTTTTGCAGTGACGCAGCACTGCTAATTCAACTTAGCCAATATTCTGCAGGAGCTCTCTTGCTGAGGACTGAGTCAGATTATGGGAGGAACATCTGTACATTTTTGTGTTTGTAGCATGAAGTCAAATGCTGGCACATCTGTTACACATAGTTTTGTTTTCTCTTAGTTCTTTACATCCCGTCTTCACCATCTACTTTGAACCTCATCTTTTGTTCTTGATGGTACACTTTGGGTTTCAATGACATAGAACTTTATACACCCTTGGATGCATCATGCACAGGGCTCCACCATAACTTCCCTCAGAAGGGATGTAAGCTAGCTAATCTGGTACATTTATTTGTATGGAAATCCCACTGTTAATCCGAACATGGAGTTGGACCAACATCCCTGGAATCCTCTTGAGTTCTCTTTCTCCCCTTTGTTAAGCCCTTCTGCTGATTTGTCCATTCTTCTGTGATAATTAGTGTTAATTACTACCTTGAAAGAATCCAGAATCACTTGGGAGATTAACCTCTGGGTCTGCCATTGTGGGGTTCTCTTGATTAGGTTTAATGATATGAGCATCTACCTCATTTCTGGGCAAGACAAGTTCATGGGCTGCATCCCAGACTGAATGCAAAAGAGAGATGGAGCTGAGCACATGTTGATTTCTGTCTGCTCCTGATGGTACTCATCTCTTTCCTGTTGCCTGGATTTCCCCACATAATGGACAGTACCTTCAACCGTAAGCCCAAATAAACTCCCAGAAGCACTTTTTTTTTTTTTTTTTTTTTTTTTTTTTTTTTGGTTTTGGCTTTTTGAGACAGAGTTTCTCTGTGTAGCTTTGGAGCCTGTCCTGGCACTCGCTCTGGAGACCACACTGGCCTCGAACTCACAGAGATCTAAAGTGGGAAATTACCAACACGGAGCCAAGTAGAAATATAAGGGTATTTAATAGGGAAAAGCCTTACTTATAGAGTGACCCATCCAGACGGCGTGGCAGCAGTCTGTACAGCAAACTGAAAAGCAAAACTGAAAGTGAAACCCAGCCACCTGAAACTCTCACTCTACGTCACCCTGAACACGCCCTCACAGGCATGGTCAGACACACCTGTATCCAGCCCCTTACTAGGTGTGGCTACAGCTTTCTCTACAATTCCCCTTTTAGTCTAAAAGAGGATTAAAACTTAACAGTGTAAAGTATCCAAAATTAACAATCATAAAGGTACAATATAAGAAGACATAACAATCTGCTTATGTCACATCCTAATTATCTATTTTAACTAAACCCAAAACTCATCTGAAAGAGGTGTCCAAGCCTGAACTCCTCCTTCCAATCCCAATCATAAACAATAGGAAGCTATCCCTAACTAGGTATATACATTATCCTAAGTGACAACAATGGGGAAAGGGGGCATAGCATCCTCCAAGTTACTTCCTGGTGAAATGGGACAACGATTGCCTTGTGGGGTCCTGTAGGAAGGAAATGTTAGTATAGTGAAAGTCTTGAATGAATTGTATCCAGTCCATGTTAGATGGGATTTGCTTGATAGAAGATCTTGCTTGAAATCCTCAACTTGATTGAAGTCAGTACCCGAAGCTCTGGCGGGAGTGTCAGTTGAAATGGAGCAAGTTGGATCCAGTGCAGTCGAGGAGGTGTGGCCCATTTTCTTTCTGGGGTGTCCAGGGATTGCTGTCAGGCAGGTCTTCATTGGCTGTGTGGGACTCAAACATAAACAGCAGAGAAATGTTTGCTTGTATATGTACACATACTGGGAAAGGCAACCATGGGAGAATAACGATTATGAGAGGGTGTACACCTTGAAAGAAAGATCCAAGAAAACACAAAGACAGTCCCCAAATTCTTCTTCTATTCTCTATTACATCAATGGCTTCTTGATACAATACAGAAACTCTAAAGTTTAGTTAAATAACGTGCTTGGATTTTAGAGGAAGAAAGCCAAATCCACCTCTAAATCCAGCATTGATTTAATTGAATAGGGACTAGAAAAAGAGAAATAGAGTTCTCTAAGAGACAGCTGTAAAGTTTACTGTATGGCACATTCCTTTTGTTTGATGGTTATAGCTACCTTTTCTTCTTAAGTATCTACCCATGCAGTGTCCTTTGCCTTCTAGAGATGAGTTTTCCTGTGAAGATAAGAGCAAAACACTTCCCTTTCCTTTGGGAGATTTGTATTTAGTTTATGAGATATACCTTAGTAGAATACCTGTCATTTCTCCTCCCCGAGAAGTTTTTCCTTTTCAACTCGAATCTTGATCAACTTTGATGGTATCCAAAGTTTTTCTTCTCCTGTGGAAACCAATGCAAACTCCCTACTCCAACGTAACACATATCCTGGTTTCCATGCAGAGGTTAGTACATCCTTGAAGTATACTGGCTGATTCAGTTCATCATTTTCTCTGTAGTCCAGTGTCTTTCTGCAGCTGTTTGTCCTTTTTCATTGGCGTTAAGAAAGTTTAGTGTTAATAAAACATTATGCAACCTATGTTTGGGGGGTTTAGTCTTCCAAGCTTGTTTGTTGAGCATCTCCTTAAGTGTTCTATTAGATCTCTCAACCACTGCTAGTCCTGTAGGATTGTGTGGTATACCGGTAACATGCTTTATGTTATAATATTTGAAAAACTGTTCCAATTTTGTGGAGACATATGCTGGAGCATTGTCAGGTTTTATTTTTGCAGGTATACCCATAACTGCCTTCACCTCTAGCAGGTGTGTAATAACAGAATCAGCTTTTTCAGAGTTAAGAGCAGAAGCCCATTGGAATCCTGAGAATGTGTCTATAGTATGATGTACATATTTCAAAATTCCAAATTCTGCAAAGTGAAAGACATCCATCTGACAAACCTTGTTTCTCCAAATGCTCTTAGGATTACACCCTGCTGGCAGTGGAGTTTGATTATAAAAGGAACAAGTAGGACAGTTTCTCACTATCTATTTGGCTTCTTGCCAAGTGATGGAGAAGTCCTTTTTCAAACCTTTGCTATTTACATGATGTTTCTTATGAAATTCTGAGGCTTCTAGCACACTTCCAATTAATAAATGATCAATCTCATCATTGCCTTGTGCTAGTGGGCCTGGCAGACCTAAATGGGATCTGATATGTGTAATTTATATAGGATTACTTCTGTTTCTGATTGTTTCCTGTAATTGTAGAAACAGAGAAGTTAATTCTCTATTATCATGAACAAATTCTGCAGTCTCAATGTGTAACACGACTCTCTCTGCATATTGAGAATCAGTAACTATATTAAGAGGTTTGTAAAATCCATAAGTACCATGAGAATTGTATATAATTCTGCCTTCTGTACAGATGTATATGGACATTGAACTACTTTACTTACCTCACCTGCTTTATAACCTGCCTTACCTGATTTGTTGGCATCAGTGTAGAAGGTAAGAACTCCAGAAATGGGAGTTTGTTTTACAATATGTGGAAGAATCCAGACTGTCTTTTTTATGAATTTAATTCTGTCAGTTTTGGCATAGTTGTTGCTAATTGTTCCCAAAAAGTCAGTAAGAGCTATTTGTCAATATTCATTATCCTTCCATAAGGAGGAAATTTCTTCATTAGTTAAAGGTACTATAATTTCTGCTGCATCTTTTCCAGTCAATTGACGAAGTCTTAATTTTCCCTTTAAAATCAAATCAGAAATCTTTTCTATATATGTCTTTAATTTTTTTCTGTTCATGTGGCAGAAATATCCACTCCAATATGGTATCTTCCCTCTGCATCAGAATCCCAGAAGGGTATTCTCTGGATGGCAAGATAACCAGAATGCAGTCTAAATTAAGGTTTATCTGATCTACATGTGCATCCAATATTCTGTTTTTCTACCCATGGTAACTTTTTCTGCCTTAGTAGATAATATTCTAGGACTGTTTAGGTCCTTATCACCTTTAAGGGCCATTTTAAATGCTTTAAGTCATGTCCTTCTATACCAATAATCGTCTGTAGTTGAGAATTTCCCCTAATAATTTCTGAAGAGAATTAAGATTTTGATAACGATCTCTCCTAATTTGTACCTTTTGAGGTGTGATTCTTTGTAAGTCTATTTTGTAACCTAAATAGTTAATAGAATCTCCTCTTTGTATCTTTTCTGGGGCAATCTGTAACCTCCAACGAGGCAGAACTTCCTTCACCATTTCCAACATACGTTCCAAAGTTTCCTTATTAGAATTTGATAAAAGAATATCATCCATGTAATGATAAACAAGGGATTGTGAAAATTTCTTATGAATTATTTCTGAAGGTTGCTGTACAAAGTGCTGACACAAAGTAGGACTATTTAGCATTCCTTGTGGCAAAATTCTCCACTGATATTTCCTGTCTGTGAATTATTAAGAGTTGGTACAGTAAATGCAAATTTTTCTCTATCATTTTCCTGTATGGTATTGTGAAAAATCAGTGTTTTAGATCAATGACTATGATATTCCATCCTTTAGGTATCAAGGAAGGCAATGGCATTCCAGGTTGCAGAGAGCCCATTGGTTGAATTACCTTATGTATGGCTCTCAGGTCTGTCAGCATTCTCCATTTACCTGACTTCTTTTTGATAACAAATACAGGAGAATTCCAAGGACTGGTAGATTCCTCTATATGTCCAGCATCTAGCTGTTCCTGTACTAACTTTACTAAAGCCTCTAGCTTCTCAGAGGTCATAGGCCATTGTCCTACCCAAACTGGTTCATCTGTAAGCCACTTCAATGGCAGGGCCTTTGGCTCCTCTGAAGGTCCATCATTTGTACCTAGTTTCTGTACAGCATCGATGGTTGGTAATCGTTTTCCATAGCATCTTACCAGATCTTTTCTACTATCTAAAGTTTGTGCATAATTTGTATCCGACATTGGGGGAATATTAATCTGAGTATTCCATTGCTGTAAAAGATCACGACCCCAGAGATTTATAGCTGTATCTGCCATGTATGGCTTCAGTATCCCTTTCTGTCCTTCTGGTCCAATGCAGACCACTGAGTTAACACTCTGTCGAACTCTAGATAGAGTTCCAATTCCTAAAAATTGTACATTTGCCTCTCTAAGAGGCCATTTCTGAGGCCAAGACTTTTGGGTAATAACAGTTACATCCGCCCCAGTGTCTACTAAGCCAGAAATAACTTTATTATTGATTTTCACTTTTAACTGTGGCCTTTTATCATTAACAGAAGCTTGCTAAAATATGAGTTTCTCATTTTGTCCATTCACACTTGATTCTTCATCACTATTCAGACTACCATCTAGAGCAGTATCATTTTTCAAAATAGGCAAAGAACTATCTATTCGTACTGTGAGAGATTGTCTCCCACTGCTACTAGGAATGACCAGAACTTTCTCGAAGTGGGGGCATTCTTGAGTCCCCGCTCAGGGTTTCCTGTCCTTAACAGGTTTCCTTGCATGTCCCTGGTTGATATACATTCATTGGTTCAGTGTATGCCCTTACCACATCTTCTACACAATCCAGAAGTCAGTGGCCTTCTGTATGAGGCATTGTAAGAATTTGTTTTTCTACAATTTCTCTTAGTATGTCCTATTTTTACCACAGTTGAAACATCTAGGTTCCTGGTGCCTTTGTGGTCTCCAGGGGAAGGCTCTTCCTACCCAAGGTTCTGGTTCATAGTAGTAGTAACCTCTTGGACTCTTGATACCTATGTTGACCTCTGTAAGGTGCTTCTCCTTCCCAAGCCCTTGCATCCTCACCTCTAGAACTTTTAATTTCAAGTTGCCTTTTTAAAACTTTCAAAATGGCTTCTCCTACCCAAGCTCCAGTATCTTGCACATTATAGTCAATGTTGGCTGCATACAAACCCATTCTTCTAGTGGAGATGATCTGATCTTTAAAGGCAAAAGTATTCTTTTGCATATTGGGCTTGCATTTTCATAAGCTATTGTATATCTAATTGATTGTCTTGTTTCTGGATCTGTTACCTGTAATTCTACTGCCCTAGTTAACCTTTGTAAGAAGTCCTGGAACTGTTCTATAGGTCCCTGTTCTATTCTGGTGTAAGCTTCTAGGTGTTCTCCTGGCTCATGAACCTTATCCCAGGCATTTAATGCTGCTTTCCTGCATAGGGACAGTATATCGTCATCATATTCAGCCTGAGCCTGTGGGTTAGCATAAATACCCTCACCAAGAATCTTATCTAGAGGGGCTTCAAAACCTTCCTTTATGCCCTGACACTCAAGGAGCTTGGCCTCTTCCCTTACTAATGCCTTCCACTGGATTTGGCATGAATTCTCAAGTATGGCTGCTACCAATCATTCCCAATCTGTGGGTGTCACCTTGTTGAAGGTTTCCCATGAATGTAATAGCTGTTTTATGTATGGGCTATGGAGACCATATGAGACAACTGATTCTTTAATATTCTTAAGATCCTTCAGCTGTATAGGTTGCCATTCATAAGCCATCCATCCATGAAGGTGTTTTCTAGAAGCTGGCTTTTCTACCATTCTAGCTGGGTACACTAATGGTGTACGAGTAACAACCTTAGAAGAATAGTCATGATACCTGGGTGGAATAGGTGCCTGGGATTGGAGTGATTCTGCTTCTGAGGCATCCCAATGATCTTTAAGCCTAGTAATGATATCCTTATGAAAAGTTTCAATCTCCTTAATCATAAAAGACTCCAAGCATGTTAGTGAATCTGTAAATTGCTCTACCTGCTCCTCTACACGTTTTTCTAGGTCTTTAATAGATCATCCTTCTAGGTATTGGAGTCTAGATTCGAGGTCATGATTTGCTGATTTTGAGTCCTCAGCAATCGACCGTATGGACCTATGTAATCTTTCAGTCCTGTACTGTAAATTATCTTCCAAACATTCGACTGTAGACTAAAATTTCTGATCTGCTACCTTAGATGCTTCAATAATTGATTGAATGGCATTGTCCAATTCTTCAATCCTATCCTGGGTATTTTGCACCTTTGCATCTAGTTTCTGGGTAACAGTGCCTATCTGAGTTTCTAGCTGGCTACAGATATTCTTTAGCTGTCTACTGACAGCCTATCCTCTAAGGCCTCAGACATGGAGGATCTCTCTGTGTTTATCTCATCATAAATACGCTGCATCTCATCTTGGGTAACAGACAGCTCTGTCTTTAACGTATCGGACACAGAGCCAAGCTTATCATCCAATTTCTGTTCCATTTGCTGCACAATTGTGGTCTGACCTAATCTGTTCTCCAAAACCTCATTGCGTAAAGCTGTTATTTCCTGCAAGCAGGTGGTGAGGTTATCTCTGTCCCTGTTCTTGAGCCCTCTGGCTAGTAATATTATTTGTACCAGCAGGCTAACTGCCATTATGGCATATAGGCCAGTAATTGGCAAATTAGCATCCTCCTCAAACATTGAATTCCCATAATAAGTAAAAATATTACCAATTTTAGCAAATGATAAATATTCCGCCATAATTTTACCTGATTTCTACTCCAAATGCAGTAACTATCTTTGACCAGCAGGTGGCACAGGCGTTCAGCTACTCGGTGTGGCGTTTGGCAGTGGTCAGTGGCAGCAGTGGAGAGAGGTCACAAAGCAGCTGCGCTTATCTTAGAGAGTATATGGCCTTGCGGCAGCAACCACTGAAAGAAATGCAGCTTTATTGCAGCAGAGGCCAGGGGAAGCCACTGCTGAACACCGATGCCTACTCGACACTAGGCAGCTAGAAACTGTCTCCAAGCTGGGCGGATGGTTCCGAGCAGCTCAGCTGCAGCGGGAATGCGCTTGTGTTGGGCAGCGGGTCGGCTGCTAGCTCGGAGAACCTGTGGAGAGACGGCGCTTTCCTGGCCTAGGCCGCAGGCCCGGTGGAACCCATAGCCTGTCCCAAATGGGGTGTAGGTTTCCAATATCCCGCTCCTGCCAACCAGATAAAGTGGGAAATTACCAATACAGAGCCAAGTAGAAATATAAGGGTATTTACTAGGGAAAAGCCTTACTCTCAGAGCAACCTAGCCAGCCAGCGTGGCAGCAGCAGTCTGTACAGCAAGCCGAAAAGTGAAACTGATAGTGAAACCCAGCTACCTGAAACTCTCACTCTATGTCACCCTGACCACATCCTCTCAGGTGTGGTCAGACACACCTGTAGCCAGCCTCTGACAAGGTGTGGCTACAGCTTCCCCTACAGAGATTCGCCTGCCTCTGCCTCCCAAGTGCTGGGATTAAAGGCGTGTGCCACCAGCGCCTGGCTCCCACAAGCACTTTTGACAGAATATTTCATTCCAGCAACAGGAAAGGAAACTAAGGCAACTTGCCCCCAAGGATATCCATTATTGCATCTCTTCTTTTACCTTCATAGTCATTGATTTAGTTCAAGATGCTTTTCTTTCCACTGAGATTATTGCAATGACCCAACTCATCTAGCTCCTCATATCTTTGTTTCACAGTGCGCCAGCAAACATCATCTCATGTTCTCACACTTGTTAAAACCAGACAGAGCAGCATTCAAGGAATGACAGCTGATGTTGTCCTTGGTCTCCAATAGTACACACACACACACACACACACACACACACACACACACACACACACACACACGCACACACACCAAATCAGCAGTCACCTTGCCATTCAGCCAAGAAACATCTGTGTTCTCAGGGAGCAGATTCTTCAGTTTCTTGTCCAACCCACCACATCTCACAGCTTCACTTCAGCTTTCTTGCAGTTGCTGAGAAAGCTTCACCATCTCCTTTCTTCTGTGCTCTTTCTTCTAAGTGGCTTCATGATTCAATTTATTACTTATAGCCTTATTATATTTTTAGCTCTCTTATTCACTCCTCTTGTTC
Organism: Cricetulus griseus; assembly: GCF_003668045.3. Lineage (NCBI taxonomy): Eukaryota > Metazoa > Chordata > Mammalia > Rodentia > Cricetidae > Cricetulus > Cricetulus griseus. The sequence continues at coordinate 7,311,048 of NW_023276806.1, forward strand.
TAATAAACACGCTGACATAATTATTAAGAGAAACTCAACAGCTTTAAATTCATGTGACCCACCCCAAGAAAGCCAGGGCAGTTCACAGAGCTAAGAGGTGAGGGCAATTTCTGCTGCTTTCTGTCTCGATTCGCCCAGTGGTCCCCTGCTTGAATCCCCAGTGCTGTGTGTTGATGTACTAAGGTATCTGCCTTTATATAGGAAGCAGTTCCTGTAGACTCCCATTATTACCACATATTGCATTTGAAATCTTTTCTGGATTTCTCTTTAAAAACTTGTAGATAGGAAGCCTCATGACATCCATAGTTCTCATAAAATGTGAAGATTCCCATTTTTTTCTTAAAAGAAAAAGGAACATGGTATATAAAGGAGGAGTCAGATCATGTGGAAATCACAATGGTATGAAGTAGAGGGTGCAGCTCATACATTTGAGAGAAGACTGAAGAAGACTTTCTTGAAGGTATCATCTTGATTTTTTTCCTTGTGCATGTGACTCAATGAGTCTAATTTGGGCTGCTTACAGGAGCAGAGGTGAGGGATTATTTGTAGGAGTTTGGGATAAGAAAAAAGCTCCTTCCTCTCCCAACATCTGTTAATTGCCTATAACTTAAGGAAGGGTAGGCTCCAATGAGTCCTTGATGCCTCCATGATGGATGTTGAAGGGCTCAATCTTGTGTAAGCCTTGTGCAGAAAATCACAGCTGTCGAGGGTTCAAGAGTGCCATGGCCATGTCTGGCTTAGAAGACATCACTCCATCTCTATCTCTGGGATTTTATGCCCACTCTTCCACAATAGTCCTGAGACTTGGAGGAGCGACATCTCGTTTTGGGCTAGACAGTCGATAGTCATTTATTCTCATAAATTCTCATAACCTCCTGTAGGGAGCCGGTTCCTGCATTATCCATTACAATAATGGTGCCTGAAGACACCAAGATGTAAATTACTTCACAGGCGCTGGGTAATCTCCATTCCTTTGATCTCTGCCTATCCCGTGGCTCATTTGGCCTGAGGAGCTGAAGCCATTCATAGGGTAACATGTCCCAGGCGGCTTGCCAGCCTTTTTAAGGGATGGGTTTCTTAGTTCAGTGTCTCCGCTCTGGTAAGCTTATGCTCTTCCCTCTCAAGATGCATTAAAAGCTTGTCTGCAGAAGGATCCGAGTGTCCTGCGTGTATTTCTTGCCGGCCGAGAAAATACAGCGTGCGCGGGACATATGGTGCCGAAACCCGGGAAAACTTGTTAACATCGCCAGCACCGCGGAGATCCCTCTAACGGGGCGGATTCAGAACTGTAGGGTGGTAAATTCGGAGAGGTATGTTTTTTCTGGACTTTGGCTTGGGAATGTTGCTATTTTGGGAGGTTAATATAGAGGCTTCTATGCTTTTACTAGGAGCTATTTTGACTTTTCTCACTGTTGTAGCAATCTTAAAGAAGTCCAGAATTACATATCAGAAACCGAATGTGATGAGAGATGGGGCGCGCCTAACAATAAAATATAAGAAAAAAGGACCTCCCGGGATTTCTACTGACAAGGGAGTGTATAAGAAAAAAGGACCTCCCGGGATGTCTACTGACAAGGGAGTGAATAATTTGTTAAGAGAAACAACAACAAATAAGAAAAAAGGACCTCCTGGGATGTCTAATGACAAGGGAGTGAATAATTTGTTAGATGATTCTATAAATAAGTTTAAAGCCTTAAATCTTGATAGCTCTGATGACTCTGAAAGCTCAAGAGATAAAGTTTTAGAGGAAACAGCTCAGCTAGGTGAAAAAGAAACAAAAAAGGAGGGAGAGAAAATAGGAGATAACCGGTCACACCCCGGTAAATTTAAGAGAAATAAAGACTCAAAACCTAGCCTCTGCCCTACAATGAAACTAGAGGCCTTGGAGCTGAGCAGCTCAGACTCTGAGATTTTAGACTCTAGCAAGGAAGCAGAGCTAGAGGAAGAGGCAGCACGATACCACCCCTATAGATATCGGCTGCCAAAAGTGAAAACAAATATGAGGCCATCGCCTATTAATCCAGCGGGTGTGCTTCCATCAGCACCCCCATTATTTGGTGCCGACTCCTTTTTACCATCAGAGGAGCGGAGAAAATTACAGATGGCTTTCCCAGTCTTTGATAGGGGAAAAGGCCATGCCTGCTATTCAACACTTCTTAAAGGCCTGGAATGCCTGGGGCTTTAAAGCCTCATAAACATTAACGCTGGGGGCCATACCGCGGCCAAGCGTCTCACCTCAAAACCTAAAAGGCCAAAAGGAAATGGTAAAATGGAAAGATATCTTAACTGATCTTTGGAGAGGCCCGGATCCTATTCTCATAAGATCCAGGGGAGCGATATTGTGTTTTTCCACAGGATGAAGAGAATCTCCTGTGGATCCCAGAAAGACTCAACCCGAAGAGCCCCTTCGGACCTTCAAAAGTTGAAACTCCACCCTCTCCCCGGGAGTTGAGAGCCGCTATTGTTATCCAGATTAACTCCTGTCCTTGCCGGAGAGAAAGGGGTGGGGATGGGATTGTTTGATGCAGCCGTTTGCGGATTGCTGTTACTTCTGGCCAGTCTGTGAGAAAGAGGTGGGGGTGGAATTGTTTGATGCAGCCGTTTGCGGATTGGTGTTACTCCTCTGGCTGGTCTGTAAGCTCGAGGGCTCAAACTAAAGAGAGATCGCCCAAGCGCTTATATTTTGGCTAACTATGCTTAAGCAATAGGCCGCCGGCCAGACAGCTCTTGCACACCCGGAGCCTAGGCTCATTGCACAGGGTAGAGTGTCTGGTTTGAGCAGCCCAATGAGGGATGCTGAGCAAAGGCATCGCACAGAGTTGCCTAATATACAGGCTTCTCTGAGAGGTACGTTGACCTGCATAAGGGTTACCTGCCCGAGACCCCTTTCCCAGAAAAACGGCAGAGGACAGGTCAAGAGCGCTTTGGGTCAAGCTAACAGCCTGATGGCGACTCTCGTACACAGTCTTAATGTTTGATTTGGGAAGGTTCAACCTCTGCCTCTATCCCTCAACATATGGGTGACCTATTTGCTTGTAACCTTTTCATTAATTAATAAAAAAAGGGGGATATGTAGGGAGCCGGTTCCTGTATTATCCATTACAATAATGGTGCCTGAAGACACCAAGATGTAAATTACTTCACAGGCGCTGGGTAATCTCCATTCCTTTGATCTCTGCCTATCCCGTGGCTCATTTGGCCTGAGGAGCTGAAGCCATTCATAGGGTAACACGTCCCAGGCGGCTGGCCAGCCTTTATAAGGGATGGTTTTCTTGGTTCAGTGTCTCTGCTCTGGTCTCAAGATGCATTAAAGCTTGTCTGCAGAAGGATCCGAGTGTTCTGCGTGTATTTCTTGCTGGCGAGAAAATACAGCGTGCGTGCGCGCGCGGGACAACCTCCACTGGTTATGTGACCTCCACTGGTTATGAGACTTCCACTGGTTATGTGACCTCCACTAGTTATGTGACCTCCACTGGTTATGTGACCTTCACTGGTTATGTGACCTCCACTGATTATGTGACCTCCACTGGTTATGAGACCTCCACTGGTTATGTGACCTCCACTGGTTATGTGACCTCCCTCCACTGGTTATGTGACCTCCACTGGTTATGTGACCTCCCTCCACTGGTTATGTGACCTCCACTGGTTATGTGACCTCCACTGATTATGTGACCTCCCTCCACTGGTTATGTGACCTCCACTGGTTATGAGTCTCTGAACTGTTTTGGTGAGATCACCTGGGAAATGGTTAAGCAGGGAGATCTTTCTAGATCAGAACCTCAGGGAATCTTCTTGCCTTTTTGAGGAACTTTCAAACTCATAGGTCATGCACACTGCTAGGTGGTCTCAATGCAGGTGAATTCACAGCCAGTTCAGTTGTTTTGCTTAATCCAGAGAGCCTCAGATGTCCAGATAAAGGGGGCTGAAGACAATGAGTAGCTTCTCTGAGATGTTGTAATTCTTGTGATATTTAAGAAAAACATTGCTGCAATAACTTCCCACACCAACATGGTTCTTGAATGATTCAGAGAGATTTGCTGGATGGAACAGAGTTAGAGGAAGTTTTGGAAGTTCCCTTCCAAAGGTTGAATAATAGGAGAATATTCTTCCACATTGGCTGAGGAGTGGGTGGAACTTCTCCTTGGTCCACCACTCACTTCCTGTTTTCACTCCCATTGCTTTTCTAGGAAAGGGAATGGCTTAATCTTGGACTGAGGATGCCACCATTCCTGTTCAGAAACAGCATCTTTGCAGAACTCTCCAGGCTGCATGGGAGATCACTTCGATGTATTCATTCTGGGATGCAATATAAAAGAGCATCATTGAATTGAATACCAGCTTTTCTGTGACTATTCACCTACGTGTTAAGTATTACATTTCTAGGTACCCAGGAAATATATAAAAGAGATCCTGTCTTAGTTTTCTAGATCTTTGCAATCTGAGGTGGAGAGTTTTATCTGAGAAGGTATTCGAGATGATGGAACTCGGCTGCGGTGTGGAGAGGACAAGACCTTCAGCTAAGCCTGGAGTGAGGCCTAGAGAGAGGAAGGCTTTGGTGTGGGGCGTGGGGGTGGTGATGAAAGATCAGGGAAGTGAAGGTGAGGTCAGGGCTTCTTTTATTTCCCCCTTCTGCTCCGTGCTTTGTTTCTTCTGCCTCTTACCACAAAGGACCTCTGAGCGGCTTGCACACAGCACGTTAGTGGTCTGATGGAACCACTGTTTACATATCTTCATTAGCTTCATATTGGGTTGGAATGAAAATATTCCCCACTGCTGGCTGGCTGACCTAGCTCAGCAGTTTACTCAGGGCTGCTTCCTGGATCATGCTCACAGCAGATCACATTTGTTTACAGGAGTCCCTGCCCTTTGCGGCAAGGCCGGTCACCCCATGTGCTTCTTTTGAAGTCTCCTCCACCTGCACTTGCTGGTTTGTGGCTAGGTGTTGTCAGCGTGGATAGCCACACTGTGGTGAGCTGTCTGTGGACTGGGCTGACTGTTAGAGAGTGGGAAGGTGGCCTTGCTCTAACTGTGCACAAACGCATCTCCAACTCCGTCCACATTTTTTTTGTTTGCCTGTGATGCTTAGTTCTAATGATCAGCTTTCCTTAGTCTAGAATCACCTCATGAGAGAGTCTCAGTCAAGGACTGTGCAGGTCAGGTGGGTCTGTGGACGTTCCTATGAGGGTTTTCTTTTCTAATCAGGTTAATTGTTCTGAGAAGACCCAGCCCGCCCTGGGAGTTTCCATGCCCTGGGTTTGGGCTCTGCCCTACATAGGAAGAGGGGAAGGAGCTGAGTGCTAGGCTCCATCTGCTCTTAGATACGATGTGACTAGCTACCTGAAGCTCCTGCCTTGATTTTCCCACAATCACACAGTTTAACCTGGAATTGTGGGGCCAGTCAGCCAGTAAACCCTCTCTCTCCCAAGTTACTTTCTCTCAGAGCATTTTTTCACAGCAACAGAAATGAAACTGGGATAATGACAACATATTTGTAAAAAAACTGAAAATCTGGTAAAAAACCCAAACTATAAGAAATGTTTGTGACGAGACAAAGGTGGCAGTGTGGAGATGCTCAGGGGTGACTCATACCACTCTCTGACTGAAAGATACCCTCCTCAGTCCATTGAGACAATCCTTACCCTCCCAAGATTCCTTTTTATGGAGAGACATGAGATGGAGTTCTAAGAAAGGAAAGCAAGACCAGGCTGGGAGAAGAGAGGCCTTGGGTAGCAGCCGAATAGCACAGAAGGACTTTCCTCTCAGAGTTTTCGGGAGAGAGATGCTGGCACAGCTACTGGAATGAGCAAAGAGTAGGAAAACAAAAGGCATATTAGTAAAACAAGTCCCTCCTTTCTCTCTCCTCCCTTCCCTTCCCTCCCCTCCCTTTCCCTTCCCTCCCCCCTCCTCCCTTCCCCTCCCCTCCCCTCTCCTCTCCTCTCCTCTCTCCTCCTTCCCCACCTCCCATCTTGTACATTTCAAGAACACTGCTCTTTAAAATGTTAGTTGGATGATGCTGTTTCTTGCCTGCATCCTTGCTTGCTTGCTTGCTTGGATTCTGTAGCTTAAGTGTTAAGGGAGATGCAGCTCTTCCCAATTCCTATTAATTCTGTGGTACTTTGAATGTAATTGGGCCCCATAATCTCATAGTGTCACTATTAGGAAGTGTGGCTTTGTTGGAGGGGGCATGGCCTTGTTGGAGGAAGTGTGTCACTTGGGGGTGGGTTTTGAGGTTTCCTATGCTCAGGATACTGCCCAGTGTCTCAGTTGGCTTTATGTTGCCTGCAAGATGTAGGATTCAAAGTTACCACTCCAGCACCGTGTCTGCCTGAATGCTCCTCTTGATGATGATGGACTGAACCTCTGAAACTATAAGCCAGGCAACCCATATTTTCTTTGAAAGAGTTGATGTTGTCATGGTGTCTCTTCACAACAATAGAAACCCCCAACTAAGACACATTCCCAGTACCTCAGAATGCATTTGGGGATAGTGCATCTGTCTGTCTGTCTGTCTGTCTGTCTGTCTGTCTGTCTGTCTGTCTTTCTATCTGTCTATCTGCTGGGGATGGCCATGCCTATGCCAGGCAATCACTCCACTACATCCTAACCTGCATCCTAACCTGATGAGACCTTTAAGGAGCAAAGTGAATTAAATGAAGGTCATCAGAGGACAAAATAACCGGATGTGACCAGTGTCCTTGGGAGAAGAAAGGATAGACAGGAGACAAGGAAAGAACATATTGAGACAGTGGAAAGATGGTCATTTTCAAGCCCAGAAGAAGCCAATCCACTCTTCAGGAGAACATAGATTTCTGTTGTCGAAGCTACTCAGCCCCCTGCATTGTGTTAGGAAAGCCACAGTCAACTGATAGTGTAAGGAAGACAGACATTGTATGGCTGGGCTCCTAGGAAGGCCTGGTGACAGGGCTTTTATACTTTCCCCTGACGCTTTAGAGGTTGGACTCCCTGTTCTGTGCCTGCAGCCACTGCTTCTGCATTGCTCTGCCACCCTCACCTCTTTTGCATAAGTCTCCTTCTATCCTCTGGGTGTCACTTTGTGACTGTCTGTACTCTTCGAGCCCACTTATGGATGCACACATGCGTGCATGTTGTAGTTTTATCTTATGTATTAGTTACCTGTGTCATTGCCCTGACAAAGTACTGACAAAAGCCACTTGGGGAGGGAAAGGGTTATTTTAGCATATGGTGCCAGAGTACAGTTTGTTAGGGTGAGCAGCCCATACAGATGGAGCATAAAGTGGCTGTCATACTGTGTCCAAAGTCAGGAAGAAGAAAATGAGAAATGCAGCTTGGGTTACTCTCTTTTTACTCAGCTCAGAACCCAGCCCGTGGGATGTTGCCATCAACATTTTGGGTGGCCCTTCTTACCTTAATTAATTAAGAAAACCCTCCACCAGTGTGCCAAGAACCTTGGTTACTAGGGGATTCTAGGTTCCATTATGTTGACAATATTAAATATCACACCTAAGCACCCTCTTTGCAATCCTTAACGTGGCCTGTCAGAATTTTCTTTGGTTTCTCTCAGTAGAATGGTGGCTCATTCACTATCATTTAGTCTCCCCCACCTCTCCTTTCTCAGACAAAGTCAAAGTCCTTAATAACTCTTTAAAGAGCAATGGTAGTAAAATGGGCTTTTAAAGACCATCTCTTCTGTTTGTTTGCTTTCAGACAGAATCTCACATAGCTCAGGCTGGCCTTGAACCTGCTATGTAGCTAAGAATGATATTGCCTCTACTTCCCAAGGGCTGGGATTATAAATGTGCTCTGTCACGTCTGGTCAAAGGCCATCTCTGTTTAATCACCCTTCTGAAATATCTCCTGTCCATGTGCCATGTCCTCTTACCGTGGCTGGCAGGTGGCATCCACACTACTTCCTGCACGTGACCGTTGAGCACATCCGTACAGCCACCATCTGCTTGCTGACTATCCCTTCATTTGGCTTTGCCCTGGTTTCATCTCTGTTGCCACTTCCAGGTTGTAGTCCCTTCCACCGCCGTGGAAAGTCAAGGCAGCAGGAATGACAAACAGCTCGTCACAGCATCCCCACATTCAGGAGCAGAGAGAAATGCATGCACGCTTAGTGCTCAGTTAGCTTTCAACACTTTTATGCAGCCCAGGATCCAAACCTGGGAATGGTGGAGCCGGCTTTCAAGCTGAGTCTTCCCACACGAACTAAGTAAGGCAGCAGAGACGACCCCCGCAGATGACCCTATCTAGACTGTCCCTCACTGAGCGTCTCTAGACGGTTCCAGGTTGTGTCAAGTTGACAACTGGAACCAACCTGCCTAGGCTTCTCGGCATCCAGACCCCTGGCTTCCCTTCCAGCCTTAGCCACCCCCGCATCATCTTTCTTCTCTCTCTTCTCCTGGCAATTCCCCAAGGCTTGATCTTTGCTTTTCTTCTCGTCTGACTCTTTTGTTTTTTGTTTTTTCCCCAAATGCAAAAAGGATTACTGCCCACATTAATGTCTTTAGCTGAGACTTTTATTGTAAATTAAGGCTGTGGGGGAACTTCGGCATCAACAAACCCAAGTCCAAACGGATGATCTTCATTCCACAGTCGGCTTTTTGTTTGTAGGTTGGTCGGTCGGTTGGTTTTAACCTATAATCCACCCAGCAGTGGAAAGTGCCTCATCCATGTTTCCAGGCTTTGATGAAGATGCCTTTGATGTGACTGCCGAAGCGTCTTTCCACACTTCCCACCTATCTCTCCCTTCTTGCTACTGTCGCCAAGTCCAAACCCATGCTCTCCGGTGGGCACCCACCGCAGCCATTCACTCTGTTCCACTACTTAATTTTAATGGTGCGTTGGCAACCTTGTTGTCAGGGGGTCATGGCAACTCACTAACTCATAAGGCTGAGCAGAAGGTAGTCTAAGTAAGACAAAGTGGATAAACACCTTGCTTTTTCATATGTTTTGCCTAAAATGACCACAACTAAGGGTTTGCTAAATAGAGGCTCCCTGGAAACAAGCTGCTCTCGTAAATGGAACTACTGTGGAACATTTTCTGCCACAGTGGCAAACAAAGCCCAGCAGATCTGTGTTCTAATGAACCCAAGATGTTTGCTTAGGGCATTAGATTTGGCTGTTATTCCTCAACTTGAGAACATCCTGAGATTTTGTTCCTGCTGGGAACAAGCTCCTCCCATCACTGTGACGTGGTTGTTTGCTAGTGTTGTTGACTGCAAGCTCCTCCCATCACTGTGACGTGGCTGTCTGTCAGTGTTGTTGACTGCAAGCTCCTCCCATCACTGTGACGTGTCTGTCAGCGTTGTTGACTGCAAGCTCCTCCCATCACTGTGACGTGGCTGTCTGTCAGCGTTGTTGACTGCAAGCTCTTCCCATCACTGTGACGTGTCTGTCAGCGTTGTTGACTACAAGCTCCTCCCATCACTGTGATGTGTCTGTCAGCGTTGTTGACTGCAAGCTCCTCCCATCACTGTGACGTGGCTGTCAACGTTGTTGACTGCAAACTCCTCCCATCACTGTGACGTGGCTGTCAGCGTTGTTGACTGCAAGCTCCTCCCATCACTGTGACGTGTCTGTCAGCGTTGTTGACTGCAAGCTCCTCCCATCACTGTGACGTGTCTATCAGCGTTGTTGACTGCAAGCTCCTCCCATCACTGTGACGTGTCTGTCAGCGTTGTTGACTGCAAGCTCCTCCCATCACTATGACGTGGCTGTCTGTCAGCGTTGTTGACTGCAAGCTCCTCCCATCACTGTGACGTGGCTGTCTGTCAGCGTTGTTGACTGCAAGCTCCTCCCATCACTGTGACGTGACTGTTAGCGTTGTTGACTACAAGCTCCTCCCATCACTGTGACGTGGCTGTCTGTCAGCGTTGTTGACTGCAAGCTCCTCCCATCACTGTGATGTGTCTGTCAGCGTTGTTGACTGCAAGCTCCTCCCATCACTGTGACGTGTCTATCAGCGTTGTTGACTGCAAGCTCCTCCCATCACTGTGACGTGGCTGTCTGTCAGCGTTGTTGACTGCAAGCTCCTCCCATCACTATGACGTGTCTGTTAGCGTTGTTGACAAGCTCCTCCCATCACTGTGACGTGTCTGTCAGCGTTGTTGACTACAAGCTCCTCCCATCACTGTGACGTGTCTGTCAGCGTTGTTGACTGCAAGCTCCTCCCATCACTGTGACGTGGCTGTCTGTCAGCGTTGTTGACTGCAAGCTCCTCCCATCACTATGACGTGTCTGTCAGCGTTGTTGACTACAAGCTCCTCCCATCACTGTGACGTGTCTGTCAGCGTTGTTGACTGCAAGCTCCTCCCATCACTGTGACGTGGCTGTCTGTCAGCGTTGTTGACTGCTAGCTCCTCCCATCACTGTGACGTGTCTGTTAGCGTTGTTGACTGCAAGCTCCTCCCATCACTGTGACGTGGCTGTCAGCGTTGTTGACTACAAGCTCCTCCCATCACTGTGACGTGTCTGTCTGTCAGCGTTGTTGACTGCAAGCTCCTCCCATCACTGTGACGTGGCTGTCTGTCTGCGTTGTTGACTGCAAGCTCCTCCCATCACTGTGACGTAGCTGTCTGTCAGCGTTGTTGACTGCAAGCTCCTCCCATCACTGTGACGTGGCTGTCTGTCAGCGTTGTTGACTGCAAGCTCCTCCCATCACTGTGACGTGCTGTCTGTCAGCGTTGTTGACTGCAAGCTCCTCCCATCACTGTGACGTGTCTGTCTGTCAGCGTTGTTGACTGCAAGCTCCTCCCATCACTGTGACGTGGCTGTCAGCGTTGTTGACTGCAAGCTCCTCCCATCACTGTGACGTGTCTGTCAGCGTTGTTGACTGCAAGCTCCTCCCATCACTGTGACGTGGCTGTCAGCGTTGTTGACTGCAAGCTCCTCCCATCACTGTGACGTGGCTGTCTGTCAGCGTTGTTGACTGCAAGCTCCTCCCATCACTGTGACGTGGCTGTCTGTCAGCGTTGTTGACTGCACACCGTGTTTAGTAGGAGACTGGGTGCTTCCAGCTCTTGGTAATTATCGGGTGTCAGTGATATTTAACCGGGTCAATAACTAGCCTGCTGTGTCCGTTTACAGTGTCCTGAGAGGCTTTGTTGATCATCGTTTGTGACTAGGCAATGAAGGCAAAAACATTTGTCTTTTTCAATGAATCCTTTTCCTTTTAATTCTTGGAAAAACTCTAAGATTTGTGTTTTTGTGAGCGTGTGTGTGTGTGTGTGTGTGTGTGTGTGTGTGTGTGTGTGTGTGTGTGACTACATGCTCTGTGTACACGTGCGTAAGGGGCCAGAAGACGGCATCAGATTACCTGAGCTGCAGTTGCAGGTGGCTTTGAGCTACCAAATACGGGTCCTGGGAACCTAACTTGAGTCCCTGGAAGAGCAGGAAGCACTCTTAAGTGTTGTTGAGCCATCTTCCCGACCCGCTGTTCAACTAATTCTTTTTTTTTTTTTTTTTTTTTTTTTTGAGACAGGGTTTCTCTGTGGCTTTGGAGCCTATCCTGGCACTCGCTCTTGTAGACCAGGCTGGTCTCGAACTCACAGGGATCCTCCTGCCTCTGCCTCCAGAGTGCTGGGATTAAAGGCGTGCGCCTCCAACGCTACAGTACGCATGAATGTATGCACATGTGTATGGTACATACGTATGTGCCGGGTGGGCACGTGCCTCAGAATATATGATGTCAGCGGCCACCTGGTCCAGCATGTGGGTTCTGGGGAATCACACCCGCTCACCAGCCTCGGCAGCACCTGTCCTTCCCCGCTGAGCCGTCGCTCTGGCCCCGCCCTCACTGGTGTCTTGACTGTATCAGGTCACTGTATCACTTATGGTATCAGGGCTCCGGGGCTGGGTGCTCGTGTGATGCCAGCTCTGCCGTTAATGTGGCCAGAGCTGCCGGGCTTTGGCTGAGAGCAGACCTTCCCTGAGTCCATGGTCTCAGCCCAAGCCGTGCACCTCGCACAGCCTTCATGTCCCGTCATCCCCTCCCTTCCCCGCTGATTTCTGGTCCATGCGGGGTACTGGAGACAGCTTAGTCAATTAGTATGCTGATGTCTGTGAAATCCATGGATGTTTCTTTTGCTATTGTTTTTTAAAATTCTCCCGTCACTATAATCTCTCAAACATTACCTGAAGTTGATGGCAGTGTCACACGCTTATAGCCCATGCTCTGCAGGGGACTGAGATAGGAGGAGCCCTTGAAGTTAGGAGTTCAAGGTCAGACTGAGTAACAGTAGCACTTCCATCTTAAAATGCTGTGCAGCGATTGTTACAAGACTGGAGAGCCAAAAGGAAGTCCTGCACCGACCTTTTTTTTTTCTTTCTATTTTTTTATTTAAATTAGAAACAAGCGTGTTTCACAAGTCAATCCTAGTTCCCTAACCCTGCCCCCACTAACCTGTTATCCCCTTTCTGCTCTCCAGGGAGGGTGAGGCCTTCCACGGGGGACCTTCAGAGTCTGTCATAGCATTTGGAGCAGGGCCTAGGCCCTCCCCCATGTGTCCAGGCTGAGAGAGTTTCTATGTGCAATGGACTCCCAAAGTCCATTCGTATACTAGGGATAAATACTGATCTATTACCAGAGGTCCCATAGATTGCCGAGGCCTCCAAACTGACATCCTCATTCAGTGGGTCTGGATTCCCAGCTATCAGTCTGGGGTCCATGAGCTCCCCTTGTTCAGGTCAGCTGTTTCTGTGGGTTTCTCCAGCCTGGTCTTGACCTCTTTGCTCATTGCTCCTCCCTCTCTGCAACTGGATTCCAGTTCACTTCAGTGTTTAGCTGTGGTGTCTGCTTCTGCGTCCATCAGCTACTGGATGAAGGCTCTAGGATGGCATATAAGGTGTCATCAATCTCATTATAGGGGAAGGGATTTAAGGCAGCCTCTCCACTATTGCTTAGATTGTTAGTTGGTGTCATCCTTGTAGATCTCTGGACATTTCCCTAGTGACAGATTTCTCTTCAAACCTGTAATGGCTCCCTCTGTGATGGTATCTCTTATCTTGCTCTCCTCTATTCTTCCCTGACTCAACCTTCCTGCTCCCCCATGTCCTCCTCACCCCTCCTCTTCTCCCCTTCTCTTTCTCCTAACTCCCTCTCCCCTCCCCCCATGCTCCCAATTTGCTCAGGAGATCTTGTCCCTTTCCCCTTCTCTGGGGGACCATGTATGTCTCTCTTAGGGTTCTCCTTGTTTTCTAGCTTCTCTGGCAGTGTGGATTGTAGGCTGGTAATCCTTTGCTCTATGTCTAAAATCCATAGATGAGTGAGCAAGTACCATGTTTGTCTTTTTGCTGCACCTGCCTTTCATTAGTGTGTGTGTGTGTGTGTGTGTGTGTGTGTGTGTGTGTGTGTGTGTGTGTGTGTGTCTGTGTGTGTGTCTGTGTGTGTGTGTCTGTGTGTGTGTGTGTCTGTGTGTGTGTGTGTGTGTGTCTGTGTGTGTGTGTGTGTGTGTGTGTCTGTGTGTGTGTGTGTGTGTGTGTGTGTGTGTGTGTGTGTGTGTGTGTGTGTGTGTGTGTGTGTGTGTGTGTGTGTGTGTGTGTGTGTGTGTGTGTGTGTGTGTGTGTGGTGTGTGTTGTGTGGTGTGTGTGTGTGTGTGTGTGTGTGTGTGTGTGTGTGTGTGTGTGTGTGTGTGTGTGTGTGTGTGTGTGTGTGTGTGTGTTATAGAAATGATGCTGCTTGAAATAAGTATGCGAAGGGAGCGTGGAGAACTTCCGAGCTGCTGAGGTCTGAGCTGAGCTGCTGAGGTCTGAACTGAGCGGTCCCTCCTTGTGGCCCCAGGCTGGAGGGCTCTGCTAGCAGGGTGTCTGCAGGGGTGACATGAGGATGATGGCCACCAGGGAAGTTAAAGGTCTTAATGAAAGAAGAAGAGCCCAAGGGAAGAGGGTCTTTTCAAGATAAACCCGTTACCAAGCTTTCCATACTCTGAATGTCAGAAGCCTGTGAAAAGCAGGATCCAGGCCTTTCTGGAAACAAAGAGGCAAAAAATGTCAAAACAGGAAAAATCCCGGGCATCTAGTTACCAACTTACTGGGTACCGATAAGCCCCATACAGACGGACTTACTCTTCTGTGTGTGGAGAAGAACAAACAGTAGTAGTTTTTAGACAGCACACCATATATAACGACCAAAAATGTAAATATTCCAGTGGGCCAACAGGTGGGTTGCCAGGCAGCCAGGGATGGTGAGCTTGGGGAAGTCATCGGAGTTGCAAACACTGTTGTGCCCTGAGACACTGGATGGTAAGGACAGACCCCACAGGTCCTTTTGGCTTGGGGTCTGTGAGGTCTTGGGGACAGCCTACCACTCCAAGTCTTTCCCAGGGTTACGGTTCAGGGTCAGCTTCCCAGGGCATCCTGTTTTCCTGCCATTCTGACCCTAGTATTTCCACAGTGACTTCTCAGATTCAGTTTTGACCTTGTCAGAATTAGCTATTTAAATAAACATTACAAAGGCCTGGGAGAAAGCAAATGGCGGCTTCCACCTCAAATCTGGCAATTTTGAAGGTTTTCATGGTGGAAGCTGATGTTGGGGACAGGAATGGATGACTGTGGAGGACACACACTGCCTACAGAAGCATGGGGTCTCTTTCCACAGATCGTGTCTCATTCTTGGAAAGAGAGTTATTGGGGATATCTGGCGTCATTAGGCTGAACTTTGCTCCTGTCTCTAAGTTCCTGCTAGGGTGCTCTGCAATGATGCGTGTGGTTCTTCCAGCTACTTCTCACGGGCCAGATCTGTGCACGTCAACAAATCATGGCTGTTAAAGATGGGCATCACCTACCGAGTGTCATTTCTACCAAGGCATTGATAGAATGTGTTCTGAAAGCTTCCGTGTAAAGTAAGCATTACGATCTCCATTTCATGGAGAATGGGGTCAGAAAGGTTAAATAATCTGTATAGGCTCTAAAGTTAAGTCAATAAAACTTGATTAGCTTCATTTTACATTTAAAATGTTAGGAATGATTCTGTAAATACCGTTAAAAAGTGCAGAACTGTATCAATTCTCTTAAAGCATCGCAGTTGGCAAAGACCTTTCCTAGTGGATTTGTCTAGTTGTGAGTTTTGCTCGGGACTTTTACTGCAGCAGTGTTGGGCTGTGTGTTACTATTGCTTCCTTTCCTGAGGGTTGACAGTGTGTGGGCAGGCAGAGGAGCTTAGTGTAGATCTGACTTTCCATGGATCCCCTTGAACACCCCAGTTTTTTTTTTTTAAGCTTTCATTTCTTCTGTAACATCTGGGACAATGACTTGAAAACATTACTCTAACTGAAGATAGGTGGATTTAGACACAAAATAATTATCTAAGAGAATTTCCTGAAGGAAGGCCTACTTGTTTCTTTTTCTTTTTCTTTTTCTTTTTCTTTTTCTTTTCTTTCTTTCAGTGAGAGTCTTGAGTTATTTCCAATAACTGATAGCCTGATTTCCTATATGAGTAATCTTCTCAGGAAGTGACTTCAGTCCTGGGGAAACATCTGGCTCAAGACTCCCTCAGTACAGCTGGGCCTAAGGAAAGTGACTGGCAGGACAGCTGTGGTGGAGTGGACTTGACCTGAGCCAGTAGGCTGGTCTTGTTCTCCAGGTCTCCTGGGGAACCAGCTGTATGACCAAATTTGTCTAATCAGTGCCCTGGCAGCCTTAATTCTGAGCTTGCATGTGTTCCCCAAGGACTGTACAAGGAACTACAAGTTCTCTACCATCCTAGAATGAAACTTAAAAACATCTACGTGGAATATCTTGACCTCCTAACCCATATGATTTTTTTTGCTACCTTCTAACTTTAATAAGTTGCCTTTTTTTTTTGGTGGAGGAAATGTAAGGGTTTGGGCTTGTTTTAGTGCAAGTTATGAAGAAGGCCTCTCCTTTCCTTTTGCTCCTCTTTAAACTGCTCCAGCCAATCAGTAACAGTAGGTCATGGATGTGTTTTATGTCTGGAGGACACTGGAGAGTGTGAGGGATTGTTACATATTAACATAAAGAAGAGTAACCGCTTAAAAAATGGAAAATGGACATGGCTGTGTCCAAATTCCCTGACCAGCCCTGTCCACTGGTGTCCACTCACATGCTTGCTAACAACCCAGAGTTCACTCACATGCCCGCCAGCATGCCTGCAGCTCAGACTGCTGGCGTCTTCCAGTGTCTTTGCTCTGCACCACGTTAGAGTAGCCACATCTGTGTCTTCCTTGAATTGCAGGGTATTTATGAAGGTCTCTGTAAGAGGCTTGTGGTGAAGGCTAGGCCATCAGTTGGCAGTGCTATTCAAAGGTAATAGGCGCACTAGTGCCTTAACCCTCTCAGTGAGTTTCTCCACCAAAGAATTCATGGCTGAATGGAGGACTAGGAGGCTCTAGAAGGAGAAGGTAGAGACACTGAGATTTAGCATGCCCTTGAGGTATGTCTCAGCACCAGTCTGCTGTTTGTGCCCTCATCCTGGCCACCAGGAGGTGACAAATTTTGCTTCACTGTGATTTCTGTAAAGATGGATTGAAACCTCAAAACTGAGTTGAAATAAATCCTTCTTTATGGTGTTTCTCAGGTATTTTGTTCCAGTGACAAGAAGTGACCCATACACGGAGAAAGCACATTTCCTCGTCAGTTTATTAAAAAGCAATAAGCCCTTCCCTGCACATGTTTCTCCTCTCTAGGACTTGGCTGAGGTGGCCTGTGGTGGGGCTAACCTTCCATGAATAGACATGCTCACTGTGGAGTGAGTTTAGTGTTTGGGAAAATTATGGTTTCTTCCACAAATGTATTCTCATGGCTCCTGTAGCACACGGCCACACAGCAAGCAGACAGACTGTTCTGCGTGAAGCAAGTGAGGTGTTTCCGCCACAGGTGTGCTCTACGGTACCTGTAGCACAGTGGATCCCAACCTTCCTCTGGTGTGGCCCTTTAATACAGCTCCTCACGTTGTGGTCACCCCAGCCATCAAATTATTTTGTTGCTGCATCATAACCGTAATTTTGCCACTGTTTTGAATTGTGATGTGAATATCTGATATGCAGAACATCTGATATGTGACCCCAAACCAAAGATAGCACGTGGCCCTACAGCAAGCAGAGGGACTGTTCTCAACAAAGCAAGTAGGGGGGGATTTCTTTTTCCTGTGAACTCCCAAAGCCCAGGGAAATTCAAAGTTCTGAATGTGCTACTATTTCAGCTCTCTTCTCACTTCTGCCCTCTGTCCTGCTCTCCTCAGCCTCATCCTGCCCCTCTGCTGTCTGTCCTGATGCCTAGCCTCTGTCCCTCTGCCGCCTCCTTGCCTCACTGTCTCTCTGCCTCTCTGTCTCTCTGTCTCTCTGAGCTCTTTTTGCTCCCCTGACCTCTGTCTTGCCCCTCTCACCTCTGCCCTCTGCT
The DNA here is from genome assembly GCF_003668045.3 of Cricetulus griseus. Classification (NCBI taxonomy): domain Eukaryota; kingdom Metazoa; phylum Chordata; class Mammalia; order Rodentia; family Cricetidae; genus Cricetulus; species Cricetulus griseus. The sequence goes on from NW_023276806.1 coordinate 7,328,385, forward strand.
CTATCCTTTGACTTATGTCTTCCCATCTGACCTCTGCCCTTATAACCCTTTCCTCCTGTGCTCTAAGCCCATGACTTTTGGGGACTTTCCGAGCTGCCTACAGCTTACTCTCTTTCTTGCATGTTTCTTCTGAAATGTCTGAGAATCAAGAGCCCTTTTGCACTGCTTTGTAAATCCACAACTGTTCTTTTGTACTAAGGCATTATCATTTAGCCATTTGTGTAATTCTTATGTTTACATTTTTGTCTCCTGTAATACAGTGAAAGCTATCTGATGGTAGATCTGTTCTTGCTTCTGGCTCACAACTCTTTCCACAACTCTTCTGACAATGCTTTGCACTTAGCAAGCCTTGACACATTCTCTGTTGCATGAATGAAAGAATGCAGCCGCATCTACAGGTTGCGGTTCTATCTCTGTGGACTATAATGTGAGAATGAGATTCACAAAGACTGAAAATCAGAGGGTTCCCAAATGTGAAATGCTGTTAGTCCTTGCTCCCATCTTTTCTTTCTTTCCTTCCCTTCCGGGCAGATGCCCATTGCTGTGGACCAGAAGTTGACAAATTGCTATGAAGGATCCCTTAGCATCAAGATGTCAGGTAGAGATACATTTCCTAAGGGCTGTAACCTAAGACAACAGTGGTTTATTTAGCTCACAGTCCATCATAGCATGCCAGTCATGGAAACAGGAACATGAAGGAGCTGATCACCTTGCACGGGCAGTCAGGAAGCAGGGAGTGATGAGCACCACAGGTACCTGGCCCATGGAATGATGCCATCCACATTTAGGGTGGCTCTTCCCACATCAGTCAACCTAGCATAGAAGCTCCTCTCAGAGACATGTCTGGAGATTTGTCTCCTAGAAGACTCTAGTTCCTGTCAAGTTGACAGTCAGTATAACACCCACCCTGTTTCTCAACGAGAGAAGTGTTAACCCAGAGAGATTTAAAACTTGAGAAAACAGCAAACTCATTCTGGCTTTCAAGAAGGTCAAAGTGGCGCAGAGTGAAATGGCGTGATCTTTCATGATCAGAGCCTTCTCCATCCTCCTCCTCCTCATCAAGCAGCCCATGTGTCCACCTGATGCCCTCAGGCAGAGGGGCGATGTGTGGTTCAGGTCAGAGTTCTGGATGCTCTACCTTCTGGTTTGTCTTTTACAGCTTTATTTGCTAGTAAAACCTGGATCAAAGGAGCCTGTTGAAGGCTACTGCTGGATCTCTGGACCTGCACACTGAATCCATCTTCTGTAGCCACAGGACAAGTTGTATTAATTTAATTGTTAGGTCACAGGGGGCCACTGTGTTCCACATGCTCACTGTCTCATGCCAACTCTGTTAATTTGAAACATGCTGGTATCTGGCAGGGCCAGGACAAATTTTTGGCCACTCATTATGTATGTGGATATGTGTAGTGTTTCCTTCATTTACAAAAAAATGTTATGGGGAAAAAAGAGCTGATGAGTCAGGCTGGTTCATGGAACTGAGTTTCCACACATAGGTGACAGAGAAAATGCTCTTCATTAGGGAGACGCTGTTGTGTTCTGCTGACCAAAATTAAAAACACATTCCATAGCTTGTTTAGAATCCCAAATTCAGCCTGGATGCTGGGTTTCTGGTTTTGTAGTATGTGCTCATGTGTACTGGTGATGACCGGCTGTCTCCCAGTGATGCTGTGAAAAGAACACAAACCCACTTTAGGTCTGATGTCTTTGGGTTGGTATGGAATGGACTTTCTTGTCACAAGGCTAAATTAAAGCACTGGTTAGAAGCACACACTTGCTCTGAAGCAGAGACAACAGAACAGCTATGGCAGAAAGGAGAGACTCTCTTCTTCGGTCAGGAGAAAATGGGAAAAGGAGGGAGGAAGAGAATACTTTCTCAACTTAAATAGATAAGTCATGAGTGATTCTAAAGAGAATTGGGCTTTGTTCTGGGGCATGTTGTGTTAGTTAATTGCCAAGGCTGAAGTATTTTTAATTTTGTTGTTTTGGAACAATTTTAATTGTATTTAATGGTAAGGCTAAAACTGAAGACACTTCAAATGGGCCTTTGCTTGGGTTGACAGCCATGTCTCAAATGGCTGTTATCATTTACTTCTTTCTCTTCTCATCTTTCTCTTTCTTCAATCCCCAGTCTCTTTCCCCTCCTTCCTTTCTCTTCTTCCTTCTCCATTTCTTCCTCCTGACTCTCCTGTGAAAGAGAGTGTGCATTTAACAGAGGTGTTAGACAAATATTTAGTATAAAAATGAAATTTTCACATGATGAGGGGACCTGCACTGTGTGGATGGAGAAGGCTAAGCTGAATGGCTCTATTCTGAGAACAATGCCCTTTCCTCTTCTAGAGCAATGTGCATTACGTAAAACCCAGATTGTTTCCCCCTTAGCATCCAAGTTAGCTCTGTTATGCTAGTATCATCAGATGGGTTTGATTTGAACCGTTTTCACCCTGGACCACCTCATGCATTCTCTTAGGAGCCAAAGAAGAGTGAGCTCATAAAAGAGATTGCACAAGTTGCCTCTTTAGTGTTACTTAAGAACTTGAGAGGATATGCTGCTGAGTGGATGTGGAATTAGGAAATAGCAATAATTAACAGCACCCCAAACCCTACAAAATCCCTCTTCTGTGTATCTGGGTATTATGGTAGGAGCTTAGTCATATATTTTGACTCATATATAATGAGTCAAAAGTTAAATTTTAGGCAAGATATTTTTAAAACACGTTTAACTTTAAAATATGGATATTTTAAATAGTGTATTTAAAATGGTTTATTATTTTTATTTTTAGGTGTGTGTGTGTGTGTGTATGTGTGTGCACATTCATGTAGGTGCCGCTGGAAGCCAGAAGAAGGCTTTGGATCTCCTGAAGCTGGAGTTACAGGCAGCTGTGAACTGTCAGATGTGTGATCTTATGATCCTAACCTAGGCCCTTTGTAAGAACAGTGGGAGTTCTTGTTCCATCCCCTAAACAATACATTTTAAGAGCAGTGTGTAACTTTTCATATTATCTGTATTATACACAACATTATTTTGGGCTGGAGAGGTGGCTCAGTGTTTAAGTATACTTGCCACCGAGCCTGCTGACTTGAGTTACATTCCTGGAACCCACACAGCATAAGGTGGGAGGTGACTCCGCTCAGTAGCTGTCCTCTGACCTCCACATATGTGACCATGGTCCATGCCACACCCCCCAACAGACAAACACATGTAAAATAACTTTAGATTTTAAAATATATTCTTTCTCATTTTAATCTACAGATGTTTTTACCTTTATTGTTCAGTTTTTCTCAGCTCGACCTCTGTTGTTTTCGGTTTTCTGGAACAGCTGTCCCTGAAGCTGAAACACTAGTCCTGGAAGCCATAAGGCACCGACCGGCACTGGCCTCTTACCCTGTGAGTGCTTGGGTTTATTTTAGAGTGATTATGAAGTGGTGACTTCTGAAGACCAGCTTAATCTAATGAAAACATTCTGAATAGCTAAAATATTACATTCCTGTCACAGACAATTACCTAACATGACATAGTATTAGAGTTACATTAGTAAAAGATGATGTATCTTTACCTCGTGCTAAACAGAAGAAAAAGTACTTTAGGGTAAATACGTGTTAGGGCTCTATGTGTTGGATCTTGTTGTAGCTATTGGATGTGGAGGCAGCCATGCTGAACATTCCATCTGTGTTGGCTCTGATTCTTGCCCCTTTCCTCTTCTCTGCTCATATTTTGGGGATATTCTAGTCTGCTCTTATGACGCTGGGTATAGCCCTGTGACATGCAGCTGATGAGGTACAAGGAGAGATATCTGGTGGGGTGAGTAGAGTCACGTGTTTCCTCAGGTCTCTTTCCTCCACTTTGGCAGTGGTGGGGACATGCTGAGGTGACAGTGCCATTTGACGGAGGCAGCTGGAATGCCACCAACATGTGGGGAACATCAGCCCTGAGGAGTGTTCTGAGCCGTCAGCTTGAGTGGGGAGTGAACTTTGTGTTTGAAATCTCAGATTCTGGAATTGCTTACTGTGGCAGCCTCGTCTATCCTGACCAACTCAGGACAACAGTGGGTACATTGCTCTAACTCAGCTTCCTTCATTCCCCAAAGGGAAAATGACTCGTTCTGGGACCAGTTTAAGATTTCTTTTCCTCTCCCCTGGGGTTCAGCAAAGGAGTGAAAGTCTAAGGAATACTCGGACTTACCTCATTGCCTTCTACTTTCCCAGGGATTGAGTCACAGGCTACTCGTAGTGTTGTGTTTAATGTGTGTGTGTGTGTGTGTGTGTGTGTGTGTATGTATATGTAAATGTGTATATGTATGTGTGTGTATGTGTGTATGCGTGTTATCTGTGTGTTTATGTGTATGCGTGTTTATGTGTGTGTGTATGTGTGTGTGTTTGTATGTATGTGTATGTGTATGTATGTGTGTTTGTATGTATGTGTGTGTGTATGTGTGTGTGTGTGTATGTGTATGTGTGTGTGTTTGTATGTATGTGTGTGTGTGTGTGTGCGTGTGTGTGTATGTGTATGTGTGTGTGTGTATGTGTGTGTGTGTGTGTGTGTGTGTGTATGTGTGTTTATGTGTGTGTGTAAGGAGTAGTGGGGGGACTCAAAGGTCACAGCAGGTGTTGCTCTAGAGTTCTCTGCTGTGGAGTAATCCTTTTGTACACTGTGAAGATTTGTCACTTTGATTGATTTAATAAAAAGCTGAAGGCCACTAGTTAGACAGGATTTTTAGGGTCTAGAGGATGATGGGAAGAAGGGCAGAGATGTGTAGAGAGTCGCCAGCCAGACACTGAGGAGGCAGGAAAGCAGCATGGGCATTGCGGAGTAAAGGTAATAAAGCCATGAGACAGGAAGTAAATTAATAGAAATGGGTTAATTTAAATTATATAAAACAAGCCTAACCTATGGGCTGAGCTTTCATAATGAATGATGAGCCTCCTATCTGGGCAGTGATGGTGCACGCCTTTAATCCCAGCACTCGGGAGGCAGAGGTGGGTGGATCTCTGTGAGTTCAAGGTCAGCCTGGCCCACTGAGTGAGTTCAGAACAGCTAGGGCTGTTACACAGAGAAACCCTGTCCCAAAAAACCTTCAAAAGACTCTATATTGTGATTTGGGAGCTGGAAGGAAGGGCAGAAAAATCCACCAACAGTTTTCTCTCTAGGGAGAAGCTAGGGTGGGTGTGATATGGCCTGAAGTTTTGAGAAAGAGTCAGAGAGAGGGAGAGTGACAGAGACAGAAAGAAAGACAGACAGACACACAGAGGATCTATAACTTGACACCTCATGGTTGGAGTTCAATAGTGCTCCACTAAAGCTAGGCAGATGGGGATGGTTGGGTAATTTGTCCACTCTCATCAGCTCTGCTCACTCACAGGGAAGAGCCAAAGGTGCTCAAAGAATAAGACAAGGAAAACTCATGCGAAATCAACAACCTTGACCAAAGACAACATCTTTTAGCAGGGCTTTACTCTGCTGAATGCTCACTAGAGGGGGCGAATGGTCCTTGCTGACCCTTGCTGACTCATTTTCACACCTGTGCCCAGCACAGTGGGTCTGGTAGGCACTAGGTGCTTAACTCAGGTTGGTGATATGACTATTGTTGGAAACACGCTGCTTAGTGAGAGAACTTACGCTTCTGTGCTCCCATCTCAAGAGTATTTCTTGCAGCCATTAGCATTAGTGTTAGTTTTATATGCTCTATTGGATCTGTCTGACCTAGAATGATAAGCCTGTTAAGAGTTTTAAGAGATTATGGGAGGCCTTAGGCTGACAAAAATATTGTTTTTTTTTAAAGAAACATTATTGTTAATAAGTATAATTGCCCTAAATTCAGTCTGTATAAGAGTTGAACTTTGTGTTTTGTTATTATCATAAAGTTTAATTTGCTAAAGTAGGTTATGGACATGTGTTTTAAAACTGACAATAATTAAAAATGAAAAGATAATTAGATGAATAAATTCTCTTAATTATGAGTGTGAGGGTGTTAGAGCTTAAGTTGATAATGTGTTAAAACTATCATTACGTGACTGGTAATTCCTAAAAGAGTAGTCATGAAGCAATGCCATATAAGATGAGAACACAATGATGGGGAATTCCTCATAAATTTAATATTATTATTGTTATTTAGTTTTTGGGACAGAGTCTCACTGTACAGCTCTGGCTGGCCTGTGACTCACTATGTAGACCAGACTGGCCTCAAACTCACAGAGGTTCACCTATCTCAGCCTTACCAAGTGTTAGAATTTAATGTGTGTATACCATGCCAGGCCTTCATAAATTATTTTATTTGGCTACGTTTTCAGCTAGATATATTTCCCCACCAGATTTTACAATTAAAATTTTAAATTTTAACCTGAGTTAAAATTGTTTCCTTAATCCCATTGGTTAGGTGGATATTTCTTAGCTTTTATCTGATGGTTTTTACTATTGGGAAACCATAAAAATATGCACTTTCAGATTTAATTAGGCAGAAAAGGGGAGTGAAAAGGAATGATGTCAGCCTCTGTGTGTGCAAAGGTTGGGGGGAGAAGGCTAAGTTTTTGTGTTTGTTACTTAGATACTGCCTTGGTTGAGCTTGCATTGACATTGGGCCCTAACAGATGGGGGTTTTAAATGATTATTGAGTAGAGCAAATATTATGTGCTAAACAGAGGTAATATTGAGGTAGTTTATCTAGGGACACTATTTCTCGGTGTGCTGAAGGGGGCACTCGTAGAGTTCTTAAAGTGAAGCTAATAAGAGCGCAAATATGAATGGCTAGCATTACCTCATAGTGTGCGTTTATCTTGGTATTTAAAGTTTAGATGTGACGGGCAAATCTTTGAATGCAGTGGTCATAACAAGTGTGAATCAAAGTTTGTAAGACATTTCTTTTTTTAGCACATTGCTTAGCTTGTGATAACTGTCTTGGGACTGGCTTTGCTCTGCTTTCATAAATATTCTTCTGGTAATAACTGTGTCAGCACTGGGGTTTCTAACACAACTCCTTGTTTGCTAACAGAGATTCAAACAGATTGATTTGTGTTTTGGGTTTTTAGAAATGAGTCGTTTCTTTTGCCATCCTAACTGCTTATCCATCCGCTTTTGATCCCAAAGTTTCAAAATTATTACTGTATTAATGCTTTATCATGTTTTCAGTACCAAAAGGAAGAGAAAATAATACAGTAAATACGATCAAAGTTCAAATAGTTTTGACTTTGGAGTTCCAATATGCCCTCTCTGTCCTTCCTGAATGGATCCCTGCTCCTTATGTTATGAACTGGTGACCAATTTGAACAAGTTACATAAACTCTTAAAAATCCCATTTTCTCATTTAGAATTGGATGTAATAAGGATACTTAAGTTGTAACAATGATGTTGGGTGTAACAAAACAATCACATAAAATACTGGCTGTGTTTTCAGGTTTGTGGCAAGCATTTTAGATGGGAACAGACATGATATTGTTGCCATCTGTGCTTCAATACTAGCTGAGGTGGTGTGGTGCTGGCAGACAGGTCTTCGCAGGACAACACGGGATGCACATGGATGCGCCAGCATCACCCCAGATGATAGGAGAAAGACTGACTTGTTGCCAGTCTCTCTGGTTAATTAAAGAGATGAGTGGAAACCCCCTGGTAGCAGTGAGGAGGGAAATAGGCAGACGTGACCCCCAGAGGGTTACACATCGTTTTGCTGGAAGGACAAAAACTCTGGATGGAAGCATTAGTCCATTAGAAGGCTGACTCCAACACCGGAGCCCGAGGGATGTGGGAATCTCTGTCTTGGCCCACTGAGAGGCTTCAGGGGAGGTTAGGTACTTGGGGTACATCCAGGGTTCGGTGAAGGCAAGAAGTTGGAAGAGATTGAGGATGCCATAAAACTTGGAGGGGAGTTTCTCTGAGACATAATAAATAGACCGGAGAGAGGAGGGAACAGTATAATTGGTCTGAAGGAAATAAGCCCAAAGCAGAATGAGGATGGGACAGGGAGGAGAGCAGGCAGGAGGGAATCGTATTTCAGATGCTGGTCAACAGAAATTAAGGGTGTGAAGAACAAGGGTTCCAGAAAGAACTAAAACTGCGTTTTGGCTCCTGTCAAGATGGTGAAATCAACATGAAGAAGCTATAAAGTGAGGGGTGAAGCCAAGACACCCTGAACAGCCTGTGTGGTGTGTGTGTAGCCTCAAGTGCACGAGCCAGTGAGAAGATGCAGGGAAGTTTCCAAGCTATGCTCTTGCTCTTCCCTCTTTTCTCAGGAGAGTCAGCTCCTGCTCCTTCAGCACAGAAATCCAGCCATGATTTTGGGCGGTTGTGACCCAGCAGTGAAACTCAGGGTGGCTGAACAGCTGTACAGTGATCACAGTCCTTCGCGCCCTTCTCCTTCCAGAGGCCACAGGCAACGAGGCAGTGCTGTTGGAAGACTACCTTTTGCCAGTGTCACTTCTTCCCAAGTATTTACCGACAAAGCCCCAGCCAGAGGTTAGGAACAAGGTCATATGGTGTCAAGGGAAATGTTGCTTGCTTGGGTTTCCTCCTTCCTGCTCCTGTCAGTTATATTTGTTCACCAGTAGTGACAGTAGTGACAGTAGTGACTCTAGCCACTAGAGTCAAGCCACTCTAGTTACACAGTATGACCACAATAGCAGTCATTGCCCTTTTTCCTAGAAGTACACAAAACAAAGCAAAACAAACCAGACACAAGATCCCTGAGGAAAAACAGCTTTATATGCTAACAATTGTTGGTCTTTTTTTCTGGCAGGAAGGAATTAAAAAAAAAATGATTCATTTAGCCTTCTTTGTGCCTTCAGCTATTTACCTGGAAATAAAAAATGAGAGATATGATTTTTAGTAGTTTTTGAAATCTTTCCTTAGTGTTGAGACAGAGGCACAAATCTGCAGCTTCGGCACCCGGAGCGCAAACGGAGCCAGTGACCTCTGTGGCTGCGACGCTCTCTCTCTCAGGACCCCCAAGACCCTCCTGCTTGTACTACAAAGCTGACCTGGCCTAGAGGGACGAAACCTGCAGGGAAGATTTTCCTTGTCGTCTCCAGAGCTGGATCTGTGGTTAATAAACCTACTGTGATGCAAGCGTGCCTTATCTGATCAGGACTGGCTCCTGTAAAAATTCATCCGGGAGAGGCTGCCCTAAACGCCTTTCCCCTATAAAGAGACTGATGACTACCTTATATGCCATCCTAGAGCCCTCATCCAGTGGCTGGTGGAAGCAGAGGCAGACACCCACAGATATACCCTGAACTGAACTCTGGAACCCAGCTGCAGAGAGGGAGAAATGAGGATCACGGGGGTTGGGACCAGGCTGGTGAGACCCACAGAAACAGCTGGCCTGAGCATGGGGAGCACATGGACCCCAGACTGCTGTCTGGGAGGCCAGCACGGGACTGATCCAGACCCCTGAACATGGATGTCAACGGGGAGGCCTCGGCACCCTATGGGGCCTCTCGTGGTGGATCAGTGTTTTTCCCTGGTGTAAGAGGGGACTCTGGGAGCCCATCCCACATGAAGGGATGCTCTCTCCGCCTGGACACATGGGGGAGGGCCTGGGCCCGGCCAAGGATGATGTTGTGAATTTGGGGAGCCCCTGTGGAGGGCCCTGCCCTCCCTGGGGAGCGGAGGGGAGAGGAGTGGTGGTGGTGGGTTGGGGGAAAGGAGGGAGAGGGAGAAGGGATTGACGTGTGAAATTATAATTTGTAAAAATTAAATAAAAACAAAACAAAACAAAAAACACATCTGGAAATATTTCCCTCAAGTCTCCCATTTTCCTGCCTTATCGCTATTTTTCCTCAATTTCAGTCTGGTTGGTTCTTTGCTCAGTGGCTAGCTATTAAATCTGATCTCCATGCCAGTGTTCGGTGCTCACATTTCAGCCACTGACTTCCCCCACATTATATATACTGCAGGCTTCATTTGACAGTTAACCCGTGGGCACCCTGTTACTTTGGCACACGTCACGTGCCAGACCGTGACTTCCCTGAAGTAGAAATCACGTCTCTTCACACTTCAATCTCCAGCACCAAGTACAGTGCCCAGTGCTATGATGGAAGTGTGTCCGGGCATGCCATCAGGGGCAGGGGAATTCTACATGGTTCCACACCTATGTGATTAACTATAGGTGGTGCATGGCCTCAGGGAGAGGAAGAAACAGCTTTTTCCAGGGACAGGGCTCTGGCATAGGTTGTCCGGTTTCAAGTGGTCAGCCCTGAATGGAAAAACAATGCTAAATGAATTCAGTCGGTGGCATATGTATGTGTGTGCAGATGCATGTACACACACACACACACACACACACACACACACACACACACACACGCATATACAATGCACACACACATACAGTGATAAAAAAGAAGAGCTCATGAATTTGGGAGGAGGCATGGAAGGAGTTGGGGATGTGAGGGGCAGACATAGTGCAATCCTATATGAAGGTCTCAAAAAGAAGTGTGTCAGGTTAACAGATACGTGAATAATGTATGTCTCATCTTAATTGCTTAGCTATCTGTCGTCTTTATTTTCTTCTATCCAGCCATCCACCCATCCATTCATCCATCTGCCCAGCCAAGCTATCCAAAGGGCAATAGACTAACACATGTCATCTGAGATGGAATTATTAGAAGGAAATTGGTCCTTACTAGCAGTTAGAGGATAAAAATAAAATTGTCCATATTAACAACTGCACACCAGAATATGAACGGACTTGCTCCAGTAAAGAAAGAACATCCAGAGAAGCAGTTTTTTCTTAATTCCCTAGGTGCAGTGTCATTTTCCCAGACCTGTGTTCTGAACATACTGAAGGGAGATGTTACAGAACTTGCTACCTGTGCATCTTTCAAGTCCTTTATGACTTAATTAACTCCCAGCTCCTCGAGGCATGCAATACTAACACAGCTGTTTTTGTGATTCTGATGGATAAGGCCTTTGAGGCTGAATCTTGGATTTTGTGGTCGTCCTTTGGCCGTTCTGCATCTGTTGTTGAAAGCCTTCTGTGTCAATAGTGTGAAGACTTTGATCTGAAGCCAGGATCAGGAAAGGAAGCCCTGGGCAGATTCCTACTGCCTCCTTTCGGATGGGGACCTTGCAACACTTCGTTTTCCCTTTGTTCCAGACAAGCGCAGACATCCCGGGCGGGAGGGGGGGGGTGGGGCAGGTTAGCCACCAAATGCTTTACCTTCTTTTAACATTCATTTCAGTAAGTTATGGCACATTGCAAATCAACACATAGGAAAGGAACACTGCACTGAAATCCCATGCCAAGGTGTTTCACACCCAGAGCTCCCTCCTCAGACTTGAACACGTGTACAAACAAAGAATCTGAACCCCAGACTTGAAGAATTCCTTTTGGTCCTGACACATCCGGAGCAGTCTAGGGTGTCTGAAGTTGCTCACTCTTGCCTCTGTCTTATCCATTCCTCAGGTATCTATAAAGAGAACAAACCTTGTCCAAAGACTAAAATTCTAAAGCATTGGAATCTACAATCCTTGTCATTTTACCTCTATTTTCTTTGAAATCTTTGGGATGACACCTGTTCCCATGACTTTTTTTACCCACCTGTACTGACATCACCTCCAGTGGCACTTGGCTTCTGTTGGCTGTCAACTCCTCGGTATCTTAGAAACATATGCCCATGTATCATTTCAATTCATGCTTCACTGGCCTCAGACTTTTGTCTGTGACATAGTCTTACCCATTTACATTTGAGCTGTCCCCTGTCTATTTCATAGTGATGGTGGTGACAGCTTTATCTCAGGACACTATGAGGTTTTACATGAGGATTCTCTCAGTCTAAAAATATCACTTAATTGGTTACTCCAACTCTTCTGAACTGAGCAGGTGAGGTCTCTTACACACACACAGACACACACACACACACACACACACACACACACACACACACACACACACACACCTACCTTAGAAGCCTTGTTCTTCAGTTTCTTTAATTTGAGAAGAGTTGGAAACAACCATGTTTATTTCTTACCTTGATCCTCAAAGTCACAGGATTACAATAAATCTCTAGAAGGGGACTTAGCATTTTGATTTATGGAGATTCAACAACTTCTATTGCTCATGTCAGAGGTAATTTAAATATATTCTGTATCAAGGTTTTCAGCAATCAATATTCATAATTGGCTAGGGTATCATTCTGAAGTCAATGAGTCAAAGTAGCACAAACATTCTGACAACAAATGAGGATTTATTCCAAGCTGTGAGAAACCTTCACTTAATGTAGTTAAGTTAGGACTTTCAGGCATGAATTTGGATGTCAGTACTTGAAAGTGTCAAGTGTAAGATGCAATGAATCCATTATATTTATCTCCAACAATTGGCCTCTGTAGGTACCAGGCACATATGTGGAACACAGACCTACATCATGCAGCCAAAATACCTATACACATAAAAAGCAAATATTAAAAAATGACCTATTTTTATTTGTGTGTCTCCATAAGTGTCTGTGGAGACCAGGGGATGATGTTTCTGCTCCTAGGAGTAGAATAATGTGGGTGCTGGGAACTGAACCTAGTTCTCTGAAAGAGTACTAAGTGCTCTTACCTGATGAGCCTTCTCCTGGACCCCTTAGACTTTTCTTTTCTTTTCTTTTCTTTTCTTTCCTCCCCTCCCCTCCCTTCCCCTCCCCTCCCCTCCCCTCCCTCCCTCCCTCCCCTCCCTCCCCTCCCTCTCCTCCCCCCCTCCCTCCCTCTCCCTCCCTCCTCCCTCCCCCCTCCCTCCCTCCCTCCCTCCCTCCTCCCCCCTCCCTCCCCCCCCTCCCCCTCCCTCCCCCCCTCCCTCCCTCCCTCCCTCCCTCCCCCTCCTCCCCCCCTCCTCCCTCCCTCCTTCCCTTC